>NC_050576.1:416765147-417076397 GCF_011100635.1 Trichosurus vulpecula | reverse complement strand
CATTTTTATTACAGTGATATCAATGAAATAATTTGTGCTATAAGACTTTAGACTAGTCCAGGGGTGAGGAGTCTGTGGCCTCAAGGCCACATGTGGCCCTCTGGGTCCTCAAATGCAGCCGTTTAACTGAATCCAAACTTCAAAGAACAAATCCTTTTATTAAGGAGATCCTTAACAAGTCTTTAACAAAAGGATTTGATCTGTGAAGTTTGGATTCAATCAAAGAGCCACACTTGAGGGCCGGCCACAGGTGACCACAGACCATGCAGGTTTCCCACCCCTGCCCAGTCCATTACCACTAAAATATCTTTAGGAAGTTACTTACTGTCACTTAGTCTCTGTTTCCTCATCTATAAAATGGAGATAACTGACAGGATTTTTTGTGAGAATCAAATGAGATTACTTATGTGGAGTGTTTTCCAAACCTTGAAGTGTTATGTAAATGTCAATGGTTATGATTATTATTACTTGATATTATAACTGCTACTTCCAAAGAGTTCCAGTCAGTCAATAAAAACTTATTAACTTCTCCTTGGGATATAAAGAAAGGCAAAGAAAAAACAGTCCTTGGCCCCAGTGACTGAACATTCTAATTGAGGAAACAACACGTGAATAACTAGGTTCCTGCGAGATATAGATGGAGTAGAAGCAAAATAATCTGAAAAGGGAAGGCATTAACAACTGGTGAACATCTTCTGCAGAAGGCTGGCTTTTTAGCCTAAGTAATGAAGGAAGCTAGGGAAATTAAAAGGTGAGCAGAAAGGGGTAAGAGGTCAGAATACTTCCAGATGTGGGAGACAAATCGTTGCAAAGGCAGGGAGGTATGAAATGAAGTATTGTGTTCCAGGAACTGCAAGTAGGCCAGTGCTTACTCCAGTTTTTCCAAGCTCTTCCACATGTGGTACAATAAAACATAAATGTTGCTTTGAAAGTAAATATGGCTGTATTATAAATGAAAATGAACAAGTCATTTGCAACAAATATTTTAAGTTTGTTAAATCATGTTATACTGGTTCTGGAATTTTCTGAATTGAACTGAATTTTGCTAGCTTTCCAAAAAAAATTAAAAGGCCAACCTAATAATAACAATAATAATCAGGAAATCTCTAGGAGAGAAAGAGTGGTACAGTAGGTGGGGGGGAGGGGAATGAATTCGAAGTCAAAGGGCCTCAAGTTTAAATCCTGTGTGACCTTGGGAAAATTACTCAGGACCTCAGTTTTCTCATCTATAAAACGAAAAAGTTGAACCAGATAACTTCTAAGGTACCTCCAGATCTAGACCAGCAAACAATTAGTGGACAAGACTTTTTGGTTGAAGGTTAAGTAGCTATTTTGAAAATATACTTCAGAAAAATAAAAACAGTTCTATATTGGAATTAATTAACATGACATTTAAAAATGTAGATGTGTGGTCTTAGAATTATAAAATTAAATTATTCAAATACCATATTAAATGAATAATTTTTGACTTGATTTCATTATGACATAATCATTATAATCTTAGGCTACAAATTAACTTTTTCTTCCACATAGTATAAGTAATATAATTTCACCTTGATTAACAGAAACATGAACAGAGATCATGTTTCAGTAATATAATCTAATTGACATTTTGTTGGATTCCATCTCCATAATTCTCCATTGATAATAGGATCTTGAAAACTATCTTCCCTTAGTGGTCATTTAATTTAAAATATCCCTAGTAACCATGTACTTCAAAATATTAAGTATCACATCTTCTGCTTATCTATATGCATTTCTCATTGATGAAGGTAAAAACTCATTATCAGACTATGGTTTAATTTAGGTACAGAAAGGACATTTTTTGTTTTCATTTTGGGGAGTAGAAGGTGAATTGAGCATGTGAAAACAGCAGAAGAAAGGCAAGCACTATCTTAAAGAAAATAAATATCAATTCCAAAAGCATAAGAAAAAGCAGGAATAATTATAGTTTTTTAAAAAGGTTTATTTTTGCCATAAGATTTTTTTATGGGAATCTTTCTTTCCTTTTCTCTCTCTCTTTCTTTCTTTCATAGACTTAGGGAGAACTCAATGAAGAACTTCTGAATGCAGATTTGGAACTTCAATACAAATTATACTCTAAGAGAATTTCCTGGGGCATTGAGAGGTAGAGCAACTTGCCTAGGGTCATACAGACCATATGTGTCAGAGGTAAGATTGCATATAGGTCTTTCCAATTTTGAAGCCAGTTCTCTATCCATGACATGAACTTTCATATTCATCCTTTTCTTTTCCCTTAAGTTTCCCTAAAATAAAAATAACTACTTGGAAAATATTTCTATAGAAGACCTGTATGCATTGATATTTTTATTGTATTTTTGAGAATGAATACATTCTTATTATAATTATTAATAAATAAATAATCATATTATAATAATTAAATTGCTTACAAAACAATTTGATTTGTCAAATGCTCAAAATCATATGCCCTTTGAATATGTGTACAAAAGAAAGCAGAAATGCATCCTACTACTCAGAAATAATAGCATAGTAAAATCGTGAATTTTAACCTAACTTATAAAAAATATAGTTTGCCTAGAATGAAACTAAAATTTTGTTGAAATTAACTTGAATTATCAATTCATTTAGTTTTTGCAAAAGCATCTGCAAATTGGGGGGAAGGAAGAATTACAACTTCTTAAAAAATCTAAAAGCAAACAAATCTCACATGTTTAATTTTATTGAACTGCTCTGAAAAAGTAATGAACAAGGTGTCAATAACCATAAGACCTTTGACAAGTTATTTCATTTCTCTGAAGCTATGTCATCTGGAAACAATGGAGAGGATAATGCCTATCTCACAAGGTTGTTTTGAGGCTCAAATGAAATAATATCAGAAAGTTCTCAAGGATGAAAGTTAGGAGACTTGGGTTCTAGGCCCAATTCTACCTTTCAATCACCATTTGACTTTGAACAACAATAATAACTCTTGCTTCAACAATTTAACTTTTGCAAAGCATTTTCCTTGTGTAAAGATGGAGATCGTTGAATTAACCAATCAAGTCATTCCTCACCCCACTTGAGGTAATGGACAAGGTATGCCCAGCTAACTTTGAAAAAATATTTTTCTTTCACTTCCATTGAAAAGAACGGTAATTCAGATGTTTGAGCAAGGCCTCTACTGACTCAGTGAATGATAGACTTCAGACCAAGTTTGAAAAGTCCTTAATCTATTTAGAAATAAAATCAACTCAATAAGCATTGATCAATAAGCACTTTGTGCTAAACCTGGGAATACAAATACAAATAGAAAGACAGACCCTGCCCTCCAGGAGCTTATATTGTAATGGAGAAACACACACAATTGAAAGGGAGCTGAAAAAGAGGAGGAGGAGGGGCCACAAAAGGTACCTGGCACAGTAAAGATTCTGCTAGAATCTGTGTCCTGGTTGACAGGGCCTCCTCCTTAAATTGGAGGTTCTAGGATGAAAGCAATCAATCAGAAGAGGCCCCGGGGCAGAAAGAACTTCCAATGTGAGAAGTAGTCCAGGGGTAGAGTGAGCTTCCAGAGTGAAAAGCTTTGTTTCTATGGCACAATACAGAAAGTCCTATGGAGATGAATCACTAATGCGGTCTGGAAAGGAATAAAGACAGTCCTTGAAAGTTGGTTAAGGAGAGGTGGTCTTGCTCTTTGAGAACATTTTATATTTTGTATGAAATAGGAAGCCAAGTGCCTGGCAGTGTAGAAGTCTTCCAGCCAAGCCCTTGAGAAGGAATTACCTGGAGAGGATGGTGGAAGAGGATAGAGAAGACACTTGGGTTAAGATTACTTCTTCCCCCCACATTTCCTGGAGAAGAACTTTATGAACTTTGGATGTCAGGAAATTTTCCAGATTCTCAGACACCCAATTCCTGAGAAGCTTCCTTAGAACATGGAACAATTGACACAATGTTTCTATTTGGAGCCAAGGACAAACAACATACAGAGAAAAAGGAAGCGTCAAGACTCTAAAAGGAACACTGAAGAGAAGCTCTAACATACCAAAGGGGAGCTTCATAAACACCACATAAAGATGAGGAAAGGATTTCCAACAACCACGAGTTGAGCCCCTTTGTCCCACGTGCTTCCTAAACACTTTCTTTGTGATTGTACTGGTTAGAAAGTACATCACAGACTTTTGGGAGGATGTTTTGTACCAGCTGTTCCTAATGATGGGGTACAGTCTCTGGGAACCCCTTGAACTCTTCTTGAATCTTCCCACTTGATATGGTATTCACCTGAGGTCATAAGCTTTCCATAATTGCTATGCCCAAATCTCAATAATGCCTCAGTACATCTTAAACTAGCCTAGCCCTGCATCTTCTGTTATCTCCAGGTAGCCTTCAGCTACTTCCCACCCTTAATCCCATTCTCTTGGTTCCTGGAGTCTGACCTTTAGTTACCCCAGTTCCATCTAGATCCTCCTTAGACTCTTCCTCAAGATCCTTCCTGGACCCCTCCTCCCATCACCCCAGCCTCCTTGGCCACCACTAGATCTCTCTCACAGTCTTTCTGTATATAAGATCCACCTTGCCTCCACGAAGGTGCTCGGATTCTACCTGGCCTGCTTGCTTGTCAATACAAGCTTCACAAATGCTCAGATTCCTTAAGACTCTACCCAATATGGTGGTTTTTTTTTAAATAAACTTTGTTTTTCTTTGACTGAAAGAAGGCTTGAGTCAAATTCATTAGGGCAGGATCTGTGTTTTGCTATAAACTATCAACACTATCATAATATCTTAGTAAATATCCATTACTAAAAGTTAATTAAGCACTGTTCACTAATTGATATCAAGTGATGTCCATGTCACACCAGGAGGGGGCAGTTAGCTTATAACTACAGAATTATAAAACACACCTGTAGCCTTATTAACCCATAGGATACTGTGGGGAGATGTAGCAACTGCCCTATAGGGATGCAGTCTTCCAGTGACAGTGGGTCAGTAGAACTCTAGGATATGTTCTACACTCAGGTATGTGCAGAACTGTGAAGGGGAAACATGATAATTGTTTTGGAACACATTTTGAGACTAGGTAGTGCTGGCTCCCCTTCATACTTTATGTTTTATAGATGATAGATAGATTCTTATAAGGGAAGTACATCGTAAACCCTAAGGTCCAAATGTGTGCAATGCTATTAATATTGTCAAATGTTCCATGATGACTTAGTGGTTGAACTGGGACTAGAGCCCTATGGAAAGCAGTCTCCTGACTCATAGTCTCAAGCCCTTTCTCATATTACTTCTCTCAATTCTCAAAACAACTTTGCAAGAGGAAGAATGTTATCTCTATTGTTTACAGATGACATTCTGAGGCTCAGAGAGGTTAATGACTTGTCAAAGGTTACATGACTACTCATTTGTCTGGTACGAAGAAGAATAGAAAAAACAAATCAATGGAAGAGGATGGAAAAGTCAGAAGAGGATCCAATATATATATCAAAGATTAGTGTTTGATTAAACCCATGTTTAAAAAAGAGAATCATTCTTTAACAAAAACTTCTGGGAAACCAATCTGCCTGGCAAAAAGTAGGTTCAGAATCATACTTCAAATCATAAATAAAAATCAATTCTAATTGGATCTGTGATTAAATTCTTTTAGAAAGCAAATTAAAAGCAAAATAAATATATGTTTTTTCAACTGTGGAAGAGAGATTTAATCAATCAAACATGCAGAAGCAACTACCAGAAGCTTGATCTCTGGGTTTGTTTTCACAAACCTAAAACAATTTTGGAAAACAAAAAAAGCAGTATATATCTACTTTTAAAAAAAAGAAAGGAACCTATTGGGGGAAAAATTTTGTCACAAATATATCAGATAAACGCAAAGAAATTAAAGAAAACACTAGAATGGGAAAGACTAGAGATCTCTTCAAGAAAATTAGAGAACACAAGAGAGTGTTTCATGCAAAAATGCACATGAAAAAGGCAAAAATGGTAGATACTTAACAGAAGCAGAAGAGATTAAGGAGAGGTAACAAGAATACACAAACTATACAAGAAAGATTTTAGCATCACCAATAACCATGATGGTGTGGTTACTGATCTAGAAACTGACATCCCAGAGAATAAAGTTAAGTGGGCCTTAGGAAGCCCTGCTAACAATAAGACTAGTGGAAGTGACAGAATTCCAGCTGACCTATTTAAAATTCTGAAAGATAGTACTGTTAATATGCTACACTCAATATGCCAGAAAATTTGGAAAATTCAACAGTGGCCACTGGATTAGAAAAGAACAGTTCACATCCCAGTCCTAAAGAAGGGCAATGCCAAAAAATGTTCAAAGTACTGAACAATTGTGCTCACTTCACACACCAGCAAGGTTATGCTTATGATGCTACAAGCTAGGCTTCAGCAATATGTAAGCCAACAATTGCCAGAAGAGCAAGAGGCAGAGGCACAAAGGCACAAAGACCAAACTGTCAACATTTGCATGATTATGGAAGAAGCAAGGGAAAAACACCTACTTCTGCTTCGTTGACTCCAAGGGTGGAGAACCTGTGACCTCCAGGCCACATGTGGCCTTCTAAATCCTGGGGTGTGATCTTTTGACTGAGTCCAAGTTTTACAGAACAAATCTTTTTATTAAGGGGATTTGTTCTGTGAAGTTTGGATTCAGTCAAATGGCCACACTTGAGGACATGGAGGGTGGCCTCAAGGCCATAGATTTCCCACCCCTGGTACACTAAAGCCACTGATTGTGTGGATCACAACAAAATGTGGCAATTCCTCAAAGAGATGGGAGTACCAGATCATATAACTTGTCTTCTGAAGAACCTGTATGTGGACCAAGAAGCAACGGTTAAAACCAAACATGATACTACTGATTGGCTTAAGACTGGAAAAGAAGTATGAAAAAGAATATATTATCACCTTATTTAACTCATGCAGAATACAGCATGACACACGCCTGGCTAAATGAATCAAAAGCCTGAATTAAGGTTGCCAGGAGAAATATCAACAATCTCAGATATGCCAACAATACTACTCTGATGGCAGAAAGTAAAAAGGAATTAAGGAGCCTCTTGATGAGGGTGAGAGAGGGTAGTGTAAAAGCTGTCTTGAAGTTTAACATCAAAATAACTAAGATCTTGGCAACTGGTCCCATCAATTCCCGGCAAATAACAGAGAAGAAATAGAAGCAGTGTCAAATTTTATATTCTTGGACTCAAAGATCACTGAAGATAGAGAGGGCATCCATAAAATGAAAAGATACTTGCTCTTTGGAAGGAAAGCTATGGCAAATGGGGATAGCATACTAAAAAGCAGAGACATCATCTTGCAGGTGTGGCTGTGAGGGTTGGATTGTAAGGAAATGACACTTTCAAATTGTGGTGCTGGAGAAAACTTTTTTTGTCCATTGGACAGCAAGAAGATCGAATCATTGGAAGGTCAAATACTGAAGTTGAAGCTTAAATACTTTGGCAACATAATGAGATGTGACTCTTCAGAAAAGATCCTGGTGTTGGGAAAGATTTAAGGCAAACGGAAAAGGGGGTGGTAGAGGATGAGATGGCTAGATAGTATCATGGAAAAAATGAACATGAACTTGAACAGACTTGGAGAGATAAAGTAGGATAGAAGGGCCTGGTGTGCTACGGTTCACAGGGTCACAAAGAGTCAGACGTGACTGAAAGACTGAACAACAACAAATGGTCATGAATCATGGGACATTGCAATATACGAAGAAAAAAATGAATTAGAAGATAACCCAAAAGTCAGTGGAGTGTTGCACAGGTGGACAGGAGTAGGCTCCAATGTATTACAAACAAGAAATCATGTAAGAGAAAAGATGTAAAGGATATCATCAAAGAACTGTATGATCAAAAAAGGAAAAGAAGTAGAAGGTGGACTTGTTGCCTACATAGGATACATAGAGATACAAGACATCGAGAGCCAATGGACTGCATGCTCCATCAGGTAGTAAACATTTCAAGTGAGCCTAGATTCCTTATTAATGAGTGACGACAGAGTAATCTCATTTCTAGTCTCATCGCATAACACTACCCTCCAAATAATTGACAAGCTAGTCAAACTGGCATATTTGCCATCCTTGCCCTCCCACACACACACCAAACAAACTTCCCAGCTTCTGTGTCTCTGCTTACTTTTTCCTTATGCCTGAAAAGATCTCTCCTGTTAAATTCTGACTGATGCTTAAAGTTCATTTCACGTTAGAATTCTTCTCCTCCAAGAAGGCTTCTGCCTCTCACAATCAATAGTAACCATTTTCCCTCTGATCTCATGTAGTACTTTCCCCCTTTCATGCATATGTAACAACAATGTTACTACTTGCTGCTACTGTGGCTATGTAAGACCAATAAAACCAGTGCACAGGAGGGCGGCTAGCACAGATCCTTCAATCTGCTTTTCAAAGGAAAGCAACTTTAAGGAGTTCACAATCTCACTTTAATTAAACATACATATAGTTCAGGGGAAAGGTCAGGACCCTGAACATCAGAGGAAACACAAACAGAAATTATAAGCAAAAATTATATAAACAAAGCAAAATAACACAAATTAGCGGACAGACTTCTAGCTGTCTGTCCAAGACATATGTAGTAACCAGAGAGAGAAGCACCAATATCTGGGTTTTTCAAAGCCAGGGGCATCCCAGAGTCTCATCCGGTCAAATCATATGACACTCTTCCAGTGAATGAGCCCCAAGCAAAATGCTAACCACAGAGTATATATACGCTTCTTCAGGGTCAGACAGCCGTCACAACCATGTGACTCAAATTCATGTGACCTAAGCCTTCCCGTGACTTAAGCAGATCATCAAAGACTCCTGATTCAATCAAAGACTCGAGATTGAAACAAAGTCAAGACTCAAGGGTACTTGATTGCCCTAGTGCTGAGAAGCACTCCAAAAGAAAAGACAACAAAAAGTCCCACTTTACTTGCCATTATAGCATACTTTGCTCCTTTCATATATTTGTCATGTATATAATTATTTAAGTATTTGTCATATTCCCCTTACTAGGCTATAAGAGCCATGGAAATGTGGTGTACCTGTTTTTAAAAATATTCCTCAAGAACAAACACAATGAAAACTCATAGTAAGGGCCTACTAAATGTTAAATTGAGATAAAATTGATTGTTTCTTTCTTATTGTTTTTACAGAGATACTGGACTGATAAATTAGGGGATACTGTTTTTACTCCCATCTCCACAGACCCCACTGTTTGTGTTCCCTTCTCCACGGAAATAATCCTGCCTCAGCTTGTCCTATTGTTTGTGTCCCCATCTCCATGGAAATCTAATTGTGTTCTTTCCCTTTAAATATTCTTTCTCTCCCTTTGCTCAGGGCTGTTCGATTTGAGTAATTACTCAGAACAGTCGCATGCTTCAATAAATCCACATCTAAATTTATATCTGGGTCTCGCTTACTTTTTTTTCGACACAACAGTCTGGGGATCACAAAAGGATCAAAAAAAAGGAGCTATTGGCTAATCTTGAAATCTCATGAATACAACATTTAAGTTTTGTAAAGGAAATAAACATGGAAAAATGAATTTTTTTCTGTCAGTCAATAAATTGATAAATATTAAGGGCCTACTATGTGCGACGCACTGTGTCAAGTGCTGAGGAAATAAAAGGCAAAAAATTATTGCTATCTCAAGGAGCTCATAGTCAAATAATAGAATCGATATCCAAGCAAGAAGGTACAAGCAAGGATCGTACAGGATAAATTGGAGAGAATTAATAGAAGGAAAACACTAGGATTAAGAAGGATTGGGAAAGGCTTCCTGTGGAAGGTGGGATTTAGAAGCCGGGGAAGCCAGCAGGAGAAGAGGAAGAGGGTGTCTTCCCATAGCTCTCCTTTGGGGCCAAGCTTAGGCAATATGATTTTGCACTATTGCATTTTGAATTTGTCTGTTATTGCTGTTCTTTACATTTAGATTATCATCTGTAGTATTTTCCTGATTCTGCTTATTTCATTTTGCATCATTCACATACATCTTTCCATGGTTCTTTGTGTTCACTTTTCAAGGCACCGAGAGATTATGTTGCCCAGTCAGTATGTGTCAGAGGTCTTGAAGTCTTCCTGACTGAGCTCATCCCTTCTTCCATGATTAGTTCAGAGGAAAAAGTCACGTAGGGAGGATATGATTACTTTCTTTAAGTACTTGAAGTGTTGTCGTGTGAATGAGGATTAATATCTATTTTATTTAAATCAAAGAACCAGAACTAGAAACAATGAAAATATAAGGTGAGGCAAATTTTGACTTAATGTAAAAAGAAAAAAAAATCCTAATGAAAGTAGGATGAGTTACTTTAGGTGCCTGTGACTTCTCAATCATTTTACATCTTTAAGGAGAGGCTAGATTATAATTCGTTAGGAATGCTGTTGAGAGGACTAATGCTGAGATAGAAACCAAAATGTCTGATGATACTATATTAAATATTCATCAAGTAGTTACTATATGTACCAGGCATTGTGCTAAACAATAAGGATACAAATACAAGCAAGGAAGATAATACCTGCCCTCAAGGAGCTAAACATTCTAACTGGGAGGTGGTGGGGGGGGAAGACAAAACATACAGGAGACCTAAAAAGGGGTTGGGGGTACACACAGTGGTATAGTCTGGAAATGGCAGGGGACAGATATGGAGTCATGACTTTTAGCAAAATAAAATGAGAGTTTGCCCACCAGAGCTCAAGGATTCGGGCACTGTGTCTAGGTGGTTCTGGTAGAAAAGAGTTAAGGAAGATGGGCAGATTAGAGGCAGCATGGTCTGGAAATAGTCAAGAAAATTTTGAGGATTGGGATTGCCATACGTCATTGGCAGGGGCCAAAAGCAAGCCATGGCATCTGAGCTACTTCCAAGGTGGCACAGAAGACATAGAGTAAACAGTCTGAATATGGAGTAGTATCTATTATTTTGATCTTTCTGGAGTGTCCATAGACAGAATAGTCAGGCCTTGGACTTTCTTCTCATCTTGAACCTATACCTAGGACCATAGAGTCAAACAGGAATTAATTCTGGAAAGGACCTTAGAGATTCTCTAGCTTTAAACTGCTGGCTTTACAGATGAAGAAACTGGAGCCTCAAAAAGTTAGGTGACTTAGGTCACACAGCAACAGTGAGAATTAGAATAAGGATTTGACCTTAGATTTTCTAGCTCCAAATCCACTGTTCTTTCTATGCTCATTCTTAGATATTTTTGCATTTCCTTTATTGCTTTACTGAGTTGCCAATCAGCCAAGAGTCTACGGTAATGATATGACAGCCAGTAAAAATTGCCTTTGACTAGCCTGATTCCGATTAATAGTTCAGTCTGCCAGTGAAATTGGCAGAAAGAGGACAAATTATTAGTCTCTCCTCCTTATATTTTATATGTCCCATAACTATATCTGGGTTCCTATGAATTTAAAATTCCTGTAGGTTGTCCTGGCCACTGGTTTCCTGTGAGATTACATGTCCAAAGAAATACATATATAACCTCAGGTATCTATGACTCTTTTCATACTTCAGACACTAATTCAGCATCCCTGAAGGCTTAGGTAAAATAAATAATAATGGAGTTGGTAGTATCTGATTTTGAGCATGATGCCTAAAAAAGATGGCAAGCAATGATCTTACAGTAAGAAAGGCACTGCCTCTGAGACATCTGTGTGAATTTGAGCATTTACTTATGCTCTCAGTGACCCCAGGCCATTCTCTGGGTCTGCAGGGGACTGATGAAGTCACAAGCATGGTTAAAACAAAGATTAATGAGATCTAACAATCTCTTTCTGTCACAGTTTCAATAACAACTGATAATGTGGCAGTCATTTTATGCCAGGCTTTTATAGCTAGCACCTTTATACCAAAATTTGCCATTTGAAGCCTTTTGACATATTTAGCTTATGTATGTGTGTGTGTGTGTGTGTGTGTGTGTGTGTGTGTGTGTATTCCTCAGACTAATACCTAATTCCTTCAATAGATGTTTATCTTTATAATAAGAAAATTAGATTTTTTTAAAGTTCCTTAAATGCACCAAAGTGAGATCATGTGAAAAGAAATATGTCAGAAATAGGAATAGAGTAGGAAAACAATCCATTTGTACACCAGGTAAACAAATCTGATAACCACTACTAAGCCCAAGAGAAAGGAAAGCCTAGGGGAAAGGTTTAAAAAATATTGCATGCAAAATTTAGATGCTCTTAATAAAATGGCCTGTGGATAAATGATTATCAGCTCTGTTCATCCAACTCTTTCTTTTCTCTTATGCATTTAACAACACAAGTAAACAAGGGATTTGGTCCCAATATATCACTATTTTTATTGTTTAGTATTTGCTATTTTGGAAAATGAGAGATGGATATCTATTCATAGATTCATATATAAATAACTAACAAACTTGATTGCACCTCTATTCTTATTAATATACTATGTATGTTCCATATCTTATGACCCTGCTACATTATTAATACTTTGAACCTAAAAATCAACTGACCTTGACAATCTAAGGAAAAGCCTTTTCCTCCATTTCCTTCACTACTCTTTTCTTATCTTCCTCTTCCTGGTAACATTATGCAGGCTGCTTCGAATAACAGTCTTTGCTGGTAGGGCAGCTCGCTTTATCCTGCCACAAAACTGTGGCCCTGTCACTTACAGAAGGGATTCCTACTGAACTCATTGTACACCAATGTCAATGGGGTAGCTATTACCTGCTGGCCTTTGCATCAGAAGAGCGAGGGAAACAAGCAGGAGGCACAGTTTCATTACTGGCCACAGTGTACTTCCTAATAATATAAATAACTCTCTGGGGTTGTTTTATATTTAAAGGCAAGATTGCCAGAGTATAATGAGTGAAGAACAAAGAGTTAGGATGACTGATTTTCAGGCTCCTGAAAGTCAGGAACCTAAAGGAGAAATAATGATGGGGAAGACAGTATGTGATGCCTTTTTTAAAGTTGCCATAACTCTTCTAAACCTTCCTTTAAAACCTGCCATAAGCTGACACTAAACATATTTAGAGGGGGAAAAAAAGAAATGAACTGATCCCATAAGTGTCTGATGGGTGGCAGTTCCAGTCACAGGCCCTTCAGTGACAATATTATATCCCCTGCCTTTTTCTAAGCGGGACAATTGGTTTCAGAAATACCAACAGCACATGGACGTTTCACTGTCTTTTTTGATGCTCTTAACAAAAATGCTAAGGGTAGGATGAGCAGGAGTTGTCAGAAAAAAATATCAATAAATTCGACTCTCAAAACAAACTCCTTTGTTTTTTATTTTGGATTTGTCTTTGATTGAGATTTTTCTTTTAATATAACCATTACTGGAATGACAAGTGAACTTTGAGCCATATGGTGAAAATATTCTATTGTTTCTAATTCTCATTAGACAATTTTCCTAAACTTGAAAAAAAAATTCAATCACTTATTTCACCACTTCCGAGGTTTTAACTCTAATCATTAAATCAAGAAGTCAGGCAAAAAATAATTTTATTGCTGCCACATTTAACATTATCAGTATTGGCATAGTAATTTGGCATTAAGGAAAGTGTGCTAGACCCAGAGTCAAGAGACTTGGCCTCTAATCCCTTATTAGCTATATGACCATAGATAATTTATTTCACTTCAGTTTCCTCATAAGTAAAATGTAATAATGATAATCCTTGCACTACATGCCTCTCAGAGGTGTTATGTGGAAAACACTTCATAAACCTTAAAGCAATATGTAAATATGAATTTTTATTATTTTCTTTTATGCAAGCATATGTTTCCTGTATGACAATATCAACTCAATTAATTACTGACACTTGGATTATCTAATTTGTGAATTATTTGTTGGCTCTTCCAAGTACAGAGCCACTTGTCCCAGAAGATGATGACTTATTGTAATGTTAAGCAGGGTGGGACTTTTTTTATTGGTTTCTCTTTTGGAATGCTAAGACAATCAAGTGCCTTTAATGAGTCTTGCCTTTGTCTGAATCTGGCAGCTAAAGTGGGACATTTTGTTGTTTTTCGTTTTGGAGTGCTTCTCAGCACTGAGTTAATCAAGTGCGTTTGATGAGTCTTGCCTTTGTTTCAATCTAGAGTCTGATCGAATCAAGAGTCTTTGATGACCTGCTTAAGAAACAAGAAAGCCCCAGTCCCCAGGCCCCAGGCCCCACACCCTTTTACTAAGTAGGTACTAATCCCCAGGGTCCTGCGAAGGGTATATATGATCTGTTATTGGTGTTTTGTTTGGGGGCTCTCACTCACTGGAAGAGTGGCATTTGCGATTTGACCAGATGAGACTCTGGGTAGCCATAGGAGCCCCCTGGCTTTGAAAACCCAGATGATGGTGCTTCTCTCTCTGGTAACTGTTTATATGTTGCTTGGACAGGCAGTTAGAAGCCTGTCTGCTGATCTGTATAATTTTGCTGTTTATATGATTTCTGCTTGTAATTTGTTTGTGTTTTCTCTGAAGTTCAGGGTGCTAACTTTTTCCCCTGAACTAAGTGAATGATATATGTGTGTTTAATTAACGTGAGATTGTAAACCCCTTAAAGTTGCTTTCCTTAGAAAAGCAGATCCAAGAACCTGTGCTAGCAGCCCTCCTGTGTGCTGGTGTTGTTGGTCTTTCACCTCCACAGCAGCTGCTGGCAATATTGTTGTTACAATATACAAATATGCAATATATAATATAAATGTACAACATACAAAAATGTATATTAATTTAAACAAAATCTCATGTTCCTTCCCTTCCTTTTACTAGAAACAGCTAGGATGCACAGTGGATAGAGTTTTGGAATAGGAAATATCTATATTCGAATCCTGACTTAGAAGCTTGATAAGTGCCCAGTTCTTGGCAAGTCACTCAACTTCTGTCTGCCTCAGTCATTTAACCCCTATATGCCTCAGTTTCTTCAAACATTAAATGGGGATAATAATATCATGTATATCCAAGAGCTTTTGTGAGGATCAATCTTTGTAAAGCAGTTAGCACAGTGCCTGGCATACAGTAATCCCTCAATAAATGTTTTTTTTTCCTTTCCTTCCTTCCTACTTTCATACTTCCCAATATACAAATGATAGCATTTCACAGCCGAGCATAAATAACTTGCATAATCTATGATCCTGCCCTCCTTAATTGGTGGAGATAGTGAAGTTGTGGCCAAGAAACTATACTTCAATCTCTCCCCCCAAACTTCCAAAGAACATTTATTCCTATCTGACTTTCTTACTAACTCTCAGAACAAGTAGCTTCCCCTATTTGGGTCTGAGTTTCCTCATTTGAAAAATGAAAGTTCCTTTCGGCTCTCATGATTTATAATCTGTTTGACAAGTGAGTCTGAAACTTTCCATTAACAGTAGCAGATTGACAATGATGGCATCAAAGGTCTACTAGGGATAGAAGACTAATGTATTCAAAAACAAAAACATTTTTGAAGAGACGGGAAAGGCTGCAAAGGCCTTTTAAATAAGAATCACTACAACTGTTGCTACTAGGAGAGATGTTGGGTTTTTTCAATTTTTTGAGGTAGGTAGCCTTAACAGATGGAAAGTTAAATTGACTTGGATTTGAAGTCAGAAGAGCTGGGTTCAAATTTTGGCTGTATGTAACATTCAGCAAGTCATTTAAGCTCCCTGGGTCTCAGTTTCCTCATCTATAAAATGAAAGGTTTAGATTCAATCATCTTTAGGTTTCCTTCTAAATCTCAATCTATGAACCTGTAATCCTATGGTTTTGATTTGGAATCAAATCTTGTGTGACCTTGGTCAAGTCAGTTTCAGGACCTCAATTTCTTCATCAATAAAATTAGGGCATTGAACCATTAAGGTCCTTTCCAACTAAAACATAAACATAGCATGATTTGCTGCTAATGTGAGTGTGAGACATCCTGAGGCTAGCTGTGTGACCATTAAAGTCATTTAATCTTCTCAGCCTCAGTTTCTTCAAATATGAAATTAGAATTATATTATCTGTAGACAATGGCTTAAAGGATTGTCATAAGGCTCAAATGAGATAAAATTTATGAGATACTTGGCAGACTTGAAAGCACTACACAAATGTTAGTTATTATTGCAACATAATGAGTTATACTGCATTCCCTTTGTGGAAATTATTATCTATTGTGTTGCTGAATTTTATAGCATGGGGAATTCTCCCTCATTGTTTTCTACTCAGAACTTCTCTTCTATCTTTCCTCTAATTTAATCATGCCCAAAGCAGCTCAGATCCCTTTTACCCATAAGGATAGAGTCAAAAGGCTTCTAATCCTATAGCAGAGCTATAGTCATTTAAAATGGATAATGAACACTGTTTTCCTTGGCCTTTACAGTAAACTTTTCTGAGATCATCAAATGTAAAGAAAAAAGACTCTGCCTACTTATTCCTAATATTCACATGAATTAATTATCTTCCTTTGGGGGAAAAATAATCCATATATAGAAACTGGAACATCCTTTCAAATGTTAAAACCTTTTCTGAATACCGACTGCTGATGTAAGATACTCCCCTTTTCCTGCTTCTGCACCTCTTTAATATCCGTGTATTTGCTACTTACAATTTTTGCCATTTCTTTCTTGGATGGGAGATACAAAGGTCTAGATATTGCTTCATAAAACTTTCATCTCTGTGTTAGTTTTTGTTTTCTCAAATCATTTACAGTTAAGTGCCTAAAAGCTTTCATCAAAGGAAGCCTTTTTCATTGAACTGTTCCCAGGATTTAAAGCTGTTAATCCACTATTATTTTTATCATATTTATTCTGCTCACACTGTTATAATGCAGAATGTTATTGCTTCTAGATTATAATAATATGGAAACCCTCCAAAGAATAATATTCACAAACTACACCATTGTTCAATATGCTGCAACCCATGCATTTACTCATGGCAATAAATTCAATCATATTACTCCAGTTATGGCAGATTTATACTCACTTGCTATCAGTCAGTGCATTGACTTTAAAATTTTGCTCAGAGTTTTTCATTACCTATGTGGAACTTCCCTTTCATACCTATCAGAATTGGTCTCCATTTATACATACCCTCAGCCCTTACTTTCTAATAATAAATCTCATATTCATCAATCCCCTTGTCAGGCCTCTCATCCATGGGTAACAGAGCATTCATGTGTTATGTCCCTGAGCTGTGGAATTCCCTGAGCTGAACACTCATCTCCAAATCCCCTGAGCTTTTTAAGTCCTTTTTTGAGTCTCACTTATTAAAATTTGCTTTAATATTTGATCTGCTACTGACACATACTGAAGACTTGACTCATATTAAAAAGGAAGAATATTTTTATTTTCCATCCCATATATGAAAAGCACTAAAATTTCCTATGCACCTTTGTTGGTGTTACATATATAATTTCATCCTTCTTTCTTCTTTTCATAACTGGAAGAACTTTTCCTTGATCAGCTTTGGTCACCAGCCTGAGTTTAAAGTTGGAGATTTAATATCCTATGGGATTAGAAATAGACGAACTACAGCATTATTAATTATTTCACATTTCTTGGTGAAGAGGAAGAGATTAGTACAGATCCTTTAGGATACAATACAGAGCTCAGAGAGGAATGACATATGTTATAGCAGACCTTTGCTGCCTACTCCATCTCTACATAGTAGCTCCTTATTTCTCCCAGTCTGTTTCTGCAATGACTGAATGCATATTCTGACTTAACACAACTCTTTGGACAAAGGAATGGAGGAAAATACATGCTGAAGCCAGAATGGAGAGGGCATTTTAAAACTAGAAAGTAACAGTAAACTTTAAAACCAAGGTAACATACATATATATTTATATTTCAAAGTATTTCCCTCTTAAGCTTTAACAATCATGGTAATATAAGAATTCTCTAAGCCTTAGCAACTTGATTGCTATTTTCTAGTATTCTTTAGTGAAGTTAGGAAAAGCTAGTTTCAAGTCTGGTCTCTGACATACTGGCTGTATGACCCTAGGCAAGTCATAACCTCTCGAAACCCCAACTCTCTAAAAACTCTCTAGCATTATAATTTTTCAAAATTGAAAGTAATGTGAATTGGGGAGTGGGTTTCCTCCCTCAGGAGGGCCTATACCAATGAAATCACAAACAAAAGAACCCTAGGCAAACAAAGAAATAAAAATCAGAAGAGAGTTTGCTTCCATTCATTTTCCTATATAAAACCACAGTTATTATTACCTATTCTCTTTTTAACAGCTATTGATCAACCTACTCTCTTTATTGATTTGGTCGCTGAAAGGCATTATATTCCAACACAATTTGCACCTAAGAGTTCAATGTCTCTTAACCCGTTCCTTGATTAGAAGACTCACACTGTTATGTAACTTAGAAAGTTACAAGAGAGAAATTGCAAGGAGTATGCAAAAAGGGACTAGGCCATTGTTTATGTGTTTGTTAAGTCATATACAGTCCGGGGTCCAAGATTAGTATGACTATAATGATTTAAACAATGGATATATTTGAAAATGTGAGAGAGGATATTGTTGGTTGGGATAGATTATTCTAGTATTCAGAATGTCAACAGCAAATTTCAATTATTTTTAATGAAACATTTTGATAATGATCAAGGACTTTCAAAAGAAAGTTGAAGGTAATGGTGTTTTTGGTTTTCTCTTCTTCCCTCCTTGCCCACCCTCCACCCCCAAAAGAACATCACTGGGGTAGATGGCCTTATTGTGCCTCACTCATTTTGCATTCGGAGAGTTTGGGGAGTACTTCTGAAAAAAAATTCTATCTCAATATAAGAATTGTTTTTAAGTTTTTACCTTAAGATAGGAATGTTAATAAGTAAAGTATGTGTTATTATCTAATTAGAAATACACTGACTTCTGCATAAGGACTTGACATTGTACATGAATGCCATTATGAAAACACATGAGATCAAGTGAACCAGAAAAACCAGGTTTCATTACCATTTCCAATGAAAGGTTAAAATGAATTGTTCTTGACTAGCGATTCTGAGAGGATCTAAAATATTGGAAGTGAAGTTCCAAGAGGAAAGCAAACACAAATGAATATCAACTCACCTGTGCTAAGCTTCTATGAAATAATAACATCACAGTGGAGCTATAAAAGAAGTATCTTGTTTTGTTTTGTTTTAAGGAAGGAAAAATCCTAACTGAGATTGTTAAAATATCCTTGCATATGAAAGTGGGTCACAAACTGTAACCCTGGAAATAGAAGTCATTTTTGGTTCAAGACTGCTCACCATAATGCATCTCCTAAATCTCAGCCCAGAATTTATCATACCATCTCATAATATGCTAAAAACACGAGCAACTTACTTAAAATAGAAAACATTGTATTATCAAGGAGGTAAGTGTCAAAGTCAGGACCAGCTCCTGAAAAACTCAAAATTTAGATTGGACCAGATTAAAACATAATTTGTAAATTATTTTAAAATAATTAAAAAATAAAATGAAATACAGATAATGTGAATTAGTGGTTTTTTCCTAAGTCAATATGTGACTTGGAAGGATTCATTTCTATTTGAGTTTGACACCACTAGTATAAAATATAGTAGACACACTCACTATGCCAAGCTTCCTCTGCCAGCCCTCTCAACTTCATTGCCTCAGGTAATTGGTGCTAACAGTTTTTGATTTCTGATTGAGTGCCCATACCAGAGCTTCTGTCAACCTATTAGGCTTGGGGGAATTATGGTGGTACTTATGGAAGTACTTCCATAGATAATGATGTTGTATGATAATTTACAGCTCAGTGATGTCTCTTTTCCCTAGATTGGTGAATTCGTTGGGGTCCTGAAACCAAAGCACCCACATGAAGGACAAATTCTAAGTGTTGCACAGCTTCATCAAATCTTCAGGTCACATCTACAGAAAGGGAAGAAAGATCAGTGGTCTGACCTCAGCCTTCAAGTATGATTTAGGAACAATGGAAATATCAATAACCACACTATCCTGGAAGAATGAAGACCACTCACAAATGTCCCTGCCATGACAATAATTCAGCATTATCTCCATCTCCGTCTTCTTATTTCTGCTTTTTTCTTAACTCAGGTGCTTCTTATTCCTATGCCTTCTTACATTAGTTCACACCAGCCTAGATGTCCAATTCTAGCATAAATGAATAGTGAAACTATGCCAAAAGCATTTACTCTTGGCAGCTGCTGGAAGACACTATTTTGTGAAACCTGGAGGGCTGTGTCTGTTCAGACACAACTCTCACACATATTAATTGGCAGTTAAGTTGTAAGTATTGACTTAAAATTCCCAGAGCAACCATATATAAAAGAATGGTACCCAAAGAAAATCTGTTTTTACATCTGAAAAGCATATGAGATACCAAGGTCAGACAATATAAAACAAGATCTTCATTATAGTTATGACTATTTCATTATGTATAATATGCCAAGAATTGGCAGGATTAAATAAACTACATAAAGATAATTAGATTAGATTGAGGAAAACTGACATACTATAGAATCAAAATTTGTTAACCATTGTTATTAAAATCATTAGATATTCATTGAAATCTAGGGAGTAGTCAAATTCTATTTAAAACACATCTTATCCCTTAAAATATGTTTTCTCTCATATTCAGATTTTAAAAGCTTTGTAACCATGCCAGCATCCTATTTAAGCTATTAGCTTGACACAGTTGAATGGTATAAGACCCTCCAAAGTGTGCTTAAAAGTCCACCTGAATGTTGGATCGCCAAGAAAATGCACCTCCGTGCTATGGGACATTTACTCATTACCAATGACATATCTTCTTTATTATTTATTTCAGTAACAAAAAAAAAAAGAAATTAGAATTTTTTGCCAAGATTACACATAGAACATCAGGAGAATTCCAGAAAACAGAAAGAGCAGAGAAATCTAAGAATGTTCCTATTTTGCTGCCATTTGGGAAATAATATCTACACTCCTCAAGGGTCTTTCCCACTTGCTGTGCTTGTAAGACAGCCAGACAGTTCAGCGTGCTTAGATGTCACATTACAATTCTGCAGTGAATCTGCTATATATTTAAGACAAGCTAAAGAAGCTTATTAAACATAAAGTATGTGACAGCATGAGAAAATAAAAATTAAAAACATCCAAGAGAAGAAAATATCTGAGAAACTATACCAAAAAATAATCAAAATAAGAAATGAACAGAATATGAATACAATTAAAAGTACTAAACAATATTTACAGTACAGAAGGAATAAAAATCATGAAAAAGAAATCATGTAAGATATCCCAAGAGACACCCTCATGTAGAAGAGTGTCAAATTTATATAAACTAAGCTAAAATTAGCAGTGCTGAGAAAAAAACACAAGGTCAAATAAAATCAGAATTTAAAGAAAGTAAAAAGATCACACAAGGGAATCAAGTGACAAAAGAGCTAAAAAAAAGAATAAAGTGATTTAACAATAAAAATATAGAAACAACTGTAGAAAATAGGTGTTAAAGTCCATGAAAGTAATTAACCTGCAAAGCCATTGTAATAAAAAACAGAACTATAGTCAGCACAGAACATAAAAATTGGTTTAAAAAATTACTTGATTACCAAGTGATAGAACTTCAAGATCAATCATGACAAAATAATCTTGGAATTATTGACTTGCCAGAAAGATTAGAAACACAAAAGAAACAACTGTATTTCAGAAAAACCCCATGTCCCCAACCCCCCTAAAAATACCAGAACAACCAGCAAAATAAAATAAAAAGAACAAATCCATAAGATTAACAAGGAAGAACTCAAGATATAACATGTTTAAATATATCAGAGTTCAATTGCAACAAATCCAAAGGACCTTTATCTATTCCTCATTCTCCTTAACCTCTCCACAGCCTTTGATACTAACAATCACTTTCTCCTCCTTAACAGTCTCTTCTCTCTAGGTGTTCTGGGCACCACTCTCTCCTAGGGGCAGCTAGCTGATGTAAAGCCAGGCTAAGAGTCAGAAAGACTCAT
Source organism: Trichosurus vulpecula (assembly GCF_011100635.1). Taxonomy (NCBI): domain Eukaryota; kingdom Metazoa; phylum Chordata; class Mammalia; order Diprotodontia; family Phalangeridae; genus Trichosurus; species Trichosurus vulpecula. The sequence continues at coordinate 417,054,545 of NC_050576.1, read as the reverse complement.
CTTCCTGAGTTCAAATCTGGCCTCAGACACTTCCTAGCTGTACAACCCTGGTCAAGTCACTTAACCTTGTTTGCTTCAGTTTCCTCATCTATAAAATGAACTAAAGGAAATGAAAATCCACTCCATCATCTTTGCCAAGAAAACCCCAAATGACATCACAAAGAGTTGTACATGACTGAAGAACACTGAACAGCATCAGCAGTAATGATCAAAAGAGAGGTAAGGGAAAAGAAATACACTGTGGAAGAAGGAGGTAGAGGGTGGGTGAAATTATCTGTAGTCATTCAATAGATATTTATTAAGTTTCTATTATGTGCCAAATATTATGTTGGGAATATAGAAGAAAGATGTATGCCTGGCACATAGTAGGTACTTAATAAATGCTTATTGATTTTTTTTGGTTAAAAGACAATCCCTGCCCTCAAGGAGCTCAAATCTAGTGGGGGCAGTCAACATGCTAATATCTACATACAAACAAGCTATATACCAGATAAATTCTAAATAGTCATCAGAGGGAATGCACTAGAGTTAGAGAGGGCCAGTAAAGACTGTATGTAGAAGGAATGATTTTAGTTGGCACTTGAAAGAGTCTACCAAAGCCAGGAGGCAGAGATGAGAAGGGAGAGCCTTCCAAGCATGGAGAAGGAACAGTGAAAATTCCCAGAGCAAGGCCATGGAGTGTCCTGTTCAAGGAACAACAAAGAGGCAATGTCACTGGACCACAGAGTAGGTATGGGGATGTAAAGTTCAAGAAGACAAGAAAGGGATTGGGTAATGAAAGGAAAAGTAATGAAAGGCTTAGAAGAAGTTAAGTGGCTAGTAGATAAAATGCTGGGCCGAGAGTCAGGAAGACCTAAGTTAAAATCTGCCCCCAGACCTTCACCAGTTGGGGAGCTTTCCTGGCAAAGTCCATTTAACTTCTTTTTGCCTCAGTTTCCTCAACTATAGAATTGTTTTTCATGAATTATCTATAACTTTTATACTTTTTGGTCACACTCCCTAGAATTTTGAAACACTGATCTTTCTTCTTCCACTTATCAGACCAACCCTCCTAAGGCTGCTAGGAGGATACAAAGAAAGTATTTGAAAAGTACTTGGAAGGGTGCCTAGAAAATAGCAGGCATTTTAATAAGTGCTTGTTTCTTCTTCCCTTTTCTTTCTGGGAGTGCTAATTGGAGTATTTTAAATTTGATCTTGGAGATGATAGGGAGTCATTGGGATTTATTAGGTAGGGGGATGATTTGGTTAGACCTGCACTTTAGGAAGATCACTTTGACAACTGAATGAAGGATGGACTACAGTAGGGAGAACACCCAGAAGGCTATTACAATAATCCAGCCATGAATTAGGAAGGCCTATATGAGATTGGTGGCAATATCAGAGGTGAGAAGGGGACATATCCAAGAGATATTATTAAAGTAAACTCAATTGGTCATGGCAACACGTTGGATGGGGTAAGGCAGCAGAGTTGGGGTGGGGATGGAGAAATGGAAGAGGAAAAGTGGTGAAAGAGAGTAAAGAGCCAAGTAAAGGTTGCAAGCCTAGGTGACTGGGAGAATAGTGGTACCCTTAACAGTATTAGGGAAGCTAAGGAGAAGGGAGGGTTTGGGGGGAGGGGAAATAATGAGTTCAGTTTGGATACACTAAATTTAATATGTCTATGAGACATCCAGTTTGAGAAACCGAATAGGTAGTTGGCAACATGAGACTGAATGCCAACAAAGAGACAGGGGCTATCTAAATATACTTTAGAGTCATCAGCGTAGAGATGGTAATTGAATCTATTATAATTGAATAGCTAATGAGATCACTAAATGAAACAGTACAGAGCGAGAAGAGAGCCCAAGACTGAACCCTGAGGGACACCTACTGTTAGAAGGCATGACCTCGATGAGGATAATAACAATGGCTGACATTTATATAGGGCTTACTGTGTGCCAGGTATTGTGCTAAGTACTTTATAATTACTATCTTATTTTGTTCTCACAACAACTCTGGAAGGTAGGTACTATTAGTATCCTCATTGTACAGCTGAGAAAACTGGGGCAAACAGAGATTAAGTGATTTGCCCAGGTTCATATAGCTTACAAATGTCCGAGGCTGGATTTGAATTCAGGTCTTTCTAACTCCAGGTCTATCTACTACACCACCAAGCAGCCCATAATCTATCAAAGAAGACTGAAAAGGATTGGTCTGGTAAGTGAAAGAAGGACTAAGAAAGATCAGTGTTTCAAAATTCTAGGGAGTATCAAGGGTAAAAAGGTGACCAAAAAATACAAAAGTTATAGATAATTCATGAGAAACAAAGACTGAGGTGGAGCCAACATAGTAGAGAAAAGGCAGGCTCACCTGACTCAATTTCCCCTCCAAACAACTTTAAATAACAGCTCAAAAAAATTCTGGAGCAGCAGGACCCAAAAAAGGACAGCTGTCCAGAGAGAAAATTTAGAAGGTCAGCATGAAAGGTCTAGCAAGCTGGGGTAAGACTGGCAGGCTGCACTGGTACAGGCCACACTACAGGAAACTACCAGCAGCCCTTGGGAAAGACTGAATCAATCATTGGCTATGACTGTTTCTGGCGTTCTCAGCCCACAGATGGTAAAGGGGTTGGACAACTGGTCTGAACGAGATTACCAGAGTCCCTTGGCTGGCAGAGCATTTGGAATTCTGTTGCATTATTCATACTCAGATGTGGGTCACAGTCCCAGGGCGAAAAGGAGCACACCAGATCTTGCAGTTAAATGTGATTAGAAACCCAGGTCACTGTAGGGGAGGCGGAGGGAGCCAGTGGAGCCAAGATGGTGGCTGGAAAGCAGGGACTTGCTTAAGCTCTCCCCAAAATCCCTACAAACACCTGTAAAAATGGCTCTGAACAAATTCTAGAGCTGCATAACCCACGAAATAGCCGAGGGAAACAGGTCTCCAGCCCAGGATGTCCTGGATGGTTGTTGGGAAGGTTCTATCCTACGGTGCTGGGAATGGAGTGCAGCCCAGCATGGGTCGCATCAGGACAGACCAGACTGGGAGTTGCCCTGAGCAGGCCTTAGGGCCATGAGTCATTGAGCTGTGGCAGTTACCAGACTTCTCAACCCACAAACACCAAAGACCACAGAGCAGGTTAGTGGGAAAGCTGCTAGATGGGGTTAGAAAGTGGTCAGGCCCCAACCCTGGGGGTGGTGCAGATGATACTCAGTGGTGACAGCAGCAGCAGGAGGCTTCTGCAGCTGATTCCAGAGCTCCAGCTTCAGCTGCTTCCAGAGTCCCTGGCTCACACGGCGGGAGAAATCAAGTGGCAAACCAGAGCAGGAGTGCAGGGCTTGCTTTGCCCTGCTTGGATCTGGGTCACAATCCAGGTTGGCAGTTCTTGGGGAGAGGAAGAGCGCTGCTGTGGCAGAGCATGGTGGTGACAATGGAGTAGAAGTTGCTCCAAAAACAGCAGCGCAGCCTGAAAAGATTGGGACAAAGCACTCTCTACTCTACAAGCAGTCATACCTGACAAAAAGCTCAAAGGTCAAGTAGTTGGCTGGGAACATGACCAGGCAGTGAAAAAGGATGCCGACTAAGACTCAGACTCAGACTCAGACTCAAGAATCTTTATTTTTTGGTGACAAAGAAGATCAAAATATACAGCCAGCAGAAGTCAACAAAGACATACAGCCTGCATCAAAAGCCTCTAAGAAAAAATATGAACTGGTCTCAGGCCATGGAAGAGCTCAAAAAGGATTTGAAAAAGCAAGTTAGAGAAGTAGAGGAAAAATTGGGAAGAGAAATGAGAGTGATGTGGGAAAACCATGAAAAACAAGTCAATGACTTGCTAAAGGAGACCCCCAAAAATACTGAAGAAAATAACACCTTAAAAAATAGACTGACTCAAATGGCAAAAGAGCTCCAAAAAGCCAATGAGAAGAAGAATGCTTTGAAAGGTAGAATTAGCCAAATGGAAAAGGAGGTCCAAAAGACCACTGAAGAAAATACTACCTTAAAAATTAGATTGGAGCAAGTGGAAGCTAGTGACTTTATGAGAAATCAAGATATTATAAAACAGAACCAAAGCGGTGAAAAAATGGAAGACCATGTGAAATATCTCATTGGAAAAACCACCGACCTGGAGAATAGATTCAGGGTGGAAAAATTTAAAAATTATTGGACCACCTGAAAGCCATGATCAAAAAAAAAAAGAGCCTAGATATCATCTTTCAAGAAATTACCAAGGAGAACTGTCCTGATATTCTAGAAGCAGAGGGTAAAATAGAAATTGAAAGAATCCACTGATTGCCTCTTGAAGAAGATCCCAAAAAGAAAACTCCTAGGAATATTGTCACCAAATTCCAGAGTTCCCAGGGCAAGGAGAAAGTATTGCAAGCAGCCAGAAAGAAACAATTTGAGTATTGTGGAAACACAATCAGGATAATACAAGATCTAGCAGCTTCTAAATTAAGGTATTGAAGGGCTTGGAATATATATTCAGGAAGTCAAAGGAGCTAGGATTAAAACCAAGAATTACCTACCCAACAAAACTGAGTATCATGCTCCAAGGCAAAACACGGATTTTCAATAAAATAGGGGACCTTCAAGCTTTCTCAGTGAAAAAAACAGAGCTGAATAGAAAATTTGACTTTCAAATACAAAAATCAAGAGAAGCATGAAAAGGTAAACAAGAAAGAGAAATCATAAGAAGCTTACTAAAGTTGAACTGTTTTGTTTACATTCCTACATGGAAAGATGATGTGTGTAGTAATTCATGAGACCTTTCTTAATATTAGGGTAGTTGAAGGGAATATACATATATATAGGGCACAGAGTGAGTTGAATATGATGTGTTGATATCTAAAAAATAAAATAAAAGTAAGGGATGAGAGAGGAATATATTGAGAGAGGGAGAAAGGGAGAAATAGAATGGGGTAAATTATCTTGCCTAAAAGTGGCAAGACAAAGCAGTTCATTGGAAAGGAAGAGGGGGCAGGTGGGGCATAATGAGTGAATCTTGCTCTCATCAGATTTGACTTGAGGAGGGAATGACATACACACTCAATTGGGTATCTTACTCCACAGGAAAGTAGGGGGAAGGAGATAAAAAAGGGGGGACAATAGAAGGGAGGGCAGATAGGGGGAGGAGGTAATCAAAAGCAAACATTTTTGAAAAGGGACAAGTTTAAGGGAGAAAATCGAGTAAAGGGGGGGCATGATAAGATGGAGGGAAATATATTTAGTCTTTCACAACATGAGTATTGTGGAAGTGTTTTACATAATGATACGCATGTGGGCTATGTTGACTTGTTTGCCTTCTTAGGGATGGTGGGTGGGGAGGGAAGAGGGGAGAGAATTTGGAACTCAAAGTTTTAAAATTAAATTCTCAAAAGAAAAAGTTGTTTTTGCATGCAACTGAGAAATGAGATATATAGGAAATGGAGCATAGAAATCTATCCTACCCAAAAGAAAGTAAGGGGAAAGGGGATGGGGAGGGCTAGCTAGGGAACGAGACAATCAGAATAAATGCCATCTTGGAGTGGGGGGGGAGGGTAGAAATGGGGAGGAAATTTGTAACTTGAAATCTTGTGGAAATTAATGTTGGAAACTAAAATATTAAATAATAAAATAAATTGGAAAAAAAAGAAACCCTGGTCACAGTTCCAGAGCAGAAAAGAGTGATTATGGTCACTCACAGACCATAGCACTAGGAAGTAGTAACACATCTTTCCTTAGATCATACCACCTTGGAAGAGCTGAAAGATTACAAACCCACAGAACTAGCTTGGAAAACAGCTTCACAAAAATCCTAAAGCTTGGAAGAGTGCCTCTTCCCCCCTAGGAGCAGAAATCAACTTTAATATAAAGCTAAAAGTCAAACTTCCAAGGCTGGAAAAAATAAGGAAAAAAAGATCCTAAGTATGGAAAGTTACTGTGGTGATAAGGAAGATCAAAACAAAAAACTCAAAAGAAGACAACAAATTCAGAATTGCTACATCCAAAGTTTAAAAGAAAAATGTGAATTTGTTATCAAACTCAAAAAGAATTTCTGGAAGTGCTCAAAAAGAATTTAAAATATCAAATAAGAGAGGTAGGGGAAAAATTGGGAAAAGAAATAACAATGATGCAAGAAAATCATGAAAACTGAGTCAATAGTTTGGTAAAGTAAGCACAAACAGAAATACTAATGAAAATAACACCTGAGAAAACAGAATAGGCCAAATAGTAAAAGAGGCACAAAAATCCAAAGAGGAGAACTTCTTAAAAACAGGATTGTCCCATGGAAAATTCACTGAAAAAAAGAACTTCCTAAAAAGTAGAATTGGCCAGATAGAAAACAGATATAAAAGCTTGCTGAAGAAAATAACTCCTTAAAAATTTTAATTGAGCAAATGGAAGCTCCATGAGACATCAAGAAACAATAAAAGAAAATCAAAAGAATCAAAAAATAGAAGAAAATGTGAAATGCTTCATTGGAAAAACAACTAACCTGGAAAATAGATCCAGGAGAGATAATTTAAGAATTATTAGACTTCATGAAAGCTGTGGCCAAAAAAAACAAAAGAAAACAAAACAAAAAAGCCTAGACATCAACTTTCAAGAAATTATCTAGGAACTGCTCTGATATTCTAGAACCAGATGATAAAATAGAAATTGAAAGAATCCACTGATCCCTTTCTGAAAGAGATCCCAAACTGAAAATCCCCAGGAATATTATAACCAAATTCCAGAGTTCCCAGATTAAGGAGAAAATAATGAAAACAGACAGAAAGAAACAATTCAAATATTGTGGATCCATGGTCAGGATAACACAAAATTTAGCAGAACTAAAGGGCTTGGAATACAATATTCCAGAGGGCAAAAGAGGTTGGATTACAACCAAGAATCACCTACCCCCCAAAAAACAGCATAATCCTTCAGGGGGAGAAGTGGATATTCCTTGAAACAGAGGACTTTCAAGCATCCCTGATGAAAAAAAACCAAAGCTGAATAGAAAATTTTACTTTCAAATACAAGACTCAAGAGAAGCTTAAAAAGGTAAAAGGAAAGAGAAATCATAAGGAATTCAGTAAGGTTAAACTGTTTACATTCCTACATGGGAAGATAATATTTGCAACTCCTAAGAACTTTCTCACTGTTAGAGCAGTTGGAAGAAGTATACATAGAGAACATAAGTGTGAGTTAATATGATAGGATGATCTCTAAAAAATTAAATTAAGAGATGAGAAATTAGATTGCACTGGGAGAAGGAAGGGAGAGGCAAAATGGGGTAAATTATCTCACATAAAAGAAGCATAAAAGAGTTTTACAGTGGAGGGGAACATGGGGGAAGTGGGCAGGAGTACTTGAACCTTATTTGCAACTGTCTCAAAGAGGAAATAATATACACATTCATTTGGGTATAGGAATTTGTCTTACCACACAAGAAAGTAGAAGGGGTATGGAATAACAGAAAAGACAGAGCTGACGGAAGGGAAGGTAGATTGGGGGAGGCAGTAGTTAGAAAACACTTTTGAGGATAGACAAGGTGAGAGAGCAGGGAGAGTAAGATAAACAGGGGAAAAACAGGATGGAGGGAAATAGAGTTGGTAATCATAATTGTGAAAAAATTGTAGCAAGTTTCTCTGATAATGGTCTCTAATATATAGAAAACTGAGTCAATTTTTTTAAAAAAAAAGATAAATAAAATAATAAAATAAAGATAAATAAAAAAGATAAATTTAAAAATTCCTCATTTGATATATGGTCAAAATATATTCACAGGCAGTTTTCAGACAAAGCTAACAATAGTATAAAAATTTCTCTAACTCGCTAATAATTAGAAAAAATGCAAATTAAAACAACTCTGAGCTACCACCACACACCATCAGATTGCTTAAGGCAACAGAAACAGAAAATGAGAAATGTTGAAGGGGGTGTGGGGGAATTGAGACATTGTTAGTGGAATTGGGGACTGATCCATTTACTCTGTAGAGCAATTTGAAACTATATCCAAAGGACTATACATACCCATTGGCCCAGCAATACTACTACTAGGTTCGAATACCATAAAGATAAAAAAGAAAAAGAAAAAATACCTATATGTACAAAAATATGTGTAGCCGCCCTTTCAGTGGTCACAAAGAATTGAGCAGATGCCTATCAATTGGGGAATGGCTGATCAAGTTATGTTATATAATTGTAATGGAATACTATTGTGCTATTATAAGAAATAACGATAAGGATGCTATCAGAAAAAAAACTGGAAAGACTTACATGAACTGATGCAAAGTGAAATGAGCAGAACTAGGAGAACAAAGTGCACAGCAACATTATTTTATGATGACTGGCTGTGAATGACTTAGCTATTCTCAGCAATACACCGATGCAAGACAATTATGAAAGACTTAGGATAAAAAAATGCTATCCATTTCCAGAGAAAGAACTGATGGAAGACCAATATAAGATAATACAAGGAAATTAGTTACTTTGAATTACACAAAATTTTGAATAGCCTTATGTGAGAGCAATGAGATTAAGCATAGGAAAATATCTAGGAGTCGATTTTTAAAACCATCCTCGCTTGTCAAAAAGTTTACCGATCACTGATTTGTCCATAGGATAAATAACAAGAGCTTGTGTTTCTACAGAACTTTATGACTCTCTCAACAAACCTGTGGGGAAGGTGCTGTTATTATGGCCCTTTCTCAAATGAGATAACCAAGGCTAAGACAGCTTAAATGATTTGCCTAGGGTCAACCACCTAAGTGACTGAGAAGATTTGGACTCAGGTCTTCCTGACGCCAAGCCAGCCTTGTTCCAGATAGCTGCCCTTTATACCCACAATTCTTATAAGTCAATAAAAAAGCTAGCATGTCAAAACTTAGAGGTTTTCAGAGCGTTGCATAACAGCTAACATACAGTGCTTTAAACAAAGCATCTCACAAACATCTCATCTGATCCCTCTTTGAGAGAAATGTTATTATTAATCTCATTTTGCAAATAAAAGCAAGTGAGGCTTAGAAAGCTTAAGAAACTTACACAAAGCCACAAAATTGTTAAAAATATAGGAGTGGGATTTGAACCCAGATCTCTCAACTTCCAATCCATCTATCACTTTTCCCTCTGTACCATGAAGACTGTTGTGTATGTGCTGTCTCTCACTGGTGTATAAGTGAGTGTGTATGTAAGTGATTTTATATATACATATTGATATACACTACCAAGAGCATGTGCTCACACATAGACACACATATCCAGGATATGTATATTTACATGGTCTAGCTCTTAGGATTATCAGATAAAAATGTATTTAAAGTGCTTTGTAATCTAATGTACTAAATGTGAACGGTGGTGGTTGCTGTTGTACCTTTGACTGGGTATGTGAATTTTATTAACTTGAATGTTGATTACCATCATGCTGTTAAATCTTCCCATGACTCTATCTGCTGGTGACAAATTTGGGGGTACATAAATCATTTAGATTTTAGCCAGATGATAACCACCTGGAGAGGAAACAAAGGGACCCTCAGTGATAGAAGAAAACAGGATAGCTTTCCTATCAATTGGAGAATATGTTGTGTTTTTTAAGGGCTTAAAAACCTTACAAATGATATATGCTGCTTAAGTGATCATTGATGTGGCATACTGATTTCCCACAAAAGTGGCAGGCCCTGGGGGCTGCCTGATGGCATGCTATAAAAGGTAGACAGAAAGAGTAATACAACACCATTTTAATTTGCCCTTAATGGAATTTGCAGTGATTTTCTTCCTACTTGGTCTAGTTGTTTTGAAACCTAATCAGTAAAAGGAGGGGAAAATAGTCTCCTAATTATTTTAACTTTTTAAAAAGTCCAAATCTGGAGCTTGAAAATTGAGGTTGGGCATTTGGAGTTCCTTCCCTTTCTCTCTATTGCCCACCTTTAGTTTGTGTTGTCAGGGAAGGGAAGCTGGAATGAATTACAAGTCATCTCATCAGGAATTATCCAAAGTAAATAAATAAATAAAGAAGCTAATAATTAGGCAACCCATTGAATAGACTGTTGAACCCGAGTAAAGTGGAAAAGAAATTATTCAAGTCCTAAACCTTTCTACTTGCAAATTAGCCAAAATCAATTGCATTTTAAGCTTTGTGCCACCTTGATCGATTTTAAAATGGAATGCACTCCACAATTCACAATCTATGTTGAGGAGTGAAAGACTTGGTGCTGAGTGCTGAAAGACTTTGGCACCAAGCAGTGTTTCCCATGGACAGCTTTCAGTTGTCTTTTCTATAGGTGCTGTCTGAATCCTGATGTTGAGCAAACATCATTGGAGAAGTGGAACAGCCCAGCTTTTTAGGGAACATAAAAATATGTGCATATTATTTTTGGTGTATATAATCATTTTAGATTCTCTAGCAGAATCTCCTTCACTTCTTATAGAAAGATGTGCAGTCAGTTTTCATACCAGTTCTACTGATTACAATATTGTTCAATACATCCAAGAATGATATATGGAAAAGAGTACTTGATATGGAATCAGACAGTCTTTGATAAATTATAGTTTTGTTTCTTGGGAGAAATCATTCAATCTCTCTGAACCTTAGTTTACTTATCTATAAAATGGATAAAATAATACATGAACTGCCTGGTTCACAGGGTTTTTTAATGATCAAATGAGATAATGAATATGATGCTCTTTGTAATGAGAAATGTTTTATAAATGCAAGTCATCATCTTCTCTTTTTTATTCCTTTTTCTAATGTACCTGTAAAGGGATTTATAGTATTCACCTAAAATAAAATTTAAAAAAAATTGTTAACCAGAAGTGGCATCAGTTCCATATATAGGGCCTGAAAATAGCTTTTAGTAGAATGACTAATATAAAGAATAATGGAAACTTCATGTTTAGCTATGATGATGTTATGGTCTTTAGCATAGCTGTAGGAATATAGCAAACTTTTAACAAATGCTTAATTGGTTGACTAAAATGGAGGAAATTTGTTGTTTCTTTTAAAAGGCTTCACAGAAAAGGTGGACTTTGAGGAGCTGTGAACACATTCCCACCAACCTTACCTTATTTTAATATGTAACGTATTTTCTAGTAATTAGTCACTTTGAAATGCTAGAAATCAAATTTGTTCCTAAAACAAGCAACAACTGCAACAAAAAACCTACTCTCTCAATGGAGATTCAAATATTAATGTCTTAAAATGGTGGTAGCAACATTGTTAATTGGTTTCTAGATTGCCTAAGTCATTGTTAGTGTACATTTACTGTTTTAAATAGATAAAATGAATGTTTGCATATGAATATGGACTTGTAGACATTAACAGTAAAGTTTATTGTGATTTTGTTGTGAGACACAGGGGTCCACCTTTCTCATTGTTGGAGTATGAATTCTATTTTAAAAAACTGGAGTCTTTCACCCAATGTCTTAGCCCCCCTTTCCTATTGTACCTTTCACAAAAGATCAATTTCTTTTATCATCACAGCTTGACAACTGTTACTCAAAACGTTTTTGCTACATATTTTAACATTTTGAACATTTTAATAAAGACTTCCTCTTCTCTGATCCCCTCCTATTAAAAAAAGAATATCTTCCCTTTTGAAGACAGAATAAGCCAAACACATAAAAGAATGAAGTCACAAATTAAACCATAGCCATAATGCAAAATAACAGTGATTTGTACTTAATAAGCCTTCAATGTGTTGATTGAATGAAAAGATGAAAAGCAGGTTATCATAAATGCAAAGGTTTTTCTGCATACACTAGCCACTCAGTATATGAATTTTCTCTGATTTAAATACAATAGATTGATGATATAGAAACTTGGACTAGCCAGCTCACTGATGTGTCACAGATCTGTTTTGTTTCTATTATCTTCCAATCCTTGCCCCTAACTTGGTCTAAGCTCAGATATACTCAAATCCGTTTCTTTTACTTCACTCTTTTCTCACTGGATTGAGATAAAGGACAATTCATACTAGGGAGGTAGAAATTCTCCACTAGTATAGTCAGAGTGAAAAACAACAAAACAAAAAACTGTTTTATGCCTGGTTATCCCACTTTCATCATACCACATTTATAGCAAACCAGCTTAACACAGAGGGTAAGAGATTCTGTGGACTGGACTATGGATTCTGGACTTAGGTACATTCTTTTTCTATATTTCTGCCCATCTCCCTCCCTGCCTGTGACTTAATGTGAGATCTTTGTCACCAGGGCTGAATTTAGGATATATTGTGAAATTTGTTTTTACTGAATATCCTCTCAACTCCCCTTTGGTACACACATCCCTTCTGATTCTGTTGTTGTTCCCCGTCCTATGACCCATTCCTAACTAACATAATAACCCCTAAACCCAAAAGGCATTAGCTGATAATGGCTTCAAGTAGTTTTTTCCTTCCTGTGACACATCAATATTTCTATGGCTCTATGGTCTCATTAAGGTGACTATTCCCTCAATTGATGTGGCTCACAGCACATCTATGCCTTCTAACTTTACTTGATTCTTGTCCATGTTCTCCCATGAAGGATCCATTCAATATGCTAGTGACATTTCTCAAGCTTTTTTTTTAAATAATTTGTGGTCTGTCCAATTTATCTCTCACTCTCAACACACTAATGACTCTTTTCCCTTTCTAATCTTACCTTTCCTTTATGCTATTTCTACATGAAAGCAATAAAGATTGATAAACATTTAACAAATAGCTCTCCCAAAAATATTTTTTAAAATGTATGCCTAGCACATGTTTAAATTTAGTCTTCATTATTAACATTTTCTCTAACACTTTCTTAAGTCTAGACAATCAACAAAACAATAAATCAAGTCCTGATTTGCACTGTATGCCCAATTCCAAGGAGTAAATGCTTACATTGACTATGCAACACTTGACCTTCCAGACCTATTTGGACCTGGCTCCAGCATACCCCTGCACAAATCATTATTAGAAATATGTGTTCTTACATATGCCCACCATATATATGCTCATATATGTCCACCACATGTGTCTACATTTTTCTTTGGGTCAACCCATGAAAAGTAGCTACTCATCCCAAAATACTTATATATTAAAAGAGCATCCTTTAAAAACCCACAAATCTCAAAGGGTAAAGGAGTGACTTTCTGATTGTGGAATTCCAGTCACTTTCACAGGTAGTAGAGAGATATCTTAGTGCAGATAAGCCCTCAAACTATAAACTATAAATACTTGTCTACTTTCCTTTGTCATAAGGCCAATCCTGATTATGGCATTTGTCATTACTAGTCTCTGAAATGAGCCACGTAGTCTTCCTTGGCCACTGTTTCCTTATCATTAAAATTGAACTAGTGCTGAATACGTAATATTATTAAAAGATGAAAAGTCTAATTTGGTTCTGAAACAGAAAGTTGTCCATCCCCTCCCCTTTTGAAACAATGGTATGAAACAGAAGTTAGCCTTGCCACACTTTATCTTATGATTGCTGCAGCTAAACTAAGAAAAGAATTCAATAGAAAATCAGATATGAAATTGCTCTATCATTTCTCTTAGTATAAAGAGAGAAGGAAAAAAAAAGAAAACATCTCTTTCTGAAGAAGCAATCTACATGTCAAAAGAAGTATTATTCAAATTATCTGATGAATGAGTATTAAGCTGAAAATCCTGGCTACACTGCATTTGACCCACACTTTGGTCCTATAGACACTTCTGTGAACTCTGGAGGCTTTTTGAGGGGCACTCTAGTACTCAATCTGATAAGATGATCTTTATTATTCTCCTTGTAATGCAGTGAAGTGTGCTCATTCAAAAATATGGAAACATCATTATTATGATTTGGTAATGAAAGATCAGCTCCAAGAAAAGAGAGTCTTGAGTATTAGTGACTTGTTTCATAGTTTGCTCAGAGAAGAGAGGCTCCTTATGTGATCTCTGTTGTTTCCAACTCAGTACCATTGACCTACATAGGCTACTGACCCAAGGCGTAAGGAAAAAATGTTTTATCACACAAGCCAGTGATAGCTTTTGACATCTGTGCTGGATCCATTTCCTACCTGCTGTGCCTAATTTCAGAATTCAATCCTATCATTAAAATAAAAACCTTGCTTGCTCTTTCATCAGTGCACCACATTACATCAATTTTCCCCAAGAATTCTGTACAATTTCTAAGAGACCCTGGACTTCCTTAGAATTCCAGATTGATACCCTGCTGTAAATTGATCTTGTGTGTCTGTGTGTGTGTGTGTGTGTGCGTGTGTGTGTTTCTGACACATGATGGGAGGAATTATTTTTCCCTAGATTTTCTCCCTGTCCCCTGCCTTTCAGTTCTAAATTGACCCAGTTTCTCCCACTTTTTCCTTAGTACTTATTGAGATTCCTCTCTCATCCAACAAAGACTTCACTTCCATTGGGGATGGATCTGATCATTTGGTTTGTGAAAGATAACTGCTCCCTCTAAGCTTGTTGTTGTCGATAGAGTAGGTCTGGGCATGCAGACTGCGTACACAATTTTGGTGTCATTCTCAATCATGTGCTGTCACTGGAATTTCAGTTTTCAGCACCAGCCAGGAATATTAACTCAGGCCCTCATTACTGAATGGCTGGATTATTGAAACCCCCTTTATATGGGCATCCCTGGGTGTCTGCAACTGAAGAAAATTACTGCTGCCAGGGTCCTGACATTAATGAAAGGCATAGAGAATATTTCTCTGTGCTGTATGTGCTATCTGATCCCAAAGAGGAGGAGGAACAATTGGCAGACTTAAGGCACTGACAGAGAAGAGAAACCTGTTTGGCCCTTCCATGGTACATACCTCCCCACTGGAATCTGCTCTGTGGCTGTTACTTTCTATCTGAACTCTTCTCTCTCAAGTATGGAGGAGACAGTCTTTTCTGTTTTATGTTGTAAATTATCATCATCTTCATGGAACATTTTAAGGCACATATTATTTTGCATAAGGCATTCACTGCTTATAATTATGAAGCTGAGGGCATCATTGCTCTGGCCTCTATTCACTATATATCATCTCAAAAATGATTTCTTGGACCTTTTCTTTCTTACTACTGGAAAATAAATCAAACACAAGCCTAGAAAATCCATTAAGAATATTTCTGAAATACACAGATTTGAGTATTATTCAAATTAGAGAAGTAGCACTACAACATAGTAGAAAGAGCCCTGAACTGAGAGTCAGGAGAACCTTTATCTAGTGCCATCCCTTTCACTACTAACTGTGATCCTGGGTAACTTTTTTTTGCTTTATGGGATTTAATTTTCTTGTTTGTTAAATAAAGTATTTGGAATAATCAGAGGTCAGCAAACTGCGTTCTGAGGGACAAATCAAACCATTCTTTGCTCACAGGACATTAAGACAAACACACAAATAAACAAAAATCTAAAAGCAAAAGCAAAACAAAACAAAAACAATGAAACAGGAAACAGGCCAAATTTGCCCATGCATTGTAGTTTGCTGACCCCTGGACTAGGTGATCTCTCTATTCCCTTCTAGTTCTAAGAGAAAAAAAGGATGATTTCTTACTTTTCTGAGTGATTTGAGTGTGGTACTAATTGAAGACAAATGAATAAGTTAAATGAGACGTCAAATAAGCCAAATAAGATGATATTTGTGAGGTTTAATATTTTAGTGGCACTGAAAAGGTTTCCTGCCCCCAAGTCATCTCCCCTAATGGTTTTCAGTTTCTTTAGTGGATGATAAAACCTTTTATTAAATAATTATTAATCAGGTGTAAAAAGTACCACTATGACTTGAAGAGGTAACACACTGAACAAGCGATAGCAAGGAGTGAATGTTCAACATTTGATGCTTTTTTGTTTCTTTCTCCCTATAACTCACTTAACTCTACCTTTAAGTACTTAGGTGCTATGTCACTAAATGCATATCTGTTTAGTACCGGCTTTAATTCATTATCTATGCTGCCTTTTAGAAAAAGGTAGTTTCTACATTTATAACTTTTAATAAAATTTATTTTTGCCATTGCCTTCTATGAGATCACCATTGCTATTCCAACTTTTTTTGTGTTCTGCTAAAGCAAAATAGATTTTGATACAGCCCTTAATTTTAATTCTATATGACTCTTTATGTTTCATATGTATTTCTTACTTATATTGTCTCATATAAAGCAGTAGCCCTTTTCTTTACCAAGACAATTCCATCTATATGCAGGAGTGATCGCATTCTATTCCATCTTTTCCATTACCCTCATATTATCCCCACTTTCTAACTTATCTTCAATCTTTCCCTATCTACTATTTCCCTACTGTGCACAAACATGCCCATGTTTCTTTCTTCGTTATAAAACTGTCATTTAACCCATCCATTCATCTCTACTATCTATAATCCCACACCTCTCCTCCTTTGTGTGCCTAAACTTCTTCATAAGGTTATCTGCAATAAATGCTTCACTTCCTTTTTCTTACTCTTTTTTCTGTAGGTGGGCATTTGATTTCATCACTATCTCTCTGAAATGCATTCAGGGGCAGCTAGGTGACACAGTGCCAGGCCTGGAGTTAGGAAGACTGATTTTCTTAAGTTCAAATCTGGCCTCAGACACTTACAAGCTTTCTGACCCTGGGAAAGTCACTTAACCCTGATTGCCTCAGTTTTCTCATCTGTAAAATGAGCTGAATAAGAAAATGCCAATATCTTTGCCCAGAAAACCCCAAATGGGATACAAAAAGTCAGACATGACTGAAAAATAACTGAAGAACAAAAATCCCTCTAACTCCCACCTGACTTTATGCTTCTTAAAATACAGTGTCCTGAATGTAGTAAGTATCTTATTAACATTTGTTGAATTTAATTGATCTTTTTTTGTTGCAATAACAACAAGCCATAATGAACAGAGTTCTGTGCTTGAAGCATGAAGACAGATTTGAGGTCTGCCTCTGACACATAGCAGCTTTGTGACCCTGGGCAAGTTCCTGGACTATGGAGAAAAAGAACAGGGGGAAAGGGCATAATACTGGTAAATATCTCATCACAGCCCAAAACTAATCATCAGTAGAAAAAACCAGCCAAGGTTAAAAGCAGCATGGAAAAGTGATTCATTCCGTAAACAACAGTCGATGTAATTATCACAAAAGCAAACTTTACTAAGAGGATGACTGTCAAAGTTTCTACAATAAAAGGTTTCTTTACCATTTGAATCCAACAGAGAATTCCCCAGTGAAAACAACTTCTCAATAAAACCACAAATGCAGCTTCCACATTCCTTTAAACTTCCTTTACTTGCCATGGCTCTGATAATAAGTTTCACATTTACACCACAAATTAAGCTGGCTTACTTACCACCCAGACTGAGAATGGAAAACTCTCCTATCACAACACTTTTTCTTAATTACCAAAGATAGTCCACTTTTGAAAAAAGCAATATTAGTAGCATGACTTTAAGGAGCTTTGCTAAAATAAAATCAAAGGAGGTTTACTTTGAATATAAATCAACAAAGAATTTGAAATGCATATGTGGAGGAATATACTCAGAATCACAGAACTTGAGAGTTTAAGTTATTGAAAAAGTATATCAAACAGCAGAGGGCCAAGAATAGATGTTTAAAGGACTGGCCATGCAGACATTGAGCCATTAACAACTACTGAGTCCAGCCACCTACTTGGTTCTGAATCTATTTGTTTGCATTACTGTCCAATCCAGTGGTGTTAAACTCAAATAGTTATGAGGGCTACTGACCTATATGTAAAGATCCCTGCAGGCAGCATATTTACTTAGAAAACGACATTATTAGCACAACCTATCTCCAGCAGCAAGAGAGAGAAAGAGAAATTCCATTTAAAATAACTGTAGACAATATAAAATACTTGGGAGTCTATCTGCCAAGATGAACCCAGCAACTGTATGAACACAATTACCAAACACTTTTCACACAAATAAAGTCAGATCTAAACAATTGGAAAGATATCAATTGCCGGTGGTTAGGCTGAAGAAACATAATAAAAATGACAATTCTCCCTAAATTAATTTATTTATTCAGTGCCATACCAATCAAACTACCAAAAATATTTTATGGAGCTAGAAAAATGATAACAAAATTCATCTGGGAGAAGAAAAAGGTCAAGAATATCAAGAGAAAGTGAAAAGAATGCAAAGGAAGGTGACTAAGCCAACCAGATCTAAAACTAAAGCGGTAGTAAATGACTACAGAAATCTGCTGGGTTTTTTTGTTTTGTTTTGTTGTGTTTTGTTCTGATTAATTCTTTTGTCTTTGTTTTTACTTTTATTTAATATTTTATTTTTCCCTAGTTACATGTAAAAACAATTTTTAACATTATTTTTTAGAACTTTGAGTTCTAAATTCTCTCCCTCCCCACCTCCACTCCCCCTCATTTAGCAGGCAAGCAATTTGATATAGGATATACATATGTAGTCATGCAAAACATATCCATAATAGTCATGTTGTGAAAGAAACCATAGACAAAAAAGATCAAGAAAAATAAAGTAGAAAAAAATAAAAAGTATGCCTCCATCTGTATTCAGACACCATCAGTTCTTTCTCTGGGAATGGATAGCATTTTTCACCATGAGTCCTTCAAAGTTTACTTGAATCATTGTATAGCAGAGAACAGCTAAGTCATTAAACAGCTAATCATCTTAAAATATTGCTGTTAGTTTGTACGCCAAAAATTTCACTTTGCATCAGCCCATGCAAGTCTTTCCAGGTTTATCTCAGAGCTTCCTGGTCATCATTTCTCATAGTACAATAGTATTCCACCATAATCATAAACCACAACTTGTTCAGCCATTCCCCAATTGATTGGCATCTCCTCAATTTCTAATTGTCTAGCCTCAGAAAAGAGCTGCTATAAATATTTGTGTACATACAGGTTCTTTCTCTTTTTTATCTCTTTTGGGATACAGACCTAGTGGTTATATTGCTAGGTCAAAGAGTATGGATGGGTTTATAGCCCTTTTCGCATAGTTTCAAATTGCTCTATAAAATGAATGAGTTCACAACTCTAACAACAATGTATTAATGTCTCATTTTCCCCACATCTCCTCCAACATTTGTCATTTTCCTTTTCTGTCCTGTTATCCAATCTAATAAGTATAAGTGTTTTAATTTGCATTTCTTCAATCAACGATGAGTTAGAATTTTTTTCATATGGCTATAGATGGCTTTCATTACTTCATCAGAAAATTGGTCAAATCTTTTGGTCCTTTATCAATTGGGTAATGGCTCCCATTTTTCTAAATTTGACTCTGTTCTATTTATGATTGAGAAATGAGGCCTTTATCAGAGAAACTTGTTTCAAATTTTTTTCACAATTACTTTAATTATTTTATTTTTAATTAATTAATTACTGTTGTTCTTTCCCTTCATCCTTTTTCCCCACCCTGTTTATTTTACTCTGTGTGCTTTTACTATGTCATTCCACAAAAGTGTTTTGCTTCTGACTACCCCCTAACCCAATCTTCTTTCTATCACCTTCTATCACCCTGCCTTCCTCTTATCCCCTTCCCCTCCTACTTTCCCATAGGGTACGACATATTTCTATACCCAATTGAGTGTGTATGTTCTTCCCTCTTTGACACAGTTCTGATAAGAGTAAGGTTCACTCACTCCCCCTCAATTTCCTCATCTTCCCCTTCACTGTAAAAGCTTTTCCTTGCCTCTTTTATGTGAGATAACTTACCCCATTCTACCTCTCCCTTTCTCTTTCTCATTCTTTTCTGACCTCTTGAATTTTTTTTAGATATCATCCCTTCATATTCAACTCACACCTATACCTTCTTTCTATATATCGTCCTTCAAACTATACCAATAATGAGAAAGATCTTATGAGTTTCAGATATCATCTTCTTATGTAGGAATGTAAACAGCTTAGCCTTACTAATTCCATTACAATTTCTCTTTCCTGTTTATTTTTTTATGCTTCTCTTGAGTCTTGTTTTTGAAAATCAGAGTTTCTATTCAGCTGTGGTCTTTTCATCAGGAATTCTTGAAAGTCCTCTGTCTCACTGAATATCCATATTTCCCCTGAAGGATTACACTCAGTTTTGCTGGCTAGGGGATTCTTGGTGCCCTCCAGAATACCATATTCCAGTAGGAGATTATAGGACTCCTACCTCAGTGATAGCAAAAAGACCCCTATAATCTCCTACTGAACAGTTACTGTTCAATCTGCTTACCATCTGTGGGCTGAAAGCTCATGAAGCAGCTGCAGCTGCTGCCACTATCAATTCAGTCACACTGGGCTGCATTTCCCTCTTTCTCACGTAAGACTGACCTTTCCCGCTTACCTTTTAAGTTGTCTTTGGCATCTATGCGCTGAGAGGTCTGGAAACCACCACTGCTGCCAGTGATTCAGTTGCCCTGAGGCCTGCTCAAGCTTTGCCGGGGCCCAGTCTGTGTGGGCTTGGGCTGTGTTGGACTGCACTAATCTCTCACCCTGGTGTAACAGACCTTTCCTGCCAACTTTCCAATTTGTCTTAGGCTGGAAATCTGTTTCACTCTATCTTGTCATGAATTTTGCTGCTCTAAAATTTTTAGAGTCATTGTACAAGTATTTGAGGGGCTTGGGGGAGATATCAGGTGAGTCCCGGCCTTTACTTGGCCATCTTGGCTCCACCTCAGTAATCTGCTGTTTGACAAATCCAAATACTCCAACTTCTGGGATAAGAACTCACTCTTTGACAAAAACCTCTGGGAAAATTTAAAAATAGTATGGCAGAAACTAGGCATAGACCAATATCTCACACTGTATACCCAAATAAGGTAGAAGTGAGTACATGATTTAGACATGAACAGTGGTACCAGAAGCAAATTTGGAGAGCAAGGAAAAGTTTAACCAAAGAATTTATGACAAAACAAAAAATAAGAGAACATTATGAAATGCAAAATCCATAATTCTGGTTACATTAAATTAAAAAGGTTTTGGACAAACAAAGCCAATACAACCAAGATTAGAAGCAAATCTGGGAAACAATTTTTACAGCCATTGTTTCTGATCAAGGCCTCATTTCTAAAATATATAGAGAATGAGTCAAATTTATAAGAATACAACTCACTTCCCAATTGAGAAATGGTTAAATGATAAGAACAGGCAGTTTTCAGATGAAGAAATTAAGGCTATCTATAGTCATATGAAAAATGCTCTAAAGAACAATATTGGATACTTTATTAAATGTTTTGCTGAAAATCCAAACAAATTATACCTACAGCATTCTTCTCTTCTATTACCTGAGTAATCCTATCAAAAAAAGGAAATTAGGTTACTGCAGCATGAACTGTTCTTATTCTTTTTTGTATTTAAATTTTAATATTTTATTTAAAATATATCCCCATATCCAAAATATTAATGATATCATAGGAAAAACCATCACAATTATAGGATAGTGTAGGTGGCTGTAACAGAATAAAACAGGCATCTGCTTTGCATCAACCATTTTTAAAAGGGAACAGTGGATTTCCACATACTCCAATCTAGTGTGACTGATTCACTAAAACAAAGTCAAATCCAGAGATGTTCTGGTAAATTTTGACAACTGGTTCTTTGAAAGATACACTTTTTAAAAATTTTATTATTTATTTAATATTTTTAGTTTTCAGCATTGATTTCCACAAGATTTTGAATTATAATTTTTCTCCCCATTTCTACCATCCCCCCCACTCTAAAATGGCATATAATCTGATTGCCCCGTTCCCCAGTCTGCCCTTCCTTCTGGCACCCCACTCCCTCCCCCCATCCCCTTTCCCCTTACTTTCTTTTGGGTAGGATAGATTTCTATGCCTCATTCCTTATATATCTTATTTCTCAGTTGCATGCAAAAACAACTTTTTCTTTTGAGCATTTAATTTTAAAACTTTGAGTTCCAAATTCTCTCCCCTCTTCCCTCCCCACCCACCCTCCCTAAGAAGGCAAACAATTCAACATAGGCCACACATGTATCATTATGTAAAACACTTCCACAATACTCATGTTGTGAAAGACTAACTATATTTCCCTCCACCCTATCCTGTCCGCCTTTACTTAATTTTCTCCCTTGACCCTGTCCCTTTTCAAAAATGTTTGATTTTGATTACCTCCACGCCCTATCTACCCTCCCTTCTATTGTCCCCCTTTTTTATCCCCTTCCCCCTACTTTCCTGTAGGGTAAGATGCCCAGTTGTGTGTGTATGGTATTCCCTCCTCAAGTCAAATCTGATGAGAGCAAGATTCACTCATTCCCCCTCACCTGCCCCCTCTTCCTTTCCAAAAAACTGCTTTTCCTTGACACTTTTATGTGAGATAATTTACCCCATTCTATCTCTCCCTTTCTCCCTCTCTCAATATATTCCTCTCTCATCCCTTACTTTTATTTTTTAGATATCATCCCTTCATATTCAACTCACCCTGTGCCCTGTGTCTATATATATATGGATAGATAGATAGATAGATATAGATATATAGATATTACCTTCAGCCACCCTAATACTGAGGTCTCATGAATTATACACATCATCTTTCCATGTAGGAATGTAAACAAAACAGTTCAACTTTAGTAAGTCTGTTATGATTTCTTTCTTGTTTACCTTTTTGTGCTTCTCTTGATTCTTGTGTTTGAAAGTCAAATTTTCAATTCAGCTCTGTTTTTTTCACTGAGAAAGCTTGAAAGTCCTCTATTTATTGGAGCATTACATTCAGTTTTGCTGGGCAGCTGATTCTTGGTTTTAATCCTAGTTCCATTGACCTCCAGAATATCATATTCCAAGTCCTTCTGTCTCTTAATGTAGAAGCTTCTAGATCTTGTGTTATCCTGATTTTGTTTCCACAATACCCAAATTGTTTCTTTCTGGCTGCTTGCAGGATTTCCTCCTTAGTCTGGGAGCTCTGGAATTTGGCAACAATATTCTTAGGAGTTTTCTTTTTCGGATCTTTTTCAGGAGGTGAACTGTGGATTCTTAAAATTTCTGTTTTACCCTCTGGCTATAGAATATCAGGGCAATTCTCCTTGATCATTTCTTGAAAGATGATCTCTAAGCTCTTTTTTTGATCATGGCTTTCAGGTAGTCCAATAATTTTTAAATTCTCTCTCCTGGATCTATTTTCCAGGTCAGGGGTCTTTCCAATGAGATATTTCACATTGCCTTTCACTTTTTCATTCCTTTGGTTCTGTTTTATAATATCTTGATTTCTCCTAAAGTCACTAGCTTCCACTTGCTCCAATCTAATTTTAAAGGTAGTATTTTCTTTTGTGTTCTTTAGTGTTCTTTTGGACCTCCTTTTCCATTAGGCTAATTCTGCCTTTCAAAGCATTCTTCTCCTCATTGGCTTTTGGGAGCTGTTTTGCTATTTGAGTTAGTCTATTTTTTTAAGGTATTATTTTCCTCAGTATTTTTTGGGTCTCCTTTATCCAGTCCTTTACTTGTTTTTCATGGTTTTCTCATTTCTCTTCCTATTTTTTCCTCTACTTCTCTGACTTGCTTTGCCAAATCCTTTTTGAGCTCTTCCATGGCCTGAGACCAATCAATGTTTTTCTTGGAGGCTTTTGATGTAGGCTCTTTGACTTTGTTGACTTCTTCTGGCTGTATGTTTTGGTCTTCTTCATCACCAAAAAAAGATTCCAAAGTCTGAGTGTGAATCTGAGTCTGTTTTCACTGCCTTGCCATGTTCCCAGCCAACTACTTGACCCTTGAGCTTTTTGTTGGGGTATGAGTGCTTGTAAAGTAGAGAGTACTTTGTCCCAGGCTTGAGGGGTTGTGCTGCTGTTTTCAGAGCAATTCCTGCAGAGCAACTCTGCCACACCAGCACTCCTCCTCCCCCAAGAACTCCCAACCTGGACCACGACCCAGATCCAAGCAGGCTCTGCATTTCCACTCTGATCTGCTGATTAATTCCTCCCACCAGGTGGGCCTGGGGCTGGAAGCAACTGCAGCTGTAGCTCTGGAAGCTGCCTCTGAGTTGCACCACCTCCGCCCCCACCCTGGGGCAGAGGCCGACCTCGAACTTCTTTCACTCTGTCCCAGAAATTTTTTCCCACTAACCTTCTCTGTTGTCTTTGGTGTTTGTGGGTTGAGAAGTCTGGTAACTGCCACAGCTCGCTGATTCAGGCACTGCTTCCTGTTCCGCCCAGCTCCAGGTCTGGTTGGTCTGGGCATGGCCCATGCTGGGCTCTGCTCCATTCCTCTCTGCTCCCAGCTCCATGTGATAGACCTTACCCAGTGACCATCCAGGCTGTTCTGGGTTGGAGCCCTGTTTCCCTCTGCTATTTCGTGGGTTCTGCAGTACTAGAATTTGTTCAGAGCCATTTTTATAGGTGTTTGGAGGGACCTGGGGGAGAGCTTAGGCAAGTCCCTGTTTTCCAGCTGCCATCTTGCCAATGAACTCTTCTTGATGATGCCATTTGGACTTTTTAAACCACTGTTGCCATTTTTAGATGCTTCTCATTTCTTTGCAAATCTGTTCCAGAACTTTCCCAATAGCTGAAGTCAATTTCATGAGCCTAC
The DNA here is from genome assembly GCF_011100635.1 of Trichosurus vulpecula. Lineage (NCBI taxonomy): Eukaryota > Metazoa > Chordata > Mammalia > Diprotodontia > Phalangeridae > Trichosurus > Trichosurus vulpecula. Next base: position 417,030,176 of record NC_050576.1, on the reverse strand, counting down.
AGCTTGCGGACTCCTTTCTCTTTCCTCTTTGGAAAATTAGGACCACATTGGCATTTCTCCCATTTTCCATGTTCTCTCAAATAAACCTGATGGTGGCATAGTTTCAGCTGGTAGTTCTTTCAGGACTGAGGAGGTACTTGATCTGAGCCATGTGAATTCATCCAGGCCACCTCTTAGTGTTTTTTCACTTCTCTTGCACATCGAGTTCATGTTAGTTATTTTTATTCTGTCCTTTTCAATGTAAAGGTCATTCTGCTCTGCTGAGGAGATGAACAAAATAACAACAAAGCAGCTGTACCTTTTCTCCATTTTCTGTTATTTTTTAGCCTATCCACCCCAAGGAAAGGTTCTTTCCCTACTCTGATCCTCTTTTTTTCCTCAAACTTTTTTAAAAATCATTTCTGTTTTTCTTATTTTCCCTCACCAGTCTCAGCTCACTCTAACCTTTGGCATTCTCAATATGATATAGAGTGAAGCATGACTTCTTCCCTAAGCAGTTGACCCAGGTTGGTTGCCCAATCTAAACACTGCACAGTGAGAAGTCAATGATGTAAATCCCTGATGAATTGAGCAAAGAGGAAAGATTAAGCAACTAATTAATTCATTACCATTAATAAAAAGTTACTAAACAGAATGTGAAGGAGGTGATAAGAAGCCTACAAATGACCTTAAGTTCATGAGGAACTGTTTGAGAAAAAAATCTAAGAAGGCAAGAAATTTAACAAAATCACAGATTTGGGGAATTCGGTTATCAGTGTCCACCTACTCCAACCTATATACGAAGGAATTCTCACTACAACATAATTAACAAGTGGTCATCTATTATCTGTTTGAAGATCTCTCAAGAGAGGGAACCCACAGTCTCCCAAAGAAATTCATTCTATCTTTTAGATATCTCTAAGTGTTGGCTCTATTCTGTACCATACATATATAGACACATGCAAGAGGTCAAAGAGATTCTGGTGGTCACTAGCAATTAAAATACATAAAACTGGTGTGAACACTTAGTAGTTTGCAAAGGTTTGGGGACACTATACTATATCCAATAGGAAGCCAAAGGTATATGTGTTATAGAAGCCCTATACCAAAATTGATATTATATTATTTTATGATTGGGAAATAGGAGTAACCTCAACTATCCAGTCATAACTTTTATACCATAGCATAAACATGACTTGTTCCCTCCAGTGATGTGCATTGTTTGTATGAGCTCTAGAGCCCTGTAACAAACACAGCAGGACAGTCACCCAAAATTAGTGCTGTAGGCACAACAGTCCCTCCACAACTCCTAGTCTCTACATTTCTCTCCTACAATATGCTTTCCTCTCATTCTTACCAAACAAGTTATTCACATCACTATCCACCCCCAAATAATGACAGTATTTGCATTCAGTACCACTCATGCAGTAGCGCCTCACCTATACCTTCATCTACTTAAATAATTTTGGTAAAAGTTAAGTAGAAAAGCTTAAAAATGGAGTATTTGCTTCCATACTTCAGAAAATAACAATAATATCCCTTATTATCTCCCAGCTCTGTATTGTCCCAATTTTTTGCCATCTTTATGTACAATCACAATATGGCATATTACTTTTTATGGAATAAATATAAAAGATTAATGGAAGGGCTATTCCTTTCTAAGACAGATATTGCTTATAAACACATCAATAAAATTTGTAAGGTCACATCATAAACAAATTAGAGAAACATGGAAAAAATCATGTATTAGCTCTATAGATAGGAGAAAAGTACATGACCAAGCATCCCAGAAGATAAAATTGACATTTCTGATTGCATAAAGTTAAAAAAAGTGTTACACAAACAAATCTATTAAAGCTGAGATTAAAAGGGAAGCAATTACCCAGGAAAAAAATCTTTGCAACAAGTTTTCCTTGAAAATGGTCTTTTCCCAAGATATATAAGGAACTGGTTCTAATTTATAAGAATAAAAGCCATTTCCCAGTTGATAGTCAGAGGATATGAACAGGCAGTTCTCTAGAGAAGAAACCAAGACTATCTATAGCTACCTGGGAAAAAAATCCTTATCATTACTAATTAGAGAAATGCAAATTAAAGAAATTCTGAGATTCTACCTTACATTCATCAAACTGACAAAGATGACAAAAAAGAAAAATGATAGATGTTGGTGGGTTTGTGAAGAAACAGGCAAATTTATGTGCATGGTCCACCGATGGTCAATAACCATTCTGTTAAGTAATTTGGAATTATTCACAAAGTTATTAAACAATTAATGTCCTAGAAATGATATGCCCTGCTATACATAGAGAAGTTTATACCCCAAAAGAAACAAAGAAATTAGAAAAGGTCCTACATTTAAGTCATTTATAGCAGCTATTGTTATGGTGGCAAAAAAAAAAAAAACTAAAAGGATGGCCATCAATTGAGAAATGCTGAACAAATTGCTGTAATATAAATGTGATACAGTGGTATGACAAATGAGGACATAGATGATTTCAAAGAGATATGGACTTATATGTACTGATGCATAGTGAAGTAGCAAAACCAGAAAAACAATTTATACAATAACATCATTATTTTAGAAAATGAGCAATTTTGATATATTATAAACAAGTAAAGAATAAAATAGCAGAATCAGGAGAACAATTTATACCATAACAACATTATAAAGACAAACAACTTTGAGAGTCATAAGAAGTATGATCAATAAAATGACCAGTCACAAATCCAGAAAACCACCATTTAAACAAACTATCCAACTTCTGACAAAGAGATAATGGATTTAAGGCACAGACTTTGTACATACACCCACACAGTGTGTGTGTGTGTGTGTGTGTGTATAAACATGCATATGTATATACCTACATATATAAAGATATAAATATGCTTACACATATTTATCTACAGTCAATGATAGAATATGTTTTGCTTAACTATGTATATTTGTTACCAATAATTATTTTTCTTTTTCCTTATGAAGTGAGTGTTGGGAGAAAAAAAATTTTAACTTAAATACAAAATAAGAAAAAAGAAACAAATAAAAATTAAAATCATACAAAATAAGAAAAAAACATATTGCCATGTACATAGCAGAATGTAAGAGAGAATTCAAAATATACAGCAATAAATTCCCATTTCAAGAAAGCCTATACAATAAATATTATACATTGTGTTGAGAGCTGTCCATCTTTGCTTCTTTGTAAGTTTTCTTTTGTTCTGTGCTGTGCATGTTTTACTTTGTTCTTTTTTCCCCTTCCTCCCTCCACTCCTTCTAACAAGGCTACAATTACAAGCAGATACATATACACACAGATACATACACACACAGATATATACACACATATATATAGACATATACACATGAAAATATATACATATACACACATATATCTGTACATACATACTTACATATATACATATACTTAGATATCAATAATCATAATCATACAGGCACATATACATTCATATGCAACTATGTAAGACCTTACTATACTTATTTATCCTTGGTTTCTCTGAGGGTGGATAATCATTTCCTTCATAAGTCCAAATCTTTCTATATTTTTCTAAGTCCACCAATTCACCAATTCTTATACCACAGAAATATTCCCACCTTATACTGTCTAGTTGTTTTGAATAGTAAAGAACAACATTGATGAATATGGCTGATGCCTAGTATAGTTTCCTTATTTTTTTCTCTTTTGATTAAATCTATTTTAGCTTTAACTTTGTCCAAGATCATGATTACCACCCTTGCTCTTTTTTCCCTAACAAATTCTACTGATCTTTATTTTATGTTTGTCCATATATCTTATTTCCTGTGCCTCCTCACTCCTCTTCTTCACTTCTATGCTACCTTGCTCTCCTGTTACTTAACTTACACCCCCTCCAAGGACCCCTCTCTTATCCTCCCGTTCAAATTAATCTAAACACACACTATACCCTCCTTTAATCTATTCCCTCACCCTACCCTTTAAAGATCCCTCTCTTATCCTCTCCCTGTTCCCTATCCCCTTAGTGTTTTATTTCTTTCTGAATTTAGAAGACTTTTATACTCTTCCAGGCATATATGTATTGTTCCCTCTTAAACACATTCCCAATGTAAGTAGGTTTCCAGAACTACTTGCTGTGCTCCCCTATTTAATTCCTCTATATTGCTTCTTCCTCTTGCACCTCATTCGTATAAGATAATTATTCTTTTTAGCTTATACTAAACAGTTTTACTTTTTAAAATTGTATCTTACTCAGATCTACCCAAATCTTTTTGTTAACTACCCAATTACTAACAACAATTTAGACACATTTTATATACATAAAAGTTTAATAATCTGTCCTTACTGAGTACCTTGTTAATTATATGTCTTTTGTATTTACCTTATATTTCTCTTGGCTCTTGTATGTCAAATTTTCTATTAAGTTCAAGTTTTTTAACAAAATCCTGAAAGTCTGACAATTCAATAAATATCCTCTTTCTTTTCATTCAGGATTGTGCTTAGCTTTGTTTGGCAAGACATTTTCCCCTGGAGCCCCACTTCTTTTGCTCTTCGATATATAGTGTTCCAAGACCTGCGATCTTTTAGTGTTACCACTGCTAGGTCATATGTGATTCAAATTGTGGCATTGCCATATTTAAATTTTATTTTCTTATTGCTCATAGTATTTTCTCCTTGAGGTGGAAGTTTCAGGATCTGACTATAATATTCCTGTGGGTTTTCCTTGTAGGGTCCCTTTCAGGAGGTGATTAGTAGATTTTTTTTGTTTGTTTTTTACTTTCCCCTCCTGGTCTAGTGATTCAGGACAGTTTTCTTTAATTATTTCTTGTATTATTGTATCAAAATTCTTTTTTTATCATAGCTTTCAGGTAGTCTGATTATTCTTATGTTTTGTCTTCTTGATCTGTTCTCCAGATTAGTTTTTTTCTTACGAGATGTTTCCCATTCTCCAGTCTTTTTTCATTTTTATATTTTATTTAATTATTTCTTCATCTTTTATAACTTCACTTCTTATAGCATCTCTTATATGTTCTCCATGCCCAGTTCTGATTTTCAAGGAGTCATTTTCTTCCTTAAGATTCTGGACCTCCTTTTCTAATTGTTTGGCTTTTGTTTCATAATCTTTTTGTTTTTCTTGGTTTTTTTTAGTTTTTCCTCAGTCTCTCTTATTTGATTTTTAAAGTCCTTTTAAAGTTCTTCTATGAATTCTTTTGGGGAAAGTGTCCCATTTGACATTACTCTTTGAGGTAGAAGAGGGTTTCTTTGCATCAGTATTCTCCTCTGAAGTTGAACCCCATTCTTTATTCCCATAGTAACTCTCTATGGTTGGATTCTTTCTCCTTTATCTCTTCCTTTTATTTTAAATTTGTAGCACATCACCTCTATTCCTAGGGCATAGGGGATTGTGCCTCTGGGCTCAGATCTTCCTTCAGTTCTCCCCTCTGGCCTGGACCCAAAACCAAGACCTCCAGCCTCCTATAAATGCCCACAGCCAGTGCATCCATGTCCCACTGCTTCTGTACTCATCAGATTGTTTCCTTCTTGCCCTGGGCTGTGTCTCTGCAGCACAGCTAGGACTGGTGTTCCTTGTCAGCTGAGGTTACCTCAATTTTACTGAGCTTAGATGCCCAACTCCCCTCACTATCCCAGGGGTAAAAGTTCCTGTGGATGGGGGGTTTCCCAACCCAGCTAACCCCAAGGCTTGCCACTTATTTTTTAAGTGGACCTAGCCTGGAGGTGTTTACTCACCACTGAGACCAAAACTCATCCTGAGATTTTTCTTCAGATCTTCTCAGTTTATCCCAGTAGGACCACTGTTCTGTCTCAACTCTTATTTATTTCTACCACTCAGTGTTCTCACTGATGCAGTATTTTATTTCATTTGTGGTGGAAATATTGAGAGCTTGGAATTTTCTGACCTACTCCACCATCATTCCAGAATCCTCAAATTTCTGTTATTTTTAAAAGCAACTCTAAAAATAATGAGATTGGCAAGGTGTTACAAATGTGGAAGATTACATGCACTTTCCGATGAGGTCAATGTACTGTCATTTTTGCTTAATCGTTTACTTTTTCACAAAAGAGTTCTCACAGAGTAGATCTAATCTGAAAATGTAATATAAAAACAAAGCCCACCAACAAAACTTTATGTCACTTTCAAAAAAAGGAAGAAAACTGATATTCATTTTATTCAGTCTTGGTATGAACACAGGTGGAAAATCACAGCACTGTAAGATCAGAGAATTGCAAAACACATTAGAAATCACCTAGTCAAACCCACTAACCCAAATGCAAATCCTCTCAGTAATATTCCTGGCAAGTAATTCTGCTTAAATAGCTCTAGTTATAAGGGCATCACTACTTCCAAAGGCAACCATTCTTATTTCAGATAACCTCGTTAGGAGCTTTTTTCTGTATATGTAGACACATATCTTCTTGAAACCATACCCCAGAGCCAAAGAGAGCATTCTTGTTTCAGGTGGATATTTAAGTATTTGTTCAGTCATTTTTTAGTTGTTTCCAACTCCTTGTGAGCTCATTTGGGGTTATCCTGGCAAAGATACTGAAGTGGTTTGTCATTTTTTTTTCTCCTGATCATTTTACAGAGGAGAAAACTGAGAAAAATGGGGTTAGATGACTTGCCCAGATACACATAGCTAGTAAAAATCTGAGACCAGATTTGAACTTGGAAAGATGAGTCTTCCTGACTCTAGGCCCAGCACTCTGTCCACTGTGCCACCTAACTGCCCCATGATTATAGGAAAACTAACCATAGAGGTATAAAGAGCAAATTGCTACATTTTTACCCTCCATTTCAGTTTAATTTAAATTAATAAGAAAATCATTATTGCAACATTCGCATTTTTAAGAATCAAACAAGTCCTTCACTAATATTTTCATGTGCATCAGAAACCCAAATTAGCAAACATATCTGTAATAGAACTCATTACAAATTATAACTATTTCTTCATTTCTTGAATAAATCTTTCCTCCATTTGTTAGTGGAAAGCATACGTGCTGCTATTATATGCAGCATTAGCTCACTAAGCACATTTTCTTATAGGTCATGTTCTTTTTCTCTTTCTTTTTTAACTAAAAAAAGAGAGAGAAGAAAAAGAAAAAGATTTAAAGATTTACAGAAAAGAATGGCTTAGAACAACTACAATCAGTCAAAAACTCCAGTTGAATAGATCTCAAGGGAACTACTTTACAAATCCTTGCCACGTATGTCAAATTTCATCCAACTTCTTAAGGGGCCAAAAGGTCTTTTGACAAAGACTGAATTGTTTCATCTGCTTAAGCTGTCCTCTCTGAAGGAAGTAGTTTTGATGCTCTGCAAATCAGTATTTATATCTATTGTTCCCAGTCCTTGAGGATCATAATTTCTTTGAACTGAAAAATCAGTGATATTACCTAAGTGGTTTATTTTAAAACAGTTCTGTTGTTTTCATATAACTTTAGTGCCATATCAAATATTGGACAACAGATGATTCTTTTATTAGCTTTTGTGCTCACTTTGCTTTCATATTTGGGTTTCTGCCAGTCCTCTTCTTTAATGAATCATAGAATTTCAAAGTCAAAAGGATTCTTTAGAGGTTAGAGTCCAACTTATCAATGAATATGAATGTACTCTAAAACAGTATCTCTAAGTGATTTTTCAAGCCTCTGTTTGACTATATCCAGTGATCAGGGATTCACTGCTTCATAAGTCAATCCAGTTTACTTTGGTACATGCATAATTTTTTAAGAGGATTATTCCCTTAGATTTCCCTCTCTACAGTTTCTGCCACTTATTCCTTGGTCTATCCTCTGGGTCCAAGCAGAAGAAATCTAATCATTTAATCCTTTAAATATTTGGGTATGTCGAAAGTATAGTGACTAATTCAGAACAGTTATTTCTTTAAAAACTGGGTTTTATTCTGTGGTGTATATATAGAGATCCTTTGGACCTCCAGCACCATTAGGAACTGTGACTGTACTTACTAAAGATAAGAGAACCATGCTAGCAAAGTAAACTCTGTAGTAGAGTGCCTTTAGGATCCTATTTGGTAATACAATTGATAAAGAAATGATATAAAGAAATTAATATTCCTGTAGTTCTATGTTTTTGCGATATCTGTTCATTTATATATTATATATGTATAGTACATGCAGATTTATGTATATATATAGTACATGTGTATGTTGTATATAATATATATTCATTTACATAATATATTTGTATATATACAGTGTGTGTGGATGTTGTATATAACATATTCATTTATATTAAATATATGCATAGTATACAAATATTTGGGCATATTATATATTTATATATGCAACATATGTATATTACATATATACATAAACCTATAGACCAATTATGGAGAGAGAGAGAGGGAGAGAGAGAGAGAGAGAGAGAGAGAGAGAGAGAGAGAGAGAGAGAGGTTGTTTTCAAGGAGCTTCTCATGGAATGATGTATGTTAAACAATTAAGCAATAACTTCTCCTTCATTGCATAGGAGGATGAATCTTTTTTGTGGCTGTGGTTGCTTTTTGTAGTGTGTGGTATATAGTACTTCATCTTTGCCTAATAACCTAAGGAACCAGCCTGTTATTTCTGCATCAGGACTTTCAAGTGAATGATAACATAATCTTGAGATGCTATGCTTTAGATCTGAGGGATAGCCACGAAGAATTTCGCTTTTAATTGAAAGAAGGTGTTGATGATTACAGGCTTGGAATAGATTAATAAATTGCTAGAAATGAGAGGGACTTTCAAGATCATCTGATTCAACTCTCTAATTTTAGAGGTGAGGAAAAATGCACAGAGGGATTCAAAAACTTGTCCAAGGTCACAATGCTAGTTAGAAAAACCGGAATTCAGTCCCAGGTCTTTTAATTCCTGGTCCAATGCTCTTTCAGTACTCAATACCCCGTGCATAATTGTGGAAGAGAATAAAAATTACTGTTTAATAGCTTTCTAAATCCCTGAGGTACAATTACCATTCTCAAAGTTGTGCTTCCCTTATCAGATTCTGATTCTGCTACGAAGAACAGAAATCATTCTGGGACCACTAATAACATTATCAGAGCACTGTTTTGGTGGGGCTGTTCTTTGAAACTGAATTATTTCAAAGTACCTTTGAAATTAAATGTAACTTGGTTGTGCCCCATGGTCATCAAGGTTGGAATTCAGATTAGTCTCAGAGAAACTGTTTCTAGAGAAACACAATCAATAGGAAGAAAGTCAGGAGGAAAAGGAAGCAAAAATCAGACACTTCACTAGGAGTATTTTCTCCATTTTTTGGCCAATAGAAATTTAGTACTTTATATTTGTCAACAAGCAACAAGCTTTTCTTAAATGACTACTATGTGCCAGTAATGATTATAAGTACCAGTGATACAAAGAAAGGGGCGGGGGGGGGGGCGGTGGAAGACAGATTCTTTCGGCTCTCAAGGAGCTCATAGTCTAAGGTGGGGAGAGAATATGTAAACAACTACATATAAAATTATATACAGATTAAATTGGAGATAATAAACACAGGGAAGGCACTAACATCAAGGGAGGAATCAGGAAAGGCTTCTTAAAGAAAGTTGGACTTTAGCTGGAACTTGAAGGAAGCCAAGGAAACCAAGAGGTGGAGATGAGGAGGGATAGAATTCTAGCCATGAGAGAGAGCCAGTAAAAATATGTAGAGTTGGGAGATGGAGTATTTCATGTGAGTCAGAATAAGAAGGTCAGTGTCCCTGATTCCAGAATACCTGGTAAGAGATAAAAAGACTAGAAAGGTAGGAGGAGAAAAGTTTATGAAGGGTTTTGAACACCCAATGAAAGATTTTATGTTTGATCTTGGAGGTCACAGGGAACCACTGAAGTTAAGAAAAATATCAAGTGTATAGGTCTGTCCCACTTAGTTATTAAAAATTAAAGTATGATTTTCCGTTAAACAATTAGGAGGCATGATGTTTAGCATACAGGCAGACCCTGCTGAACACAACTAATGGGTACCATAAAAATATTATATTGGATAAAAAGACATCACAGAAATAATTTAGTTCCATGAGCAAAATGCTTTAAATGCGATAGTGAGTTAATATCATTGAGGCTTGAGAATTCCCTCAGCGCACTATTTATTATCCAACTTGCATCTCAGTTGACGAGCCCATAGTGGGATTATTGTAATGCTATGGTTATGTTTGATCTCAACTTATTTTTAATAATATTACTGTGGAATGACAAGGCTTGCAGCAATGCTATGTAATGTCTATAGATAACACCTTAGTAAGCTTCAGAAATCTAAGATGGTAATAGTAAAGTATTTTTAGAAAGCCAATTTTTTAAAATATAAATTTGGTTAAAATATTGGACCATTAAGTATAAGTGAAAACTATTGTGTCCCTTCTTTCAAAAAGTACTGACCAACATAAATGTGGACCCTTTTGAGCTAGTGCACATACATAATCAGTATATATAAGAATATATCAAGACTCATTAACCTATTTCCCCAAAGAAGTCTCTCAACTACTGCTGTGTTTCTAAAATTAGATTTTAAGTAGTACTTACATGCATATACTAAACAGATAAGTGGGCAAAGGACATACAAAAGCAATTTTGTGTACAAATTATCAATAGTCACAAAAATGCTCCAAATAAATAATAATGTGAAAAATTCAAATTAAAAATATTCTGAGGTTTTACTTCATTATCTACAAAAGACAAAAATGACCCAAATAGTTGAAGAAACTCTATGAAAACATATATACTAGTATAATATTGGTTGATCTTTGTAGAAAATGATTTGGAATTATATTAACAGTCATTACATTGTATAGACCCTTTGATTGGAGTCACAGCTGGGAAAAGAACTAGTTCCCAGTTAGGGATTACACAAAGAAAAGAAGGCAGAGAAGTGCCAAGGACAGAACAAATATTAGGACACCAGGATACAGAAGCAAAAACTGGGGACTCTGAGAGAAGACAGGGCCTAATCCTATATAACCAATCCTGAATTTTAGTGGTAATGGCATCCAGACTACATGGGTAACAGGACCAAGAAGGGACTCATCACTAAACCAAGAGCACAAAAGGGGGCAAAACATTAATCCAGGGGTGTCATGATCCCCTTTCACAATCTTGTCAAGACTGTAGGCCCCTTCTCAGAATAATGTTGCAATTTTATTTTGTTTTTTATTATTAAATACAGAGGATTACATGAGAAACCAATTATGTTGAAATATTCTTATCAAACTATTAAAAAAACTAAGTTCACAAGCTCCATAAAATCTATCTATGTACTTCTTGTAGGCTCACAATCCATAAAATGAGGCTTCAAGTAAGAGTAAGCAATAAAAAAATTAAAAAAAAATTCAAGCACAATGAAGAAATGCTATAGGCTAAGAGAAGCCTAAGAGATAAACACCTAAGAAGAAAGTAATAAGCATAAGCAAAGCTTAGAATTAGAAGAGTAGGTGGAAAAGAAATGAAACAAGAGATAAAAAATAAAATTAGAGCTTATGAGGAGAAAAAAAATGGATCCTAAAGAGGTTGAACCAAAAATGAGAAACTTTCCCAAATAATTGGCTCCATGCAAACTAGAGTGGGGTAAATGTCGTAGCAATTTTGATTTGAAGATCTTTCCCACCCATTAATAGGTCATGTGACCTGCCTAAGTCACAGGAAGCCTAAGACACATGTGGTAGGAGGAGCTTGCTGACAGGAGAAGGAACTTATGTCATAGGAAATGCAGATAGAGAGAGAGAGAGAGAGAGAGAGAGAGAGAGAGAAAGAGAGGGAGTGAGAGATATGTTTTGGCTACTGGTGGCTACTAATGGCTGCCCTTATGATTGTTAGAACTGAACAGGCTGACTTAGCTGTACTGTGAGTTTGTTTTGGGGAACTCTACAGCAGGGGGTTGGAGAAATTTTGGGATGGTGAGTTTCCAGGCTGTGATATGGTGTTTTCAGTTCCTTGCTGTTATGATAAAGTGGGCTGACTGGCTGTGGGAACTGAACATTTGGTTATGGGATATGATTTTCTGGTGTCTGAATAAATGTTACACTTCTTTTACCTTCTTTATGGAGAGCCTCTCATATTTTGTGATGCAGAACTACATAAGCATATTCATGATTATCATCTACATGGTTATTATTGCCTTACTGTTTCAGTAAGTAGAACTTAATGCATAAAACAATAATTAAAATTAAAACAAAATCAAAATACTGGAAAAATAGAAAATGAACACCTAACTGGGAAAACAAGACAAGGAGAGATTATTTGAGAATTAACAGAGTCCCTGAAAACTATAGCCAACCAAACAAAAATTTGCATTTTATATCTCAAGAAATCTTTATGAAACTCAGATATAGTAGAGCCAAAAAAAAACAACAAAGGTAAAAAAAAAAACATTGATCACCTCCTAAAAGAAATCCCACACTGAAAAATCAAGGAATGTCAAAACCAAAATATAAATACAGAAAGAAAAACATTGTAGGCAGCCAAAAAGGAAGAGTAAAAGTATTAAGGAACCACAATCAGAATCACATGAGATAATGTTGCAATGCAATGGGTTAGAGAAAGCTGTGGAATACAATATGTCAAAAAGGAAAAGAATAAAGACTTGCATCTAGGAATAATTTGCTCTCAAAAACTGAATAAAATTCAAAAAGAGAAAAAATGGACCATTAATAGAATGAAGGAATTTCAATCATTGCTGAAAAAGAACCAGAACTTATTAGGAAATTTCAAATGCAAAACAGGAATTAAGACAATCTAGACAGGTAAATATATCTGAGCAACTAGAAAGAGTCAAATAATGTTAAAGTGTTGATACTCTCATAAGAGAGAATGAAAAAGTATTCTTTCAGAATCCCATTTTATTTACAGATTACACAGGGAGATACAAAAGATAGATGCATCCAAGACATGTTAGGCTTTTTAGAAAAAAAGCATATCATTGGTTTTAAAAAGGGAAAGAGAAAGACAGGAAAAGGAAATACATTAGGGGAGAAAAGAGGAAGAAGGGGGAAGAACTCACTACTTTTAATCATTGTAAAGCAGAAGAAAAAGAGTATATAAACATTTAGGAAGACCGAGGATATTTCATGAATCTCACTTTCATCTGAACTGGACAACGGTGGTTTGAATACATATATTCAAAGAGTTAACTTTGCATTGTGTGAAGATTCCTTATCTTCCCTGCTTTTGTTTTCTTCTTAAAACTAATAAAGTATATCAAAGACCTGTTAACTGAATGTGTGACCCTTAAAGACAGTGAGATTTTGAAAGAACATCTGCTGTTTCTTCCTTTAATGGAATGTAAGTCTTGCTTATCTTGCTTCTTCCAGTTGTCCAGAAGTACTTAATTTGGAAGGTTTCTCATAACTCCTGTGTTTGCATTATAAACTTCCAACTCACCTCTGATCTTTTTATTGGCAATGCTTTAAAGTTCTCTATTCTATCAAAGACCTACTTTCCCCCTTTACCCTCTGTTCTTGGACCCTAGAAAGAGACAAATGGGAAGAACTTAGAAATTAAGGAGCAGTTTTTCTCACATATCATTTTTATCTAAATGGAGACCCATGATTATTAATTCAATATTGATCATGCTTTTAAAAAATGTATATCATACTCTCATAGATTTTTTGATGGCCCCCTGTGAAATGCTATTGTTTTGTGTAGCTATTTAATCTCGTGCTTCCTTATATTCTCCATTTAGGGACCAGATTTTTGCCCACATCTCATTAAAAGCTTGTGATTAATTCCATGAGTATCATATATAGTCTGGCATTAACCTTTCAGAGTGCCTTCTGAGCCAATATAACAGTTGTGTGTCATTTGGTGAAGATGTTAATTAATGTTATTTAATATTATTTAATAATATTAAGTCAATAGCTGCTTCCCTCCCCCCCCACAAAAGCACTGTATATGACATCTACTTATTTTAGTTGAAACTCAGTGTTATAATCCACATTTAGTCCTACAGAGGAAGAAACGGATGAAAAATAGAATAACTTTGAGAAGATTTTTAGAATGATCTCTTTTCATGATTGATGTCAGTGGAGCTACAATATTTGGGCTGTAATACCTCAGTGCTTAATGTACCACATGAGGAAGTAGAAATGGCATTGAAGAAAATAAAATTGGGAAGAACAACTGGAACAGATTTTCAAAAATGTTTTTAATTGTTCAAAATATATGGGAGAAGGATAGAAAATTATTGGGAAAATATATACTAATAACAATCTGGAAGATAACAGCAAGTCTATAACCACATTTACTTTTTCATTCCTATAAAAAGTTAATGAGATGATTTACATGTGCAAACCTTTGGAGGTTGTTTGTTTTTATAAAATGAATTAAGAACAGACAGTCTTGTGCAAATGATATAGTATAAGAAATGACATCTTCACAACCATACCACTGACTAAAAGATGAAGACCATATGAGATCAGTTTGATGATTTTTAATAAATAAAAAAATGGGTTAGCAGAACAAAATGCAGTTTACAAGGTATTCCACAACTTAATCTCCTATGTATATGATATAATCACAGAAAATCCTCTCTTAGATACAACTGCAGAGATAACTTTATTCAGCAATCCTTTAATGAATGATATAAAATAAGGCACAAAACTTGAAGGCCAATGTCGTCCAAAGATATTTGCTATTGTCATAGAAAATGCCTTGCAGAATCCAAATAAAAGAATAATTACCTGTAAATGGATCAATCTTTAAGTTGAATTGATTGAGTAATATAGTACAAGTCAAAATATATCAAATATATAGAGTTCTCTGTTTCTTAAGAAAACGCATGCAACCTAAAATCCAAAAGTATATCAAGGTAAATTAAAAACATTGTTTCATTCATTTTAGTTTCTAGGTGGTAGTAGAACTGCTATGGGACTTGAAGGAAATAGTTTTGGTAAAGACTTTTGCAAACTAAATTAAAGCACACCTTAAACATCAGCATTTATTATCATTATAATAGTGATGTATCATTGTGTGATCTTCATTTAACAATCATTTATTCAGCAAACATTTAGTGCCTACTGCGTACACTAATACTATACAAAGTTCTATGCTAGAGGAACTGACCTGTCACTCAAATTGGTGATCTCTAATGTCTTGCTGTAAAATGTTTTTATGAAGATCATATCTAAAATTTCCCCCCCCAAAAAAGCAATTGCTCTTTCTACATTTCAAATATATATATTTTTTCAAATTAATGTAATTTATGCTACAATCTTTACACTATCCAGCTGTCTTGTAATTCCACACATTTAAACACTATAAGCACATTTTCATGGTTTTGCATTTTTAGAACTTCTATAAAGCACATAAAGTCCTTGTCTTTTCTAAGTATTGCAAATCACAAAATATTTCTCTTTTTTTATTTTGAGGCAAAAAATATCAATGCAAACATAATAGCTCCCCTTAACTATTTGAAGTGATATGACAAAGTGAATTCTGAACACACACACACACACACACACACACAGTCCTATAACAACCTTATAGGTAAATACAAGTAGGTAAATACAAAATTACCAGCCTACACCTTTCTCCATGCTACTCAGCTTATATTACATAACATGCCAGCAAAATAAATTTAACATTCTTTATTTCAGAAATTATTGCTGCATTTTTAATCTTGGATCATTTCAAGGTATAACATTTGTGGTAACACTTGAACTTAGAATTTCAACAAAGCCCAAAAGCCACTATAGTAAGTCCAGCCCTGTATAGCCTTCTAAAATGACAGAGCATAAATGAATTAATTTTGAATATTCAAATGATCTAACTTCAAAGTCAAGATCAGGTAGGATTTTTGCAAATGAATAGATTTAAACTAAAATGGCTGGACTGTGAAAATGATTATGCCATAACAGAGGCATTTCAGAACCATCTTGAACCAGCTTGTTTGAGGTGATTGTTGCTACAAATCAGAGCCTGATTTATTGTTTTGTTGATTGTCTACTAGGGGTGGGGATCAAAAGGTCTTCTAGGTCCTTGAGTGTAACCTTTTGACTGAGCCCAAGCTTTATAGAACAAATCCTTTTATTAAGGGGATTTGTTTTGTGAAATTTGGATTCAGTCAAAGGGCAGCACTTGAGGAGCTAGAGGGCTACACATGGCCTTGAGGCTGCAGGTTCCCTACCCCAGCACTGGCCTTGAGAAAGTGATAGAAAAAATGTTAATATTGAAGATAAAATTTAAGAGTGTAATGCATACATTATTTTCAGAGAGCTGGTTGTTGTCATGCTTATTTATCAGCAACAAAACTTACTTTTCATTGCTTTAGTGGGAATTTTGACTACTAGAAAAACTTCTATCCTTTCTTCTACTCTTTCCCTCTTCCTCCCCCTCCTATTAATCTCTTTCTCTGTTTCTCTGTTTTTCTATCTCTGTCTCCTCTTTTTTCTCTCTTCCTCTCTCCTATCCTC
Source organism: Trichosurus vulpecula (assembly GCF_011100635.1). NCBI lineage: Eukaryota > Metazoa > Chordata > Mammalia > Diprotodontia > Phalangeridae > Trichosurus > Trichosurus vulpecula. Next base: position 417,013,780 of record NC_050576.1, on the reverse strand, counting down.
CTGTACCTTTCTATGTGTCTATATATACATAGATATGCATAACACACACGCACACACACACACACACACACACACACCCCAAAAAAAAACCATTGCTTTTTCTGTCTGCCCTGGAGTCATACATGTGAATATCTATTTTTCTGTCCTGGTGAAACTTGACCACCAAGAAGGTTCAAAATCTTTTTTTTAAAACTTTGGCTTCCTTTATTCTCGTTCCAGGGCCCTCAGTGAAATTATATAAAGCTTAGATTTTGGTACATGTCTAGGGAATTCATGAGAGGAGAAAATGGAAAGGTACTCAATGTGCCATATGAATCTGGTATGGGGCAGCTATTTATTTCCTCTGAAGAAAAGGAAGCTTAACATACACAAGCCCTACTATGTACATTGCCTGAAAATCTTTAAAAATGTACTCAATAACTTATAACTACACTGTACTCTCCTGGGATGTGGAGACAAACTTCAAAACCTGAAGCAGTTGTAGGACAGCTGAATAGTGCTTTGTTTTGTTTTTTGTTTTTTTATGATTCATCTCCTACTCTGCACTATTCAAATAAATCCCTCTAGGTTAGGGGTTATTAACTGGGAGTCTAAGAACATGTTTTTTAAAATATTTTCATAACTGTATTTTAATGTAATTGGTTTCCTATGCATCTTATTTATTTTGAGAAGGCTTGACCAGACTGCAAAAGGGATTCATGACACAAAATTGGTTAAGAACTCCATCTCTAGATCCAAGTTTTCTAGTAAGCCCAGGTTGGGATTGAGCTCACCTGTTTGTTGGTGATCAACTTCCCCTGCTGCTAGTAATTTCTGACCAAGGGAACAGGATGTCCAACTTGTCAGACTCCTAAAGTTGTCTATAAAGACAGAGAGCATCAAACTTGAAGTCATTGTTCAATCACCCATACTCTGGAAAGGAAACAAAAAGGCAGAAAAGACAGTCAAGGGATCCCAAACTTAGATTTAGACTCACCCAAAGTGGGTATGTTCTAGCTGCGGTGTGGAAGATGTCAAAATGGGGGTTCAGTGGGGAAACCTTCTGCTCTTCACTGGAAGAGACCTGACACCATCACCAGCTGGGAAGAGAACAACTAAGGACAGGTCCCTTTTAAAGGTCCACTGATTCTTCCTGTTCAGTGACCAATAAAGGAATTGTTTCATTATCCATCAAATTTATGAGTCCTTCTAAGCTGGTTAAAAGAAGGCAGCAAAGTTCTGTGTATGTTTCATGTCCCTCTTACATACTTACGTGTCTATATGAAAATATATTTATGAAAATAAAAGCAATTTAGGCAACAAGAGAATTCAATATTTGACATAGTACTAAGGTTACATAGCAACAACAAAACTATCTCTAAATAAACTGTGCAGGTAACTTTATCAATTTTTCAGTTCAAATAAAGTCTAGCCTTTGGGGACTAAGAGCTAGCAACCATTTCCTTCAGAGAAGACAGCTTAAATAGATTAAATAACTGTGAATCCCTGCAAGAGACCTTTTGTCCTCTTATAAGGTTGCATAGAATTTGACATTCATAGTAGAAATTTGTTTATCAAGCAGCTCTCTTAATATGCTCACAAATGGAATTTTCCATAAACCTAAAATGAGTGAGTGTAGACTTAGCAGCTGACATCAGCATATTGTATCAAAAGAAGAAGAGGAGGAGGAGAAGGAGGAAGAGGAAGAAGATGAGGAGGAGGAAGAAGAAGAATAGGAAGAGGAAGAAAAAGAAGAAGGAGGAGGAGGAAGGAGGAGAAGAAGAAGAAGAAGAAGGAGAAGAAGAAGAAGAAGAAGAAGAAGAAGAAGAAGAAGAAGAAGAAGAAGAAGAAGAAGAAGAAGAAGAAGAAGAAGAAGAAGAAGAAGAAGGAGGAGGAGGAGGAGGAGGAGGAGGAGGAGGAGGAGGAGGAGGAGGACGACAATTTGGTCATACAAAGCATGTGACAACACCCTCACAGGAGTTAGCAGATACATGATATGGAAACATGAAAGCCAATGGTGACTGCCAAGGCATATAGTACTGAGACATTATTCCAGGATATTGAATGTCCTTATTTCCCACTCCCCCATGTTTTAAAACATAAATGAACCTGATCAGTGCTTAGCACTGTGCCTACCAAATGGTATGCAAGTTGATTGATTAATTTGAACAAATATTTTGTACTACAAACTCGCATGTTATTTCCAAGAATGTCATCATTGTCATCATCATCATCGCTTCATATGGAGTAGAAAAGCTTATGAAACACTTTATGTATGTTACTTCATATAATCCTCACGACAGCTCTGTGAGGTAGGTGCTATTATCTCCATTTTACAGATAAGGAAACTGAGGTTGAGAGATGTTAAGTGCCTTGAACAGAGTCACAAAGCTAGCAAGTGTTTGAGGCAGAACTCAAACTCAAATTTTCTGGACTCCATGTCTAGCTAGCACTCTATCCACATTGCCATGCAGCTGTATATTCAGCTTATAACGTTCAGATTTCGAGTGCTGACCAAATACTTTAGTCAGTTAAATAAGCCCAGGAACCTTGGACAATAGCAATGCACACACAACCCAAGGCCACTAGTCCTGCTTGTGGCCCATTCCATAACCATTTTCTAGGAGAATAACCCCTGTAGGAAAGAGATCCATTTTCTCTGCAACCACCAATTGCTAATGAGTACCCTTGTGCTTTCCCATGAGCCTTAGAGAATAGCTGTGCTTCCCAGACCAATAGAATTGTTTCCAGCTTGCCCCCACAGCCATCATACAGAAAGCCAGTTTTGGTTGATATGTGAACTCCTAACTTATTTCCTTATTTGCTATGGCCTCTTCCTCTTTCATAGCCACAGCTACTGACTACCTCCACCCAAAAAAAATAAAGTTCTTACCACCAAAGTCGTTGAAACCATCAAATAGTTTGACATAAAAAATGGAGATGGTTTCATTCTTGGAAACTATAGCAAAGTCACTATATTACCAGTTTCTTGCCACTATTCTCTGACACTCAGGTGCCAAAGTGGTTTTCCTAAAGAGCAGTTCTGATCATGACACACATACACACACACACACACACACTCCTACTCAGTAAACTTTAGTGACTCCCTATCACCTCCAGGATCAAATATAAAATCTCTCTTTGTCATTCAAAACACATCACACTCTACCGTTCTCTACCATTTTCATTTTTTCCCCCTTACACACATTCCTTCCCACCCCCCTCCACCCACACACACACATTCCATGATCCAATATCACTGGCCTCATGGCTATTCTTTGAACAAGCCATTCAGGGATGTTTACTAGCTGTCCCCATGCCTGGAATGGTCTCCCTCCTCATCTTGACCTTCTGGATCCTTTCAAGTTCCAGCTAAAATCACATCAACTACAGGAAGGCTTTCCTGGTCCCCCTTAATTACACTCCCTTTGCTCTGCTGGTTATTTCAAATTTATTTTGGATATAGCTTGTTTATACATAGTTGTTTACATGTTGTCTCTCTCATTAGATTGTGAGCTCCATGAGAACAAGTCTTTTGCAGGTTTTTATATCTCCACTGCTTAGTATAGTACCTGGCACAGAGCAGGCATTTAATAAATGTTTACTGACTGACTGACTGATATTTAAAGTTAGGTAGCCTGGTGAAGAGAGCTCTATAATTAAAATCAGGAAAACCTCAGTTGCAATTCTGCCTTAGGCATTTACTCATAGTTTGGCCCTGAACAAGTCATTAACCTCTCTCAGATTCAGTTTCTTCATCTGTAAAATGAAAGAATTGGATTCCATGAACTGTGTAAGATACCTTCTGGCTCTAAATCCATGACCCTATAATCTCTCTGAATGGCAGCCAAAACCTACTCTAAGTACTGTCCCTTGAGAGCAGGGACTTATGATGTTTTTCATATAATAAACTCTTAAATGATTTTTCTTTCATAATACTGAATTCTATTTTGTTTAAATGGCATTTATTACTAATGAAAAAAAAAAGTAGAAAATAAGTGACTCAATTTTCAAAATAATTGGCCTAATGAGAAACCAAATACAAAGTCAAAGACATTGAAGCTTTTTGTATGTAAGATTATGACTCTAGCCTAGAGCAGACCCTGCCTCAACCAATAAACATTTATTAAGCACCTGCTGTATGCCAAGTACTGAGCTAAGTGCTAGGGATATAAAAATAGGGCAAAAAATTTCCTGCCATCAAGGAATATACAATCTAATGGGCAAAATTACAGTTCTTCCCAGCCTCTCTACAATATATTCAGATTGATTTATATATAAGACTGATTAATTGAAAAATCTGAATATTCAGATTCTTAGTTGTAGAGATGGAAGTTCTGGCAGACAAACAATGCTCAGGACTTTTTCTATAATCCACATAATGAGGGTGATGGCCAATTAGCCTAGCCTTTTTAGGTCCATCATTAAAAAAGTACTGTAAATCATTCCAAAATAAGAGAAGTCTGGCACAGAGGCTAAAGATAATGTTGTAGAAAGTCCCAGTCATTTTAAGTGGAACTCTAGCTACCATATTAAAAAAAATGGAATACTGACTAAGAGGGGCAGAGCCAAGATGGAGGTGGGAAAGCAGGGACATGCGTGAGCTTCCTGCCAGGTCCCTCCAAAAACCTATGAAAAATGGCTCTGAACAAATTCTAGAACTGCAGAACCCACAAAATAGCAGAGGGAAGCAGGGATCCAGCCCAGGACAGCCTGGATGGTCACTGGATGAGGTCTATCATGCACGGAGTGGAGGGGAGCGAAGCCCAGTGCTGGTGGCGTCAGGACCAATCAGACCAGGAGCTGGGCGGAACAAGCCCTGGCACCCTGAATCAGTGAGCTGTGGCAGTTACCAGACTTCTCAACCCACAAACACCAAAGACAACAGAGAAGGTTAGTGGGAAAAGCTGCAGGGGACAGAGTGAAAAGAGTTTGTAGTTCGGCCACCTCCCCGGGGGGCAGTGTGGGGGAGGTGCAGCTACAGAACTAGAGCGGCAGTTGCTTCTGGCCCCAGGCCCACCTGGTGGGAGGAATTAAGTGGAGGATCAGAGCAGGAGTGCAGAGCCTGCCTAAGATTTTCATCAGGTCAGGGTTGGCAGTTCTTGAGGAAGGAGGAGTGCTGGTGTGGCAGAGCTGTCTGTATAGAAATAGCTCTGAAATTAATGGCACATGCCCCCAAGCTTGGAACAAAGTACTCTTTACTCTACAAGCAGTCATACCCTGCTGAAAAACTCAAGAGTCAAGTAAGTTGGCTGGGAATATGGTCAGGCAGCGAAAACGCACTCAGATTCAGTCTCACACTTTGGAATCTTTCTTTGGTGACAAAGAAGACCAAAACATACAGCAAGAAGTCAGCAAAATCAAAGAGCCTACAGCAAAAGCCTCCAAGAAAAACATTAACTGGTCTCAGGCCATGGAAGAGCTCAAAAAGGATTTGGAATAGCAAGTTAGAGAACTAGAGGAAAAATTGGGATGAGAAATGAGAATGATGTGAGAAAACCATGAAAATCAAGTCAATGACTTGCTAAAGGAGAACCAAAAAAATACTGAAAAAAATATTGAAGAAAACAATACCTTAAAAATAGACTAACTCAAATGGCAAAAGAGCTCCAAAAAGCCAATGAGGAGAAGAATGTCTTGAAAGGCAGAATTAGCCAAATAGAAAAGGAGGTCCGAAAGACCACTGAAGAAAATACTACCTTAAAAATTAGATTGGAGCAAGTGGAAGTTGGTGACTTTATGAGAAATCAAGATATTATCAAACAGAACCAAAGGAATGAAAAAGTGAAAGGCAATGTGAAATATCTCATTAGAAAAACCACTGATCTGGAAAATAGATCCAGGAGAGAGAATTTAAAAATTATTGGACTACCTGAAAGCCATGATCAAAAAAAGAGCCTAGACATCATCTTTCAAGAAATTATCAAGGAGAACTGCCCTGATATTCTAGAGCCACAGGGCAAAGTAGAAATTGAAAGAATTCACAGATTGCCTCCTCAGAAAGATCCCAAAAAGAAAACTCCTAGGAATATTGTTGCCAAATTCCAGAGCTCCCAGGTCAAGGAGAAAATACTGCAAGCAACCAGAAAGAAACGATTAGAGTATTGTGAGAAAACAATCAGGATAACACAGGATCTGGCAGCTTTCACATTAAGGGACCGAAGGGCTTGGAATATGATATTTTGGAGGTCAATGGAGCTAGGATTAAAACCAAGAATCACCTACCCAGCAAAACTGAGTATCATGCTCTAAGGCAAAATATAGACTTTCATTAAAATAGAGGACTTTGAAGCTTTCTCAGTGAAAAGACCAGAGCTGAATAGGAAATTTGACTTTCAAACACAAGAATCAAGAGAAGCATGAAAAGGTAAACAAGAAAGAGAAATCATAAGGGATTTACTAAAGTTGAACTGTTTTGTTTACATTCCTGTATGGAAAGATGATGTGTATGATTCATGAGACCTCAGTATCATAGTAGCTGAAAGGAATATGCATATATATATACACACACACACACACATGTGTGTCAATGTATGTATATATGTAGGTGTGTTATATATATAATGTATATATGTGGATATGTATATATACATATATATATATTTATATACACAGAGGGCACAGGGTGAGTTGAATATGAAGGGATGATATCTAAAAAGATAAAATCAAGTTAAGGGATAAGGGATAATAGAGGAATATATTGAGAGAGGGGGAAAGGGAGAGATAGAATGGGGTAAATTATCTCACATAAAAGTGGCAAGAAAAAGCAGTTCTGTAGAAAGGGAAGAGGGGGCAGGTGAGGAGGAATGAGTAAATCTTGCTCACATCGGATTTGACCTGAGGAGGGAATACCATACACACTCAATTGGGTATCTTACCCCACAGGAAAAAAGGAGGAAGAAGATAAAAAAGGGGGGACGATAGAAGGGAGGGCATACAGGCAGAAGAGGTAATCAAAAACAAATACTTGCTAAAAGGGACAGGGTCAGGGGAGCAAATTCAGTAAAGAGGGATAGGTTAGGAAGGAGCAAAACATAGTTAATCTTTCACAACATGAGTATTGTGGAATGGCTTTACGTAATGATACACATGTGGCCTATGTTGAATTGCTTGCCTTCTTAGGGAGGGTGGGTGGGGAGGGAAGAGGGGAGAGAATTTGGAACTCAAAGTTTTAAAAACAGACGTTCAAAAACAAAAAAAAAAAGTTTTTGCGTGCAAATAGGAAATAAGATACACAGGCAATGGGGAGTAGAAATTTATCTTGCCCTACAAGAGAAGAAGGGAAAGGGGGCTAGTAGGGGAAGTAGGGTGACAGAAGGGAGGGCTGACTGGGGAATGGGGCAACCAGAATATATGCCATCTTGGAGTCGGTGGGAGGGTAGTAACAGGGAGAAAATTCGTAATTCAAACCATCATGAAAATCAATGCTGAAAACTAAATATATTAAATAAATTAAATTAAAAAGAAAAAAAAATACTGACTAAACCAAATTTTTTTTAAAAAATGGAAGCTAAGAATCATTTCTTCACATATCTCTTAAGGATTCTTATTACTATTTTATAAAAAAGCTTTGATAAAATTATAAATTTGTATGTATAGAATTCAAAGTCTAGAGCAATTTAATAAAGGTTTGAATGAAGTGGCACTTCATGGTGATTTCCAGCATCTTTATTTATTTTCCATAATTCACATAAACTTTTCTCAAGAACCTTTATTAAATGGAAAAGTATGACATTTTCTTCTAGTCACAAAATGTCCCCACCCAATCTCTTCTTTGCTAAGTGTTGCCAAAATCCATTAGAAGAAAATGTGTTTATTTGTTGAACCATGCCTCCTCCATAAGTAATTTCCACAGTACCCAAAGGATAGAATATAGGCATATTTGTTAAATATGCCCTAATCTGCAAGTTACAATTGAAGAAAGCTTTTGTTTCTTCACACATCTATTTGCTGTTGGAAATCATGTTTATGGCCTTGGGATGTTTCACTGATAAAAGAATTACTTTCAAAATTCATTGGAAACAAATAAAGTAGGAGTAGTGAATAAAAATTACCAGCTAGAATCTTGAAAAACATTACAGAAACATTCTAGCAGGTAACAGCCACTGGCTACTGCCGTAACAAGAGTAAAATTCGATGTCTGTTCATCCATCACTACTTCCTTGGGGGTAAGAGAAAAGGGAGGAGGGCACAAAGAGAGAAGAATGACTTAAATATTTCTATTTCAAACTTTTTCCCTCCCTAGTTTTTCTTTCAAGTTGGTGCTCATACTCAAAGTCAAACTGCAATGTATTATTTTTTTTTCAAATTACAACTGATCAAAAAATAAATTATTCTCCTTAGCCCTTGTCAATCTTTTACATAGTCTGTGTAGTGGATAGAGCAATGGACTTGTAGTCAAGAAGGAATGAACTTCATTCCTTCTTTAGGCACTTAGTCGTATAATCCTGGACAAGTGAGTTTCTTCACTTGGAAAATGGGAATAGTAATACCATCTACTCTACAGATGCTTGTAAGAATCAAAGAAGATAATGTATGCAAAATATAACGCTAGCTAAATGTCATTATTAACCATATTGTCAGACATAGAAGCCTGATTTGGGTGGTAGGATATGTGTGTCTTTCATTAAGTAGAACTATTTCAATTGCAGTTTTTGATAAAAGTAAAATAAACACCGAAAAATGCCCTGTCACAGCCTTCTAGATATTGTTAAATGGTTGTCTATATCATTAAGCTATTTGATACTGCTATTAAAGTATATTATTAACTATGATTTCTTATACATCAGTTATTCGGAAGGAAAACTCCTTAACATTTTGAGAAAGGAATGCCAAGGAGGGACTGCTCCTTCAACAACAGAGTATTCTTCAAAGGATATGCCTCAGTTAGTTGGTGAGTATTGGAAAGGAATCCTCTGTTGCCAAAAGGATAGAACAATAAGGAAATGGCATGAAATGTTGTAATTTTAATACTCTTTATTTTCATGGTTTTCATTGGATCATAGGTTGATGATCAACTTCAACTTCCAATTAATCCACCATTATTTTGCAATTGGAGATACTCAGGCTCAGAGAGATGGAGAAACTAGTCCAAGGTTATACAAGCAGTCAGTAGCAGTGCCAAAAATTGAACTCAGAGTCTCTGGGTTTTCAGACCAATGATCTTTGCAGTAGACCATTCTACCTTGCTTTTCTCTAGTCAAAGAGAAATCTCAACAGGATTTTCTTATACACTGACTGCTTAAGGATTTAATTAAATTAAACTTTATAAATTGGATGCCATTTTAACAGGCACAATTGCTCTTAGAGTGTAACCACAATGTTGCTTGCAGCTGCTGTGGGGGTGTAAGACCTGCTAGCACAGGTTCTTTGATTTGCTTTTCTAAGGAAAGCAACTTTAAGGAGTTTACAATCTCATTTTAATTAAGCTTATATATATCATTCACATAGTTCAGGGGAAAAATCCAGCACCCTGAACTTCAGAGAAAAGACAAACAGAAATTACAAGCAGAAATTATATAAACAGAAAAATAACACAAATCAGTAGACAGGATTCTAGCTGTCTGTCCAAGCAATATATGAACAGCTACCAGAGAGAGAAGCACCAACATCTGGGTTTTCAAAGCCAGGGGGTTCCAAAGGCTGCCCAGAATCTCATCTGGGCAAATCACACAACACTTCCAGTAAGTGAGAGCCCCAAAACAAAATGCCAACCTCAGATCTATATACCCTTCTCAGGGCCCTGGGGCTTAGGCCCTACTTAACAAAAGGATGTGGGACCCTGCTGCCTAGGACTTTCTTGTTTCTTAAGCAGGTCATCAGAGGCTCTTGATTCAATCAAAGAATCCTGAATGAAACAAAGGCAAGACTCATCAAAGGCACTTGATTACCTCAGTTCTGAGAAGCACTCAAACAAAAAACATCAAAAGGTCCCACTTTGCTTGCCATTACATTTGAAAGGCAAGACTCATCAAAGGTACCTGATCATCTCAGTGCTGAGAAACACTCCAGAACAAAAGACAAAAGGTCCCGCTTTACCTGCCTGATTCAAAGTCAAGACTCATTAAAGGCCCTTGATTGCCTTAGCATGCCAAAAGAGAAGTAAAAAAAAAAAAGTAAAAAAAAAAGTCCCACCCTGATTACCATTACCATAGAGTCTCTCTATAATGAAAGGATAACTCCCTTTCATTTCCAGAGAAATTAGATGCAAAAAACATCATTATAGAACAAAAGAAATATTAGACAGCCCTTTAGATCAGTGGTGCCAAATTCAAATAGGAACAGATCACTATGGAGAGCACTTTGAAAAGCACAAATTAACATTATTTATGTTGCAGTGCATTTTATTTATTTTGTTAAACATTTCCTGATTACATTTAATTGGGTTTGTGATGTACTACAGAGTTTTGCCAGCCTTGCAGCCCACTGGCCTGATTTGACATTTCTGGCTTAAACAGTAGGGCTCTCACGTCCCTAATCTAGACATAAGGTCTGGACCAAAGGAGATGTTAGACTTACTCTCCTCCATCCAAGCCATGCCACACTTGGATTATTATGTTCAGTTCTTGGGACCATATTTATAAAGAAAAATTACAAGCTGACAAAGGTCTACAAGTAGGCTAACAGTATGGTGAAGGGCAATAATCTTGAGGTTATGCCATGTGAGGATCAGTTGGAGAAACCAAAGAATGACAGGCATTCTTACTTTATCTCAGGAGAGAAGTCATCCTGTAATTGTCAGGAGAAGGTGAAATGACTTGTGGTGATGATTGACTCACTGATCAGGGGTCCTGAAGTAGCTATGTATTGGCTTCATATAAAGAGTAGGGAAGAAAGCTGTCTCACCAGAACAAATAGTGTCTGGTGCAATCAAGAGCATCATGAGATTTTGCAAACTTGATGACTACTGCCCATTTCTAGTAATTCACTTGGTAACAAATGATGATACTAGAAGTAAAGCGGGAAGTATATTTTTCCCATTAAACATGAGACTTCAGGGAAAAAAGATTTGGGAAACAAATCACCAGTTAAGAAGATGACATTTGAAAATGGGATTTGGAAAAGGATCAATTCCAGGAACTGGAGATATTTAACCTAGAAAAGAGGAGACTTCCAAAGGAAAAGGGAAAAGAAATTATCTGTATTTATGAATCTGAAATACTGAAGCGAATACAATTCTGCTTAATACCAGAGGGCAACACTAGGAACAAAGTGTGGGAGTTGTAAAGAAGTAAATTTAGACTCAATGTAGGGAATCTTTCCTAATAATTAAAGCTATTTAAAAATATAATGGTTAATGGAGGTCTTCACTTGCAGAATGACTATGTGGTCTCTGAAGTGCCTTGTAACTTGCGAAATATGGTAATTGATTGCTATCTATTTGGAAACACCCTCATTCATTTTTAAAATCTAAAAGATTTACATTAAATTCTGTTTTTAGTATGCAGCATCTTTGTATAGAGAATGGCACACATTAAAATATTTTATTCGTCTTGTTCCAAACATAACATACAGTGCCATGTTTAGATTATTCCACTCCACTTGCCAATTTGCAGAATTCTTTAATTTACAATTAAGTCCTTAGTTATTGGTATAAATTAGGAAGGGTCAATGATAGTAATGGTCCATGCCTGATTATCCTTCTCCCTTTATTAAGCCATTGTGATTTAGAAGAGAAATCAGACTAACCCATAAATATCAACAAAATTGATATGTTTCACTAATAATGATAGTTGAAGCAATGATTTAACTCAGAAAGAGAATTTTAATAATATAGTATACTGTACTAACAATCTTGCTAGCAGCTGCTGTGGGGGTATAAGATCCACCAACAACCAGCACCCAGAAACCTGCCAGCACAGGTTCTTTGATCTGCTTTACTAAGGAAAGTAACTTTAAGCGGTTAACAATCTCAGTTTAATCAAACATATGAATATCATTCACAGTTCAAGGAGAAAAAATCAGCCCCCTGAACTTCAAGGCAAATACAAACATCAACAGACAGACCTTGTCTGATTCAAATCACAATACATAGTTACCAGTGCCAACTTCTGAGTTGCAAAGCTGGGAGGAGTCTGCAGCTTGCCCAGAGTCTCAACACTCCTTCCATGAGTGTGCCCCCAAAAGTCAAACACCAGCATATCCTGTTCAGAGCCCTGAGGGCTCTGACCTCACCCAGGCTGGGTGTGGTATAGCTCCCCATCCCCAGATCACACCATAACAAATCAATGACTCCCAATTGTCTCTGTGCTGAGAAATAACCAGGATGAAAAGATCACACTTTATCTGCCCCATTCAAAGGCCAGAATACTTAAAGGCACTCAAGAGAAGAGCAGCAAAAAGTACCACCTTAATTACTATTACATATACATAAATATGTGTGTATGTATATATGTGCGTATATATATATATATATATATATATATATATATACCCATAGTTATATGAAATGGAGGCAAAATAGTCACCAAAAAGTATGACAAAAAAAAGAATATAACCATACCTACAAGTGGTGTGCAATAATGTGCCACTTAAACCAAAATATCCTCAAACACTGAATGCTAAAAATGTTAAAAGGTTTTATAATAGCTTTTAAATGAAGGTAATACAGCTTAATGGACTAAGCTTAGAACTTAATGGAATCAGTAATTAAATTTTAAAATCAAGTCTGCCGCTGACTAGGTATATGAATTTAGGGAATTACTCAATTTTGGTTGTGCTTATGCTCATTATTTCCGTACAGAGAAATGCTTCACACTCATCATTGTATTACCAAGCTCAACACCGTAGGTTTTACAAACAGATTTAGCAGTGCAACATTGACTTATGTGTACCTGTTTTATTTGTCTATACATATTCAATTTTAAAGGATCATAGTGAGATTTTATTCTCCATTGATATCATAGAATTTCTAAATTGGAAGAGAGGTCTCTGGCCATTGAATCCAAATCATAACAGGAAAAAAATTCCCAAACAAAAAATATCTACCACACGGTAATTAAAAGGCATCTATTCATCATTGACTGAAGACCTCCAATGAAAAGGAACTCACTTCATTCCAAGATTTGGATAGCATTATTAGAAAAGTTTTTTTGTTAAATTCACCTCTAAACAAATTTCTACCCAATGCTCCTGACTCTACATTCTGAGGTCAAATAGAACAAGTCTAATCCCTTTTCCTTTAAATACTTGAATTATTTTTCATGCCCTCCCAAAATATTCTCTTCTTGAGATTAAATATCCAGAATTCCTTCAACTGATATTCATATAACGTGAACTCAAGGCCTTTCATCTTCCTTATTGCCCTACTTTAGACACTCTTTAATTTATCCTTATTAAAAAATAGTGGATACATGGGGGAGGAGGTGTGGAGCCAAGATGGTGGAATGAAAGCAGGACCTTGCCTGAGCTCCACCTAAAATCCCTTCAAATACTTTTAAAAAGTGACTCTGATTTCTGGAGCAGCAGAACCCACAAAGAGACAGAGTGAGGCAGATTTCCAGACCAAGACAAGCTGGAACATCAACAGGAAGGGTCTGTTGCCCCAGGCTGGGAGAGGAGGGCAGTGTAGTGCAGGCTTCCAATGCAGAACTGGCCCCAGCAAAGCCAGAGCAGACCTCAGGGGACTGAATCACTGGCAGCAGTGATGGTTTCCAGGCTTCTCAGATCACAGATGCCAGAGACAACTTAGAAGATCAGCAAGAGAGGTCTGTCATAACTAGTGGAGAGAGCAGCACAGTCCAGCACAGGGTGTGCCAGTTCAGCCCTGACCCCAGGAAACCAAGAGCAAGCCCTGAGAGTGACTGAATTGGCAGCAGCAGTGGCAGCAGCTGCTGCTCCTGGAGCTCTCAGTCCACAGACAGAATTTTTACTTCCAGGAGCCAAGATGGAGAAGTAAACAGTAAGTTGCTCTCACCATCCCTTATTGACCTTGAAAAACCCAGAATATACCACATCAGGAAAAATCCTAAAATAGTGGAGCCAGTAGAAAGATGAGGTGCAGCGGTACTTTAGCTCAGGAGGCTAGGGGGATTACCAGAAAGGTCCCTCTTGCTGTGGCTGAAGGAGACCTGTACAGCAGGGGAGGTGTCCCAACAAGCCCCAACCTCAGCAAAGTATCAGGAGATCCTGAGTCCCAAGGTGGTGGAGCAGGCAAGCACCAACACCAGTCAAACACCAGCCACCACCACTAGCTCCAGTTCAGCACCAGGTAAGCTACCAGCCTCCAGCTTCCAGCACCTAGGCCCCAGCACACAAAACCAGTGACCAGATGCCTAGTTCCCAGCACAAGAAGCCTGGGACCCTGTGCCCCAGAAGCAGAGATGACCTTTAAAAGCCAGGAAGAAGTCAAACACCATGAGCAAAAAGCAACAAAGAAAAACAAAGACTATAGAGAAGTATCTCGGTGACAGGGAAGATCAAAACACAAATTCAGGAGAGGACAACATTGTCAATATACCCACATATGAAACCTCAAAGGGAAATATGAACTGATCTCAAGCCCAAAAAGCCTTCTTGGAAGAGCTCAAGAAGGATTTTAAAAGACAAATAAATAGAAGAAAAATTAGATAATTCCTTTAAAAATAGAGCTGAGAGGGGGTGGAGCCAAGATGGCCGCATGAAGGCAGCATCTTACCAGAGCTCTCTCACAAGGTCTGTCAGATTCCTATAAAAAAGTGAATTTGAGCAGATTTGGGAGAGTCAGAAACCGTGAGCAGTCTGTGTGGGGAAATTTCTGAGCCGGGAATGTCTGAAAGGCCAAAGGCACAAATCTGTAGGCTCGGAAAGGGTTCGGTGTGGGGAGCTGCTCCAGACCAAAGCAGAAGCAGTCGGCTGGGAAATCCACGTGGGAGACAGGCTGGGAGAAAGCTGGACGCCGGAAACCGGCGGAGATCCCCGGGTCTCCCAACACAGGACGGCAGTCTGTGGAAACGAGGAGAGACAGCACAATGCCGCCGGTGGGGAAAATACCTACTCCTGAGGCTTGGAGCCCGAAGGAACGAAATGCGGCTTCCAGGAGACATAATGGCCAGGTAAACGGCTCCAATTCCTTCTCCTCTCACCCAGAGAATTCCTCGGGGGGAAAAAAAAGAACGCTGGAACAGAGGAGAAAGAAGTGTGGCTTCAGTAGTCAAATAGTAGAAGTTCATTAGTCCCAGAGGGGCAGACTCGGCAGGGGTCAACACCAGGAGCCCAGACCTAATCTTGTTCCCCCAGGGAAAGTGCCAGATATCAGCTCAAATACCAAACAGCTAGACTATTGCTGAAAAGCAACACTGCTGGAAAGCACCCATAGGGAGTGAGAAGTCAGGGAGCCAGACCCCTCCCCCACACCTCAGGAAACTGAAGGCTGTAATTCTAGACTCACAACCCCCAGAAAAAGAAAGCTGGGACAGAGAGCCCTGAGCCCCAAAGGCAGAAATTTGTTGCAAAGCCAGGAAAAGGCAAACCAACAAACATGAAGAAGAACACAAAAAAACTGAGGAAAATAGATTCTTTTTATGGAGA
Source organism: Trichosurus vulpecula (assembly GCF_011100635.1). Taxonomy (NCBI): domain Eukaryota; kingdom Metazoa; phylum Chordata; class Mammalia; order Diprotodontia; family Phalangeridae; genus Trichosurus; species Trichosurus vulpecula. The sequence goes on along the minus strand of NC_050576.1, from coordinate 416,998,294 downwards.
CAGGCAGGATCAAAATACCAATATGGAAGAGGACAGCAGTGACACTGTAGATACATCAGATACCTCTAAAGATAATGTGAACTGGTCTCCAGCCCAAAAAGCATTGCTGGAAGAACTAAAGGAGGATTTTAAAAACCAAATTAGGGAGGTAAAAGAAAACATGGAAAAAATGGAAAAGTCCCTAAAGAATAAGATTAGTGAAATGGCCACAGAGATTCAGAATCTAAATAGAGAAAATGACACCCTGAGGGGTAAAATCAACCAATTGGAAAAGGAGACTCAAAAGCAAAATGAAAACACTAACTCATTAAAAATTAGAGTTGAGCAAATGGAAGCTAATGAATCTATGAGGCACCAAGAAGTAGTAAAGCAAAATGTTAGGAATGAAAAAACAGAAAAAATGTGAAATATCTGATTGGGAAAACAACTGACCTGGAAAATAGATCCAGGAGAGACAATTTAAGAGTTATTGGTCTACCAGAAATCCACAATGAAAAAAGGAGCCTTGACAGTATCTTTGAAGAAATTATCAAAGAGAACTGCCCAGAGGTCCTAGAACCAGAGAGCAAAATAGTCATTGAAAAAATTCACCGATCACCTCCTGAAAGAGATCCCAAACTGAAAACACCAAGAAATATTATAGCCAAATTTCAGAACCATAAACTCAAGGAGAAAATCCTGCAAGCAGCCAAAAAGAAGAAATTCACATGTCATGGAACTACAGTCAGGATCACGCAGGATCTCTCAGCTTCCACATTAAAAGACAGCAGAAATTGGAATATGATATTCCAAAGGGCAAAGGAGATGGGACTACACCCAAGGATCAACTACCCAGCAAAACTAAGCATAATTTTTCAGGCAAGGAGGTGGACATTCAATGAAATAAGGGAATTCCAGACCTTCCTGATGAAAAGGCCAGAACTCAATGGAAAATTTGATCTCCAAATACAAAAGTCAAGAGAGATATAAAAAGGTAACCAGGGGGAAAAACCCCACAAACCTTATTAACCAGTAAGGGCAGGTTGTTTGCATCTTTATGAGGAATTATATCATCTTATGTATGTTTTATATATATACATATATAGGTCGGTCCTGAGAATGGTACAGCTATTATGACAATTGAAAGGGATACACATAGATTGTGAATGCCTGTATAAATTAACTGATGTAAAGATAAAAAATATAAGTAAGAGATATAAAGGGAGGGCTATGAGAGAAGAGGTAAGGAGGTAGTAGAAAAGGGTAAATTACACCAAATGAAGTGGCACAAAAACATATTATAGTAGAGGGAAAGAAGGGAGGGAGAAGAGCAGTATTTGAGCTTTACTGTCATATGATCTGATTCAAGAAGGGAATAACATACCCTGATAAGTTTAGAAATCTAACTTGTCCTACGGGAAGTGGGAGGGGAAGGTGGGGAAAAAAGGGAGGGGAGATGGTCAGAAGGAGAGGGAGAAGCAGCAAGTGGGTAAGCGGTAACATAAGGGAGGGGAATAAAGAGGGAGGGTTAACTGAGGAAAGCGGCGGTCAAAAGCAAAACTTTGTTGAGGAGGAGAAGGGGAAAGGGAGAAATAAAAGCATAAACAGGGGGAAGTAGGATGGAGAAAAAGACACAGATAGAAATCATAACTCTGAACATGAATGGGATGAACACTCTCATAAAACAGAAGCGGATAGCAGAATGGATTAAAAACCATAATCCTACAATATGCTGTTTACAAGAAACACATTTGAAACAGGAGGATACACACAGGGTAAAGGTAAAAGGCTGGAGTAAAATATATTGTGCCTCAGCTAAAGTAAAAAAAGCAGGTGTAGCAATCCTAATCTCAGACAAAGCAAAAGTAAAGATAGATTTAATTAAATGCACCAAGTGGTAAGGCATACAAATTCTTAGAGGAGAGGTTAAGGGAGTTACAGGAAGAAATAGACAGCAAAACTATAATATTGGGAGACCTCAACCTCCCCCTTTCTGAACTTGATAAATCTAACCTCAAAATAAATAAGAAAGAAGTTAAAGAGGTAAACAGAATTTTAGAAAAGGCAGGTATGATAGACCTCTGGAGAAAACTGAATGGGGACAAAAAGGAATATACTTTCTTCTCAGCGGTGCATGGCACATACTCAAAAATTGACCATGCACTAGGGCATAAAAACCTCACAATCCAGTGCAGAAAGGCAGAAGTAGTCACAGCATACTTTTCAGATCATGATGCAATAAGAATTATTTGTAATGAAGAACCATGGAAAAACAAGCTAAAAATTAATTGGAAACTAAATAATCTAATTCTTAAGAATGAGTGGGCCAAAGAACAAATCAGAGAAACAATTAATAACTTCATTCAAGAGAATGACAATAATGAAACAACATACCAAAACTTATGGGATGCAGCAAAAGCAGTTCTTAGGGGAAGTTTTATATCCCTAAATGCTTACATGAATAAAATAGGGAAAAAGGAGATCAATGATCTGGGCATACAGCTGAAAAAGCTAGAAAAAGAGCAAATTGAAAACCCCCAATTAAATATCAAATTAGAAATAATGAAAATCAAAGGAGAGATTAATAAAATTGAAACCAAGAAAACTATTGAATTAATAAATAAAAAAGAGCTGGTTTTATGAAAAAAACCAACAAAATTGATAAACCTTTGGCCAATTTGATTTAAAAAAAGAAAGAAGAAAATCAAATTACCAGTATCAAAAACGAAAAGGGTGAGTTCACCTCTAATGAAGAGGAAATCAAAACAATAATTAGGAATTATTTTTGCCAATTGTATGCCCATAAATTTGACAACCGTAGAGACATGGATGAATATCTACAAAAACATAAACTGCCCAGGTTAACAGAAAAGGAAGTAAAATTTCTAAACAACTCCATCTCAGAAAAGGAAATTGAGCATGCCATCAATGAACTCACTAGGAAAAAAATCTCCAGGGCCAGATGGTTTTACATGTGAATTCTATCAAACATTTAAAGAACAACTAATTCCAATACTTTGTAGACTATTTGGGAAAATAGGTGAAGAAGGAGTCCTACCAAATTCTTTTTATGACACAAATATGGTACTAATACCCAAACCAGGTAGAATCAAAACAGAGAAAGAAAATTATAGACCAATTTCTCTAATGAATATTGATGCAAAAATTTTAAATAAAATATTAGCAAAAAGATTGCAGCAACTCATCATGAGAATAATACACTATGACCAGGTAAGATTTATTCCAGGAATGCAAGGCTGGTTCAATATTGGGAAAACTATTAGAACAACTGACCATATCAACAACAAAACTAGCAGAAACCATATGATCATCTCAATAGATGCAGAAAAAGCCTTTGACAAAATACAACACCCATTCCTATTAAAAACACTAGAAAGCATAGGAATAAATGGAACCTTCCTTAAAATTATAAATAGCATCTACCTAAAACCATCAACAAGCATTATTTGTAATGGGGATAAGCTAGATGCATTCCCAATAAGATCAGGGGTGAAACAAGGATGTCCATTATCACCACTACTATTCAATTTGGTACTAGAAACATTAGCTGTAGCAATAAGAGAAGAAAAAGAAATTGAAGGAATTAGAATAGGAAAAGAAGAAACTCAATTATCACTTTTTGCAGATGATATGATGATTTATTTAGAGAATCCTAGTGAATCAAGTAAAAAACTACTTGAAATAATAAACAACTTCAGCAAAGTTGCAGGATATAAAATAAACCCACATAAATCCTCAGCATTCCTATACATTACCAACAAAGCTCAACAGTAAGAGATAGAAAGAGAAATTCCATTCAAAGTTACTGTAGACACTATAAAATATTTGGGAGTCTGTTTGCCAAGACAAATCCATGGCCTATATGAACATAACTATGAAACACTTTTCACGCGAATAAAGTCAGATCTAAATAAATGGAAAAATATCAGTTGCTCATGGTTAGGCCGAACTAATATAATAAAAATGACAATTTTACCTAAATTAATCTATCTATTCAGTGCCATACCAATCAAACTACCAAAAAATTATTTTACTGAGCTGGACAAAATAATAACAAAATTCATCTGGAAAAACAAGAGGTCTAGAATATCTAGGGTATTAATGAAAAGAAATGCTAGAGAAGGTGGCCTAGCCATACCAGATATTAAACTGTACTACAGAGCAGCAGTCATCAAAACTACCTGGTACTGGCTAAGAAACAGAGGTGTGGGTCAGTGGAATAGGATAGGAATACAAGATAGAGAAGTCAACAACTATAGCAATCTACTCTTTGATAAACCCAGAGAGGCCAGCTTCTGGGCTAATAATTCACTATTTCACAAAAACTGTTGGGAAAATTGAAAATGGTAGGGCAGAAACTGGGCATAGACCAATATCTTACACCATATACCAGAATAAAGTCAAAATGGGTTCATGATTTAGGAGTAAAAGCTGATACTGTAAGTAATTTGGGAGAGCAAGGAATAGTTTACCTATCAGATTTATGGAAAAGAAAAGAATTCATGACCCAACAAGAGATAGAGAGCATTACAAAATGCAAAATGGATAATTTTGATTATGTGAAATTGAAATGTTTTTCTACAAAAAAAGCCAATGCAACAAAAATTAGGAGGGAAACAGAAAATTGGGAGAAAATCTTTACAGCTAGTATCTCTGATAAAGGCCTCATTTCTAAAATATACAGGGAACTGAGCCAAATATATAGGAATACAAGCCATTCCCCAATTGAGAAATGGTCAAAGGATATGAACAGGCAGTTTTCAGAGGAAGAAATTAAAGCTATCTATAGGCATATGAAAAAATGCTCTGGATCACTACTGATTAGAGAAATACAAATCAAAACAACTCTTAGATACCACATCTCTCTTGTCAGATTGGCTAAAATAACAAAGCAGGAGGATGATAAATGCTGGAGAGGATGTGGGAAAATTGGAACATTGTTACATTGCTGGTGGAGTTGTGAGATGATCCAGCCATTTTGGAGAGTAATTTGGAACCACACCCAAAGGGCCATAGGAATGTTCATACCCTTTGACCCAGCAAAAACACTTCTAGGGTTGTATCCCAAAGAAATCACACAAGAGGGAAAGGAACCCATATGTACAAAAATATTTATAGCGGCTCTTTTTGTGGTAGCCAAGAATTGAAAATCAAAGGGATGCCCATCAATTGGGGAATGGCTGAACAAGTTGTGGTATATGAAGGTAATTGAATACTATTGTGCCATAAGAAATGGGGATGATACGGACTTCGTAACCACCTGGAAAAACCTACATGACATAATGCTGAGTGAGCGGAGCAGAGCCAGGAGAACATTGTACACAACCACAGATATATGGATTCCGTGAGGACCAACCCTGACAGACTTCGCTCTTCTCAGCAACACAAGGTGCAAGGACAACTCCAAGGGACTCATGATGGAGAATGCTATCTACATCCAGAGAAAGAACTGTGAAGTTTGAATGCAGATTGAGGCACACTACATGCTCGCCTTTTTTTCTTCTCTTTTGTTTTGGTTTTTGGGGTTTTTTTTTGGTTCTGTTTCTTCTTTCTCATGATTCATTCCATTGGTCATAATTCTTCTCCACAACTTGACTAGTGTATAAATTAATTCAATGCGAAGTTATACATGGTAGTTATATGAGATTCCATGCCATCTTGGGGAGGGAGGGGGGAGGGAGGGGAGAAAATCTGGAACTCAAAATTATGTAGAACCATGTGCTGTAAACTAAAAATAAAAACATAAAAAAAACAAAAAATAAAGTTCTGAGGAGATGAGTTAGCAGTGTAGCCTGGAGAGGAATGAGGAGCAATTCTTCCCTGAAGGCAATAGTAATAAACCAATCTTCTTGAGATTCCAGTCTATGAGTTTGAGTGTAGGAAAGGGAAGTCACCATCAAGAGGTTATGTTTATGTATACATTCCCTAAGCTGAGAATAACCTCCTTACGATCTCTGCTATTGAAATCCTACCTATGCTTCAAGGCCTAGCTTGAATGCCATTTATGAAGCCATCACTGCTCCCATAGAAGGAAATGACCTTTTTTCTGTCATCTCAAAGTATCACTTTATTTGTTGTTTTATTACGCATTTATCTTGTTCTTTTAAAAATTACATATTTTCAAAAAAAAAGAAAGAAGAGCAGGTGGAGGGAGGCTGTAGTGAAAAGCAAAACTCTAGTGAGGAGGGAAAGGGGTAAGGGAGAAAGAAGAGTACAAACAGGGGAGGGGGAATAGAAGGGAGAGAACACACTAATAATAATTATAACTGTGAATATGAATGGGATGAACTCTCCCGTAAAAGGGAAGCAGATAGCAGAATAGATTAAAAACCATAATCCTACAATATGATGTTTACAAGAAACACATTTGAAACAGAGGGATACACACAGGGTAAAGGTAAAAGGTAGGAGTAGAATATATTATGCTTCATCTGAAGTAAAAAAAAAATTTACCATCTGGATCTCAGACAAAGCAAAAGCAAAAATAAATCTAATTAAAAGAGATATGGAAGGAAACTGCATCCTTCCAAAAGGTATCATAGACAATGCAACATCATAATATCATTACTAAACATATATGCATCAAGTGGGATAGCATCCAGATTCTTAGAGGAGAAGTTAAGTGAGTTACAGGAAGAAATAGATAACAAAAGTATACTAGTAGGGGACTTCAACCTCTCCCCTCTCTGAACTTGATAAATCAAGCCACAAAATAGACAAGAAAGAAAGTAGGGGAATACAATTTTAGAAAAGTTAGATATGGTAGACCTCTGGGGAAAACTGAATCGGGTAGAAAAGAATATACTTTTTCTCAGAGATATATGGCACCTACACAAAACTTAACCATGTACAAGGCATAAAAATCTCACAACCCAATGCAGAAAGGCAGAAATATTAAATTCATCCTTTTCAGATCATGATGCATTAAAAATTATATGCAATAAAGGGCTATAGAAAGATAAACTAAAATTAATTGGAAACTAAATAATCTAATCCTAAAAAATGAGTGGGTCAAACAACAAATCATAGAAACAATCAATAACTTCATCCAAGAGAATGACAATAATGAGACAACATACCAAAACTTATGGGATGCAGCAAAAGCAGTTCTCAGGGGAAGTTTTATGTCTCTGAGTGCTTACATGAATAAAATAGAGAAAGAGGAGATCAATGAATTGGGCATACAACTAAAAAAAGCTGGAAAAAGAACAAATTAAACATCCTCAATTAAATACCAAGTTAGAAATACTAAAAACCAAAGGAGAGGTTAATAAAATGGAAATCAAGAAAACTATGGAACAAATAAATAAAACTAAGAGCTGGTTTTGTGAAAAAAAATCAACAAAACAGATAAACCCTTTGTTAATTTGATTTTTAAAAATGAAAGAAAAAAATCAAATTACCAGCATCAAAAATGAAAAGGGTGAATTCACTACCTATGAAGGGGAAATTAAAATAATAATTAGGAATTATCTTGCCCAACTGTATGCCAATAAATTTGACAATCTTAATGAAATGGATGAATATTTACAAAAATTTAAATTGACCAGATTAACAGAAGAAGAAATAAGATACTTATATCACCTCATTTCAGAAAAAGAAGTGGAACATCCATCGATGAAATCCTTAGGAAAAATCTCCAGGGCCAGATGGATTTACAAGCAATTTCTATAAAACAGTTAAAGGACAATTAATTCCAATAATATGTAGACTATTTGGGAAAATATGTAAAGAAGGAGTCCCACCAAATTCTTTTTATGGTACAAATATGGTACTGATACCTTAACTGAGAAGAGTCAAAACAGAGGAAGAAGCTTATAGACCAATTTCCCCTACTGAATATAGATGCAAAAATTTTGAATAAAATATTAACAAAAAGATTACAAAAACTTATCATGAGAATAACACACTATGACCAAGTAGGATTTATACCAGGAATGCAGGGCCGGTTCAATATTAGGAAAAATATCAGCATAATTGATCATATCAACAACAAAAGTAACAGAAACCGTATGATTATTTCAATAGATGCAGAAAAAGCTTTTGACAAAATACAGCACCCATTCCTATTAAAAACACTAGAGATCAGAAGAATAAAGGGAGTCTTCCTTAAAATGATAAGTAGCATCTACCTAAAACCATCAATAAGCATTATATGTAATGGGGATAAGCTATAAGTGTTTCCAATAACATCAGTGGTGAAAAAAGGATGTCCACTATCACCACTGTTATTCCATAGAGTATTAGAAATGTTAGTTTGAGCAATAAGAGAAGAAAAAAATGAGGGAATTATAATAGGCAAAGAAGAAACAAAGCTATCACTCTTTGCAGATGTTGTGATGATATATGATAAGATGATATGCTTAGAGAATCCTAGAGAATTAAGTAAACAACTACTTGAAAATAATAAATGACTGTAGCAAAGTTGCAGCATATAAAATAAACCCACATGAATAAATAGTATTTCTATATATTAGTAACAAAGTCCAACAAGCAAGATATAGAAAGAGAAATTCCATTTAAAATTACTGTAGACATTATAAAATATTTGGGAATCTACCTCCAAAACAAACCCAGGAACTATATGGACACAATTACAAAATACTTTTCATATAAATAAAGTCAGATCTAAATAATTGGAAAAACATCAGTTGCCCATGGTTAGGCTGAGCTAATATAATAAAAATGATGAGTCTACCTAAATCGATTTACTTATTCAGTGCCATACCAATCAAACTACCAAAAACTTATTTTATAGAGCTAGAAAAAATAATAACAAAATTCATCTGGAAGAACAAAAGGTCCAGAACATCAATGGAATCAATAAAAAGAAATGCTAGGGAAGGAGGCCTAGCCATACCAGATATTAAACTCTATTATAAAATAGCAATCATCAGAACTACTTGGTATTGGCTAAGAAATAGATCAGTGGAATAGGTTAGGTACCCAAGACACAGTAGTCAATGACCACAGTAATCTACTGCTTCATAAACCCAAAGACTGTAGCTTCTGGGGTATGAAGTCACTATTTGACAAAAGCTGCTGGGAAGATTGGAGAATAGTGTGATAGAAGCTAGGCATGGACCAACATCTTACCAAAATAAAGTCAAAATGGGTACATGATTTAAATATAAAAGCAGATACTATAAGCAAACTGGGAGAGCAAGGAATAGATTACCTGTCAGATTTATGTAGAATGAAAACATTTATGACCAAACAAGAGATAGAGAACATTATGAAATGCAGAATGAATAATTTCTATTACATTAAATTGAAAAGTTTTTGCACAAACAAAGCCAACGCAATTAAGATTAGGAGGGAAGCAGAAAACTGGGAAAAAAATTTTACAACCAATGTCTCTGATAAAAGCCTAATTTCTAAACTATATAGAGAACTGAGTCAAATTCATATGAATACAAGTCATTCCTCAATTGATAAATGATCAAAGGATATGAACAGGCAGGTTTTAGAGAAAAAAATTAAGGTTATCTATAGTCACATGAAAAAATGTTCTAAATCACTATTGATTAGAGAAATGTGAATCAAAACAACTCTGAGGTACCACATCACACCTATCAGATTAGCTAACATGACAAAACAGGAAAATTATAAATGCTGGAGAAGATGTGGGAAAAGTGGAACACTAATTCATTGTTGGTGGAGTTGTGAACTGATCCAACCATTCTGGAGAGCAATTTGGAACCATGTCCAAAGATCTATAAGAATGTGTATACCCTTTGACCCAGCAGTACCGCTTCTAGGGCTGTCGCCCAAAAAGATCATAAAAATGGGAAAAGGTCCCACATTTACAAAAAATATTTGTAGGAGCTCTTATGTGGTAGCAAAGAATTGAAATTGAGGGGAATGGCTGAACAAGTTGTGGTATATGAATGTAATGGTAAACTATTATGCCATAAGAAATGATGAGCAGGCAGACTTCAGAAAAACCTGGAAAGACGAATGAACTGATGCTGAGAGAAGTGAGCAGGACCAGGAGAACATTGTACACAGGAACAGCCATAATGTGCAACGACTAACTTTGATAGACTCTTTTTAGAAGTGTTCTTTTTAGCAATGCAAGGATCCAAGACAACTCCAAAGAACTCATGATGGAAAATGCTGTCCATGTCCGGAAAAAAAAACTATGGAGTCTGAATGCAGATTGCAGCATATTATTTGCTCTCTCTCTTTTTTCTTTTCTTTTCTTTCTTTTTTTTGTTTCTTCTATCTCAAGGTTTCTATATCAAATTATGTGCCACCTTGAGGTGGCAGAAGGGAAGAGATGGGGAGAAAATTTGGAACACAAAATCTTTTGGAAGGGAATGTTGAAAACTAAAAATAAATAAATAAATTTTTAAAAATATAGTGGTGCCTAGAACTGATCACAATATTGTAGATATGATCCAAACAGGAAAGAATACAATATGACTATTGCTCATTATTTCAGGAAGCTATGCCTCTCTTAATGAAGGGCAGTATCATATTTCATTCCTCTTTTGGATGTCACATTATAAAGCTGCCTTATATTGAGCTTGTAATCCACTAAAATCCTCACATCGTTTTTCAGAAATGCTATATAACCATGTTTCTCCCACCTTGTTCTCATAAAGTTTTTTTTAACACAAGTATTATACTTTATATTAATGACTACTACTCCTTAATGAATTTCATCTTGTTAGAATGTTATCTTATTGGATTGCACTCAAGGTTGTAACTTTTCAAGCTCTTTTTGGATCCTCTGTCATCAGTGTATTAGCTATCCTTCCCAGCTCTGCGTCAACTGCAAGTTTGAAAAATATGCCAGCCAACGATAAATATGTTATATAGCTGAGGCCCAGGAATGGATCCCAAGGATCATCCATTCTATACCTCCTTTCAAGTGGATCTAGCAATTCCACTGGATCTAAATCTATCTCCTATGTGATATTTTGCCTGATTCCCCCAGTTTGAGGCATTTTTTCTCTCTTGTATCAATGTGTAATTGTTGCCAAGTTGTAATTGTAAAGTTAAAAAAATACTGTATATCAATTTCATTTATAATTATTTCATTTTAGTAATTTACCTATGGTGGCATAATAAATTCGCTTGTATCAATTGATGTCTAGAGGCAAGCAGCATGATAAAGTGGACAGAAAAGAAGTCACCGCAAGGAAGACCTGAGTTCAAGTCTTACCTCTGATGCCTACTGGTAGGATGGACCTGAGGAAGTCACTTAACCTCTTAGTGCCCCAGATAATGCTTTAAAACTATATATTATAAAGAAATTGTCTGTCTTCCTTAGCAGAGGAAGCCCCACTTTCGGAACTAGCTATACCAATGAATTCACAGGTCAAGTCCAAAGGCACACGTACTTATTATTTGCTTACTTTAATATCCCATAGTAGAATGGAAGCTTCTTGAGAGAAAGAACTCTCACTTTTATCTTTGTACCACCCATCAGCTTCCAACATAGTCTAATTCATAAAGTAAGTGCTTTTAAAAATTTTAGTTGGATTGAACTGAGGCTAAATCAATACTTTCTGAAGATGATTCCTATATGATTCATGAACTGAGTTAGATGACATGAAGATTGAAAAAGGAATCTAGGTGAGGACCTTCTAGAATACTGAGGTCATACTCAAATACAAAGAGATCCCTTTGGTCTGCGTATTTACATGGAAAGCTATAAATTAGTATTATCCATGTTACATTTTTATTTCTTTTATTAAACATTTCTCAATTACATTTAATCTGATTCTGGTAAGTTCTGTGCAGGCTATAAGTTGAACTCTTTTGTTCTAGAAGATCCAACCAAAGAAATGGAACATACAAATTTCTTCAGAAGATTATTCTAGACCTCCTTGGAACAGTTCTGCTAGGCAGGATCCTGACCAAAAGGAGGAAATGCAAGACACTCCAATAGGATAGCTGAGAGTCAAATAGCAAACCACACTTTCACCAAAACACAAAAATGACTGGGAGATCCTTACAATGTTATCATTACCAATCATAGGCAATCATTACCAGTGACCTTAGAGAGCACATTACTTGTTCTGAAGCATTGAAAAACTTATTAAATGATAGAAATAGTTTTTCCCTTAAGGAGATTGTAATTTATTGTGAAAACAAGACAGAGAATATAGAATCACATATACATATATATAGAAACACATATACCTATATTTATATATACACATATATCTATCCATAAATGTCATAATTATGTAAGAGTTAAGGAAGAATGATTGGCCAAGGAATGTGATGAGAGACTAGAAAATGAATGTTGTTAGTATTTTTTTCTTCTAATCATCTGAAAAGAGTAAAATACAGAAATCCCTGGCTTTAGTGCACATGAAGCTAGAGGTACAATGGTATAGTAGATAGAGCCCTAGACTTGTAGTCAGGAAAATCTGGGTTCAAATCCATTTCAAACACTTACCAGATGTGTAACCTTGGGCAAGTGTCACTTAACCTCTGTATGCCTCAGTTTTGTTGTTTGTTTTATTTGTAAAATAAGAAGGTTGAACTCAATAGGTTCTAAGGTCCCTTCTAGTTCTAAAGCTATGACTATAAGAAAATAAAATTGACAAGAAAGCTATGTCTATTTTAATACCACAGCCTTACATTTTAAATGCCTCAAAGAAATGTAAAATACTGGGTAGTCTTGGATTACACTCTACCTATATTCTTTCCTTTCCAGGATTTTACTCTGGAGCAATACCTTTATCTATATCATATTTATTTTAAACTCAGGGTGAAGCCTTATATAACTAAATAGATACCCCCCAAGTTACTAGGGCATGGTTCCATAAAGCTACTTTCAGTATGTAGCATAGAGATCAGGGCCAGCAATACTGTAACTTGAGGATAAAGCAAAATATAAGCAGGATCAGAAATTCTGAAAAGGCAAAGGGTAATATCAGACTCCTGGATCCTGAGTGGTCTCTCATTTACTACCACCAAATTGCAATTAAGTCCTTGCCATACACCTATACATCTGTTTAAAAGGCAGTGTCACCATAAGGACTGATTGATATGCCAAGCTTCTGTCACTATGCCCCCACAAACAAGTACCTTACCAATTTTCCAAATCTTTTCTCCCGGTCTTATTTTCCCAGTCTTACGGCGTGTTGTCCCTTCACATAGAATGATGATGCTAATGATTCACCATCATTGAAGCCTTGAGGAACTGTTGCTGTTTCTAGTCGTGGGGTAGATTTGCATTGATTCATCCACATTCTAGTCAGGTATCATTTGTCAGGGAGGGTACATATGTATTGGACTGCCAAACTAGGTGAAAAGCAACAACACCAACCTGTGATTAAATAGCCAATCAGTTAAGACTCGAAGTTATTCCCTTGTGTTCGTTAGCACACTTTTCTAACCCAGTGGTCTCCAAACGTTTTGATTGTGTACCCCATCAGTAAAAACTATTTTGAACATGCTTCCTTGATGGGTGAATAATAAGTCCTATAATACTTTATGACTTGTAAAGTGCTTTACAAATGTTATCTCACTTTATCCTTACAACAACCCTGGAAGATGGTTGCTATTATTATTCTCATCTTATAGACTAGGAAACTGAGGCTGAGATTAAGTGACTTACCCAGGGTCACATAACCAATCGGTGTCAGAGTCAGAACTTGTACTCACCTTTCTGACTTCAGTTCCAGTACTATCTCCACTGAGCCAAAAAGCTGCTATCTTTGCTTTTATTAAAATTGCATATAGGGCATCCTGAAAGTTTAGTTCAGTTTTAAAATGTTAAAACTTAATTAAGCTTTTAAAGTTTTAAATTGCTCTACTTTCAGGACTCCCTGTACAGGCACTACTACATTAATAATGATAAACATTATAATACATACAAAGTAGATTTTTATTTAAAAAAAGATGAAACAAAAATGAAATATTTTATCCTAGAGTCAATAGCAAACTATTTGAGCTTATATAGTAAGTAGGGGAATAACATTATCGGATCTATGCCTTATGAACATCACTTTGACACCTGAAAAGAAGATGCATTAGAGTACAGAAATACTTGAGGCAGGGAGACCAAGTAGGAGGCCATTGCAAAAGTACCGGAAAAGTGATAAGGACCTGAACCAGGGTGGCAATTTGAATAGAGAGAAGGAGACACAAAAGAAAGATATTATAGAGATAGAAATTGATAGGAATAAAGGAGAATGAAGAGGTGAAGATGAAACCACAAATGTTAACTGAAGTTACTAGAAGAACTGTGCTGTCCTCAGTAATAAGAGAGAAGCTTAGAAGGTAATAGATTTTATAAGGAAGATAAGGCAATGACATCTTCAATTAGGATTAAAAACTATCCTGTGCAACTGTCCTACTTATCCTGTGCAACTCACTTTGTCCCATCCAAAATGAAAGCTGGAGGAAGGGGCTTATATTTCCAGGTCACTCATCTGGAGCCCACAATCCATCTTCTGAGGGCCACCTGCTTCAGCCATATGATGTTCTCAAAAAGAAAGAGGAGGGGATGATAAATGCTATCCGACTAGCAAGTAGGCTACAATTGCCTTGAAGGACCAATATCTATTCAGAAGTAGGGAAGTTGGAAGTTCACACATGAAAGGAGGGGGAAGGATGAGGGAATGCTGAGGGATAAAAGGAGGTTAGGTACAACTCATTTTCCCACCCTCCAAATGCTTAGTCATACACCCTTTGTAGTCAAGTCAAAACCCTTACTTTGGATACCAGGACTATTAGCAATTGAGATGACCACCAAAAAAAATAATTAAATCCAATTCAAATGGAATTTTTAAATATGCATAGAGGATAGATTAAGTGTGCTAGAACACCTTGGGGAAGCATTACCAGTGGACCTTCTCCTGGCAAATGGTATGTCTATGGTGGAAGACACTGTGCTAGGTGCTGGAGCTGTGAAAGAAAAAAAATGAAACAATATCTGTCCTGAAGAATCCCCCATTTTTTTCAAGGAAAGTAAGCTGGAAGAATATGCACACCAAAAAATAAATATGAAATATACAAAACATATTCAAAGTAATTTCAAAAGGAAAGATATTAGCTACTGGGAGAAAGGAGTGTAGAGAGAATAGGAGAGGTGAAACCTGAGCTAAGCTTAGAAGGAAGGTTTCTATCCAAGGGAGATGAGTAGGATGGGGAAGAAGGTAAAAAGGCACAGAAAAAAAGAGGTGCAGGTCAGATTTGCAAATAAGGAAAATAAAGAAGTCAAGGAATTACAAATTCTATTTGTTTTTACTGCATTGTGACTAAAATTCAGCTAATCCCTAATATCTCTAGGCAAATAACTTTATAGTATCTCTAAAAACGTATTTGGATGTTTTGTGTTTACAAGAATGACTATCTAAATAGAGAGATTTTGAGAGCAAGGCATAGCTGAATTTTAAATATCTCCCTCCTCACTCTTCATCATTGACTGTGATTTCTAATCACTCCTACAGACATCCGTGGTCATAAGAATAAATCCTTTGCCACTGTAGAATATACTCTTGATTCTGAAGGGCAATTATTTTTATTAATGCTATCATGTTTAGACTTGTTGTACCTTTGCTGAGCAATGTACAGAACACCACAAATAGATACACAAAACTAGCTAGGCAAGTCTTCTGTTTGCAACTCTGAGGGAAGAAAAGACTTTTTTGGGTTAGATGAGCTGTACCAAGTGGGACTATAACATTGCCTAGAAGTGAAGGCTGAATACTAATTTTAGAATCTTACTCAGCCAGGATCAGGGCAAGGCAGTGTTTCCAAAGAAGTAACTAGCTGTATCTGAAGTCTCAAACCTGTCTATCAAATTGTTTTATAGAAAAAAGTCAAGAAAATTATAGATTTCCAAATGTCAACTCTTTCTTCTAACAAAAAAACGATATAAGCACAGAAGTCTGTCTTTAGATTGGATTGCTCTGAAAAAAGCAACTTGACATAATTATACAGTATCATGGAACCCCCCTCAGGACACAGATTCTATTATATTTTATTGTTTCTGGTTTCACAGTCTCTGGATAAGGAGCATTTTACTAATCAAGCTAACAGCAGTTCTGAAAACCTTAGAGTAATGTGTATTGTTTATTAAGCACATATTTGTTGACTGAACAAGTGAATCCTATTTATGTCCACAAGATAATAACTGATGTTACATTTGTCTTCAAGTCTGGTGTTTAGTGTTTGAGGATATGAGAGAATAGGAAAAAAACCCAGAAAACCAAAGCCGAATTCTCAGAATCCACCTGATTATACCCAAGTCGTGTTTATATTTGGCTGTTCTGTATTAAAGGTGCATGATTAAGTCTATTAAAATACATTTCATTGTGGCTGCCAAATACAAAAAGAATGGATTTCAACATTTTCAGAACTGAAGTATTTATTAAATAGTTTAAAGAATTGGCTCAGTGTATTCTAATTCCATAATAGAAATAAAGTGATGATTTGTTTTCTGAGGATCTTCAAGACAATTTAGCAGTGGCAAGTCATTGGGCATGATGAGCTTCTGTAAATATTTACGTAGGATTTTGTGTAATACATAAAACATACAGTGATATGCAGAGAAAACTGAAGGAATGCCTCTTCAAACATAGCAGGCTGTGGTAAACATGGTGTCTAATGGAAACACTGCCTAGCTATCACAAAACCCCATACACTACTTTTAGGAAAGCTCTCATCTGCAATTCACATTCATGAATATTGCAGCAAATTGGCTGTCATTCTGCCAAATAAGATTTCAAATAAGCAACAACAAAAGGCAAATAGAATAAAGAAAATTAATTGCTTTGGAGAATGCTCTATTGTCTTTATAAAAAATATATTTTCTTCAAATGAATTATTTAAAGAAAAAATAACGTATGAAAGGCTACCAGCAAAGTGGGATCAATATAGGTATCAAGCCATAATTAAACCTGAACATTTGCCCCAAATCAGCAAAAATTTTGTGATATTAAAAAGTGGTTACTTCCAATATTCACAGGAATATAATTTTTAAGTCCTTTTTTCCAAAAGTCATGTGGTTTTGATTCTTCCCTCCTAAATGCAAAGAATGAAGTAAGCCAACTCAGGGTATCATATTTTGGTGTAGCACTTGTAGAAGCTTGAGAGTTAAAAAATATTGATTCTTGCTTCATCACAAAAATAAATTTCCTTATCAAGTCTGTATTTGTTTTGTGCTGCAGATTCTAGTCTCTCTGAAATTATAAGGTGCTCATCCTTGCAATTCCAAGTAGCTGCTCATCTATCTCCTCCTGTGGCACCTGTCACCAAGGTGTCTAGACATTCAAACACATTAGTCTACAAAAAATACATGAGGAAAGAAAATTCTTCCAAGCACTTATCCCTTAGAGCAATGTTTGACTGGTTTGTGAAGTAATGAGAGAAAGCTCTGCACATCATTTCTCCAAATTTTTGATCACTGCTTAGGCAGAGACTGTTGGTTTTTGTTATTGTTGTTGCTGTTTAAATATGAGGGGATCTGTCCCCATAGTTGAGATTGTTGTTACACGGTTGTTTTCAGTCATGTTTGACTCATTCAGGGTTTTCTTGGCAAAGATACTGGAATGGTGTGCCATTTTCTTCTCCAACTCATTTTACAGATGAGGAAACTGAGGCAAAATGGGTTAAGTGGATTGCCCAGGGTTACATAGGTAGTGAGTTTCTGAGGCCAGATTTGAACCCAGGAAGATGAGTCTTTCTGACTCCAAGCTCAGCACTCTACCTATTTGCAACATAACTGTCCCATGGTTAAAAATAGTTCTTGGTGAGGAGGTGGAGGAGAGATGTACTTTTTTATGATGATCATTTTGAGTAATATTTTTATTAAAAAAGATTTACCTATCATTTCACTGCTGAAAAAAACTTCCTTCTTCTAGTATAGCTAGGAACTGCCCTGCAACTATCTAAATGTCTGCCCAGAACACTTAGAAGTTAAGTGGCTTGCCTAAGTTCACACATTGAATATGTGTCAGAGGTCAGGACTGAGTCCCAGTCTTCCTGTCTCTGAATCTGACTTTTTGTGTGCTACACCATGTAGAGAAGCAGCATAATATAAGCAAAAATAAATAAAGAGAGAATAAGTTGAAAGCTGGGGTTCTTAATTCAATAAATTTCCCTGTAAATAATGAGAATATTCTAAATCAATTCTTTTAGGACAAATGACACTTTCTGGACTCTTAAATATCAAAAATACCTTTTACTGCATTAAAAAGCCTCCAAAAGAGTAGCACATGGGGCTTCTCTGTTTAATCTCTATGATTCCATCTCTTTTATTTTATTTTAGTGGGAAAACAAGACTGGGTCTTGGAAAATGTCTTTTACTTTGCACTTAGTTTATAGGTCAATAGTTATTTACTAAATTTCTTTTTTGCAGGGGGGAAGGCAGGGCAATTGGGGTTAAGTGACTTGCCCAAGGTGTCATGTCTGAGGCAGGATTTGAACTCAGGTCTTCCTGACTCCAGGGCCAGTGCTCTACTCACTGTACCTCCTAGCTGCCCCTATTTATTAAATTTCTACCATGAGTCAAGTAACATATTAAGTTCTAAGATTATAAGGAATATAGAAAGCTAAGAAAATGCAGAGAAAGAAACCGATAACTGGAGAGTGCTGCCCTTGTCTTTAGCACATTCACCCTTAGCAAGGCATTTTACCTCACTGAGACTCAGTTTCCTCATCTGGAAAATAAAGGAGTTAGACCAGATGATCAATAACATCCTTTCCAATCAATCATCCTATGAATATTCTATGCTAAAAAGACATCATAAATTCTCACACCTAGAAAGGTTTACCAGCTTGAACCATCCTTATATTCCAATGAAAACTTCATCTGCTTTTATGCTTTTTTATTTTTTTATTTAATTTATTTAATATATTTAGTTTTCAGCATTGATTTTCACAAGAGTTTGAATTACAAATTTTCTCCCCATTTCTACCCTCCCCCCCACTCCAAGATGGCATATATTCTGGTTGCCCTGTTCCCCAGTCAGCCCTCCCTTCTGTCACCCCACTCCCCTCCCATCCCCTTTTCCCTTCCTTTCTTGTAGGGCAAGATATATTTCTATGCCCCATTGCCTGTGTATCTTATTTTCTAGTTGCATGCAAAAACTTTTTGGTTTGTTTTTGAACATCTGTTTTTAAAACTTTGAGTTCCAAATTCTCTCCCCTCTTGCCTTCCCACCCACCCTCCCTAAGAAGTCAAGCAATTCAACATAGGCCAATGCGTATCATTATGCATAACCCTTCCACAATACTCATGTTGTGAAAAACTATGTTTTGCTCCTTCCTAACGTATCCCCCTTTATCCAATTTTCTCCCTTGACCCTGTCCCTTTTCAAAAGTGTTTCATTTTGATTACCTCTATCTGCCCTCCCTTCTATCATCTCCCCTTTTTTATCTTCTTCCTCCTTCTTTCCTGTGGCATAAGATACCCAATTGAGTGTGTATGGTATTCCCTCCTCAGGTGAAATCTGATGAGAGCAAGATTCACTCATGCCCCCTCACCTGCCTTCTTTCTCTTCCTACAGAACTGCTTTTTCTTGCCACTTTTATGTGAGATAATTTACCCCATTCTCTCTCTCCCTTTCTCCTTCTCTCAATATATTTCTCTCTCATCCCTTAATTTGATTTTATTTCTTTTAGATATCATCCCTTCATCTTCAACTCATCCTGTGCCCTCTCTCTCTCTCTCTCTCTCGCTCTCTCTCTTTTTCCTCTTCTCTCTCTCTCTCTCTCTCTCTCTCTCTCTCTCTCTCTATATATATATATATATATATATATATATACACACACACACATACATATATACATACATACACACACATATACATATATATATATACACACACACATATATATATATATATATATATATATATATATATATATATATATATATTCCCTTCAGCTACCCTAATACTGAGGTCTCATGAATCATACACATCATCTTTCCATGAAGGAATGTAAACAAAACAGTTAAACTTTAGTAAGTCCCTTGCAATTTCTTTTTCTTGTTCTTTTTCTTGATTACCTTTTCATGCTTCTCTTGATACTTGTGTTTTTGAAAGTCTAATTTTCTATTCAGCCAGGTCTTTTCAATGAGAAAGCTTGAAAGTCCTCTATTTTAATGAAAATCCTTATTTTGCCTTGGAGAATGATACTCAGTTTTGCTGGGTAGGTGATTCTTGGTTTTAATCCTAGCTCCATTGACCTCAGGAATATCGTACTCCAAGCCCTTCGATCTCTTAATGTAGGAGCTGCTAGATCTTCGATTATTCTGATTATTTTTCCACAAGACTCAAATTGTTTCTTTCTGGCTGCTTGTAGTATTTTCTCCTTGATCTGGGAGCTCTGGAATTTGGCGACAATATTCTTAGGAGATTTCGTTTTGGGATCTATTTGAGGAGGCGATCTGTGGATTCTTAAAATTTCTATTTTGCCCTGTGGTTGTAGAATATCAGGGCAGTTCTCCTTGATAATTTCTTGAAAGATGATATCTAGGCTCTTTTTTTGATCATGGCTTTCAGATAGTCCAATAATTTTTAAATTCTCTCTCCTGGATCTATTTTCCAGGTCAGTGGTTTTTCCAATGAGATACTTCACATTGTCTTCCACTTTTTCATTCCTTTGGTTCTGTTTTATAATATCTTGATTTCCCATAGAGTCACTAGCTTCCACTTGCTCCAATCTAATTTTTAAGCTAGTATTTTCTTCAGTGGTCTTTTGGACCTCCTTTTCCATTTGGCTAATTATGCCTTTCAAGGCATTCTTCTCCTCATTGGCTTTTTGGAGCTCTTTTGCCATTTGAGTTAGTCTATTTTTTAAGGTGTTGTTTTCTTCAGTATATTTTTCAGTATTTTTTGGGTCTCCTTTAGCAAGTCATTGACTTGTTTTTCATGGTTTTCTCGCATCCTTCTCATTTCTCCTCCCAATCTTCTCTCTACTTCTCTAACTTGCTTTTCCAAATCCTTTTTGAGCTCTTCCATGGCCTGAGACCAGTTCATGTTTTTCTTGGAGACTTTTGTTGTAGGCTCTTTGACTTTGTTGACTTCTTGCTGTATGTTTTGGTCTTCTTTGTCACCAAAGAAAGATTCCAAAGTCTGAGACTGAATCTGAGTGCGTTTTCGCTGCCTGGCCATGATCCCAGCTTTACTGCTTGTAAAGAGTATTATGTTCCTAGCTTGGGGGGATGCGCTGTTGATTTCAGAGCTATTACAACCAGCTCTGCCACACCAGCACTCCTCCTTCCCCAAGAACCCCCAACCTGGACTGGACTTAGATCTTCAGCAGGCTCTGAACTCCTGCTCTGATCTGCCACTTAATTACTCCCACCAGGTGGGCCTGGGGCCAGAAATAACTGCAACTGTAGTTCTGTAGCTGCCCCACCCCCACTGCCCCCGGGGCAGTGGCTGAACTGGGAACTCTATCACCCTGTCCCCAGCAGCTTTTCCCACTAACCTTTTCTGTTGTCTTTGGGGTTTGTGGGTTGAAAAGTCTGGTAACTGCCGCAACTCACTGATTCAGGGCATTAGGGCCCGCTCCGCCTGGCTCCTGGTCTCTTTGGTCCACACTGCCCATGCTGGGCTCTGCTCAGCTCTGCTCCACTCCCAGCTCTGTGCATGAAAGACCTCACCCTGAAACCATCCAGGTTATCCTGGGCTGGAGCCCTGCTTCCCTCTGCTATTTTGTGGGTTCTGCAGTTCTAGAATTGGTTCAGAGCCATTTTTTATAGGTTTTTGGAGGGACTTGGCGGGGAGCTCATGCTAGTCTCTGCTTTCCAGCTGCCATCTTGGCTCCGCCCCCCTCCTTTTATACTTTTTTAAAAATATTCCTTAGGCTATTGAAAAATACTGAGAAAGACATTGAAATCATCCTACTTCAGCAATTGGAATTTCCAGTATTTTGGTAGTCCCAGGATACATCGCACCTGGCTATACTTCTCTGGATCTTCTCTGACTTCTCCATCATGCCTCAGGAGTGTCATTACTGGGAATACCTTATCATGTTGCAAGATCTCATCAGTCTTTATTCTGTACTTCATCATTACTTCTCTGCCCCTCTGACTGAAGAGTGGAGCCATGAACTCCAAGACCTATATTTAAAGCCGGACTTCAACTCAGAAAATCTCTTCATTTCTCACCTGGCTGCACTACTTTAGGATATCTCTGACTCCTCTACCATGCTCCAAATTTGGTACCTCCTCTTCTCCCTTCATCTAGTTTTCAGCTTCCTTTTGTGTGTTGTCTTCCACCATTAGACTGTAAGTGCCTTGAGGGCAAGGATTGTCATTCTTTTTTCCATATCTGTACCCTCAGGCCTTAGCACAGTGCCTGACAATAAATGTTTATTGAATGAATATACTGTCTTCTGTCTACTCTCTCTTTGCACCTTTTCTGATTTCTCATTAGTTCACTTAAAAATAAATATTTTCTTCTGAAACTATTTTATCTTATGCTAAAAAAGTCACAAATTTGAGAATGTCTCTAGCCATATAAATGAGATGCCATAACCATTAAAGCATTGTATTACCACCATGGTAGGAAACCTCAAAGTTTGTCACAAGACTTTTCCCCAGTCCCTCTCAAACTAAAAACCTGAAAGTGGATTTGTCACCTTTGATTTCTTTCCAGGGAATTCACCTTTAGCTCCCATTACAACTGACTTCCTGCCATGTTTCCAAGCATACAACTGAGTAGTGAACCTTATTAAAGAAGTAGTATAAAACATGATATTCTCCAAAGTAGTCTGCTTTTATTCATGTTTAAATATCATCGTTCAACTTTTTTACATATTATTTTCTCATTATTTTTATGTTATTTGGCTTCATAAGTGAAGACACTCTCTGTGGTAATATATTATCCATATGGGTAACTGCAAAGTCTGCTCTATAATTCACAGTCCTATCTACATTGAACTGATGGGACATATTGTTAATGGCAATCGTGTTAATACCTGCAGGAAACACTGTCATAATGCCTTAGGAGTAAACACAGATTTATTTTCATTAGACTTGTCAATCTCCCTTCAGTTGTGTTATTTCATTATTCCTTACCCTGTATATGTGTCACATACATAGATGCTTTTATTCTTTAAGTGAAACTATCTATAAAATGCAAACTTGTTCAAAAAATACATCATTTATCTTAAATGATGGGGACAATTAAATAGTGGAACAAGGTAAAATGTGATTTGCTTGTATGTTTTTGTTTAAAAAGTTTTTTTAACCTAGATTTCAGATATCCAATGCAATTTTACCTCCTTCTCTCAATGATTTCTTTCAACTGAATTTAAAAAAAATGCCTAGTATGTACAAAACACTATTAGGTACTGAAGAACTAGGTGAATGAATAAATGAATAAATCAACCATGCTTTTATAAAGATGACGATCTTTTACAACATGTAAGATCTAAGAACATATTGTGCCTAAATTCAGTTAGGCTCTCCCTGATGCTTAGAAATTCACCTTAGTCCACCAAGGACAGTTCTATCTCTCATTCTTAGAACAGGTAGTTTAGTTTCCTATTTCCTAGATACTTTCATGGGTAAAGTACCAGACTTGGAATCAAAAATAATTTTAGTTCAAAGCATGCTTCAGATTTGTATTAGCAGTGTGACTCTGGACAAGTCATTGTCCCTTTCTGCCTCTGTTTATTCATCTGTAAAATGGAGAAAATAATTGTACCCAATTCCTAGAATTGTTGTGAGGATAAAAAGAAGCTAGCATATGTAAAGCACTTTGAAAGCTAAAAGAGCTTGTTTTGCATGATTATGCATGTATAACCTATATCAAATTGCTTGCCTTCTCAATGAAGGAAGAGGGGAAAGAGGAATAAGACATTTGGAACTCAAATTTTCAAAAAACAAACACTAAAATTGTTTTTGCATGTAACTGGGAAAAAATAAAATATTGAACAAAAAATCAAAGAGCTATATAAATATTAATTGTTATCATTATTACTTTACTGAGAAAACTGAATTCATTCCACAGGAAATTTTACTTCCATGCATTAAAGTTTCTTTTCATTAGAATCTACTCTTTCCTACTGTTCAAAGAATAGCTATTCCAATTCCTAGATAACCTCCAAGGCCTTTCCAACACTAAAATTCACATATCTTATTTTGATTTTAGCCTAAGGTATTGGTGATATAGCTATTAAAAGCACAAGTTCAGTTTGGTTGCAGTTTGCTATGGCTGGCCACCAGCTAAAAGATAGTCAGTACCTACACAAGTGTGTAGCTCAGCTCTATATCTCATTTAAACAGCCTCTATATACACATGTGACTTCATTTCAACTTATTACATGTGAGGCAGAGGCAGCTATGTGATGCAATGGCTAGAGTACCAGGCATGGAGTCAGAAAGACAGGAGCTCAAATAGGACCACAGACATTAGCTGTGTGACCTTGGGCATCATTTTACCTCTGTTTGTCTCATTCTCATCGACTGTATAAATGGGAGCAATCGTATACATTAATTAATTAATAACAAGATAATTAAGCCCCTACCTTCCAGGGTTGTTGTGAGACTCAAATAAGGTAATATATGTCACTAGCACACAGTAGGTGCTTAATTTTTTTCCCTTTCTTCCCTTTATGAAGGATACATTCCAGCCAACAAGACTGCTTTTGTTTTCCCACCTCCATGCCCATGCTTATTCCTTTCAGTGTACTTGGAATATCCTTCCTCATCTTCTTTACCCATGGGAATTCTACCCATCCTCTAAAAGTCCATTCAAAATTCACTTTTTACATATAGCCTTACCTGGTCTCCATCAGTTATGATCTAACTCTTCATTTTTTTAGTGCATTCATCATGTAATATAATGCATTATAATATTTTGAGCCATCTTTGCCACCCGTTATCTGAGCCCCATGAAGAACAGCACAATACATATGTAAAATTGAATCTCTTCCTATGTCTAGTTGTGTTGGTAAGCAAAATGGGCTCCTTAGCACTTAGTTCAGCCAAGTGCCCTTGAATAGTTTGGCTTTTGTTCCCTTTGAGTAATTTAGTGTATTTCATTGAGCCTTACTAGGTGCTAAGCCCCAGGCTCAAACCCCTATTAGATGTAAAACCTTAGTGGGTGTGGATTGGCAACTAAGGTGGGGCCCAATGTGGGGCTAACTCCAGGGAGGGCCTAGTTTACATGTCTGGGAGAGCAGAGGCTCTTAGACCACGTGGGTTTAAGTCGCCTCTTTGTGACAATTCTAGGTCACATGGGTGAGTCGCATATGTGACTCACCCCTGACACTGAAAAATATATAAAACCAGGGGTTGGCCTCCTCTTCCTTGGAGCCCTTCCCTGCAGCAGTGGTGGCACGCATGACTCTGGGCCAGCCCTTGTTCTGAGCTCCCAGCTGAGCCTAGGTGTTGGTAACTATGAATCTGTATTGGGTCTATCTGTTGATGTTTATAATTTGTTTGTATTTTGCTCTGAAGTTCAGTGTGCTGGTTTTTTCCCCTGAACTAATTGAATGATATTTGTCTGCTGAATTAAAGTAAGACTCGTCAACCCCTTCAACTTGCTTTCCTTAGTTAAGCAGATCAAAAGATCCTGTGCTATTGGCACCTTTCTGGGTGCTGGCTGTGGGTGGATCTTACACCCCCACAGAAGCTGCTAGCCAGATTGTTGAAACACTAGTACAATACCCTGCACACGGGAGGTGTTATATAAATATTCATGGGACTTAAATCTGAACAAATAGTTATTAACAATAAATAAAACACAAATAATTGTAATTCAAAATAGATGTGCTATATAAAGTCAAAGAAGGAAAAATAATCTTCAAACCAGAGGATTGGGAAATGCTTCTTATGGGAGATAGCATTTGGGATGGGTCTTCAAGAGTGGGACTTCAACAAATGGAGATGGCCCCAAGACAGTGTATCATTATCTACAAAGATAATGTGCAAAGAAAGGTGGATATAAACCATGCCACATGATGGAGAACTACTCTGGTTTGATTCCTTCAGAGACTAACTGTAGGGGGTAGGTAGGGTGATAGATTGTGGAGGGATTTGGAGGCTAAGGAATTTAGGCTTCCTTCATTAGGGAATAGGAAATTACCAAAATATTATACATATGTTTGTATATGAAATGGCTCTCTGGAAGGAGGTAGGATGTGGGGGAAGTACAAGTCTTGTAAAAACAAAAGATACTAATTTTTTTAAGGTGAAGGTCAATGGTGTGGAAGGATGGATCAAAGAGGATAGATATACCGCTTAGAAAGGGATGGGATCATGTGGAGCCAAGATGACAGAGTAAAGGCAGTGACTCGCATGAGTTCTCCCCCAAACCCCTCCAAATGCCTTTAAAAATGACTTTGAACAAATTCTGAGCAGCAGAAACCACAAAAAGATGTAATGAAACAAATTTCCAGCCCAAGGCAATTTGGAAGGTCAGTAGGAAAAGTCTGTGCAGCAGGGTAAGAGAGGAGCAGAGTCCAGTGCAGACCAGGCCTCAGCAAACCAGAAGCAGGCCTCAGTAAGACTGAATCAGTGGCATCAGGGGCAGCTTCCTGGCTTCTCAG
Organism: Trichosurus vulpecula; assembly: GCF_011100635.1. NCBI lineage: Eukaryota > Metazoa > Chordata > Mammalia > Diprotodontia > Phalangeridae > Trichosurus > Trichosurus vulpecula. Next base: position 416,971,807 of record NC_050576.1, on the reverse strand, counting down.
CCCATAGATGCCAAAGACAACTTAGAAAGTCAGCAAGAAAAGTTTATCATACCTGGGTGACAATAAGGCATAGTTCAATGCAGACTGTGCCAGCATAGCCCAGGAAACCAGGAGCAGCCCTTGGGAGTGACTGAGTCAATGGTGTTAGCAGCTACTTCCTTAGCTCTCAGCCCACAGATGGTAAGGGGGTCAAACAACTGGTCAGAAGGAGATTACAAGGGTCTTTTTGCTAGCACTGAGGCAGGATTCTATTGCTTTGCCCAGACTCAGATCTGGGTCCAGTCCTGGGTAGTCCCAGGACAAGGAGGGGCCCTAGCATAACAGAGCTTGGGATCACAGTAGAAGGGGAGAACCCTCCTCACAGTTCCAGGGCAGAAAAGAAGGCTTGTGGTCTCCCACAGACCACAGCACAGGCTAGGAGAATAGTAAACATCTCTCCTTACATCATACTACCATGGAAGAACTAAAAACTCACAGTTAACAGAAGTATCTCTGAAAATAGCTGCACAAAAGTCCTGACAATTGGGACACTGTGCCCTCCACCACGGAAGCAGAGCCCTACTTTAACAAACAGTTAAATTGATAGATAGACAAGGAAAATGAGCAAACAATGGGAAAATACTGACTATAGAAAGTTACTATGGTAAAGAAGATCAAAACACAAATTCAGAAGAAGACAACAAAGTCAAAGCTCCTACATCCAAAGCATCCAAGAAAAGTATGAATTGGTCTCAGGCTATGGGAGAGCTCAAAAAGGATTTTGTAAATCAAACAAGAGAGGTGGAGGAAACATTGGGAAGAGAAATGAGAGTGATGCAAGAAAATCATGAAAAAAGAGTCAGGAGCTTGGTAAAAGAGACACAAATAAACACTAAAGAAAACAACATCTTAAAAAAGCAGACTAGGCCAACGAGTAAAAGAGGTCCAAAAAACCAATGAGGAGAAAAATGCGTTAAAAAGCAGAATTGGCCAGATGGAAAAAGAGGTCCAAATAATTCCTTAAAATTAGAATGGGGCAAATGGAAACTAATACTTTATGAAAGATCAAGAAACAATTTAGCAAAACCAAAAGAATGAAAAAATAGAAGACCATGTGTTTGTGAAATGTGTTTTCCCATGGAAAAACTACTGTCCTGGAAAATAGAACCAGGAGAGATAACTGAAAAATTATTGGACTACCTGAAAGCCATGATCAAAAAAGAGCCTAGATATGATCTTTCAAGAAATTATCAATTGATATTCTAGAACCAGAGAACGAAATTGAAAGTGAACAACCTCCTGAGAGAGATCCCTTAATTAAAACTGCTAGGAATATTATAGCCAAATTCCAGAGTTCCCAAGTCAAAGACAAAATATTGCAAGCAGCCAGAAAGAAAGAATTCAAGTATCGTGGAGCCACAGTCAGCATAACACAAGATTTAGCAGCTTTTACATCAATGGATCAGAGGGCTTGGAATATGATATTCTGGAGGGCAAAGGAACTAGGATCATAACCAAGAATTACCTACCTTGCAAATATCCCACTTATACTCAGCAAAACTGAGTATAATCCTTAGTGGGGGGGGGGGGCAGAGGGGAATGAACGTTTAATAAGAAAAAGGACTTTCAAGCATTCTCGATGAAAAGACAAGAGCTGAATAGAAAATCTGACTGTAAAATACAAGACTCAAGAGAAGCAGAAAAATGTAAACAGGAAAGGGAAATCATAAAAGACATAATAAGTTTAAACTGTTCACATTCCAAGATGGGAAGATGATATTTGTAACTCATAAAACCTTTCTCATTTTAGCATACTTAGATGAAGTATATATAGGCAGAGGGCACAGGTATGAGTTGAAGATAAAATCACCAGGAGAGAGAGGAATGTCATGGGAGAAACAGAAAGGGAGAGGTAGAATGAGGTAAATTATCTCACATAAAAGATACAAGAAAAAGTTTTTACAGTGAAGGGGGAGATAGGGATGGTGAGAGAGAGTGAGTGAGCCATATTTTCATCAGAATTTTTTCAAAGAGGGAATAATGTACACACTCGGTAGGGTATAAAACTCTATCTTCCCGGGGCGAAGCCAAGATGGCGGCTGGAAAGCAGGGACTAGCATGAGCCCCCCGCCAAGTCACTCCAAAAACCTAAGAAAAAAGGCTCTGAACCAATTCTAGAACTGCAGAACCCACAAAATAGCAGAGGGAAGCAGGGCTCCAGCCCAGGACAGCCTGGATGGTTTCTGAGTAAGATCTTTCGCACACGGAGCTGGGAGTAGAGCAGAGCAGAGCCCAGTGTGGATGGCGTGGACCAAACAGACCAGGAGCCAGGCGGAGCAGGCCCTAGTGCCCTGAATCAGTGAGCTGCAGCAGTTACCTGACTTCTCAACCCACGAACACCAAAGACAACAGAGAAGGTTAGTGGGAAAAGCTGCTGGGGACAGGGTGATAGAGTTCCCAGTTCAGCCACTGACCTGGGGTGGGGGAAGCATAGGTGGGGCAGCTACAGAACTATAGTTGCAGTTGTTTCTGGCCCCAGGCCCACCTGGTGGGAGTAATTAAGTGGTGGATCATTGCAGGAGTTCAGAGCCTGCTGAAGATCTAAGTCCAGTCCAGGTTGGGGGTTCTTGGGGAAGGAGGAGTGCTGGTGTGGCAGAGCTGGTTGTAATAGCTCTGAAATCAACAGCGCATCCCCCCAAGCTAGGAACATAGTACTCTTTACAATCAGTCACACCCTGCTGAAAAACTCAAAGTTCAAGTAAGTTGGCTGGGAACATGGCCAGGCAGCAAAAATGCACCCAGATTCAGTCTCAGACTTTGGAATCTTTCTTTGGTGACAAAGAAGACCAAAACATACAGCCAGAAGAAGTCAACAAAGTCAAAGAGCCTACAACAAAAGCCTCCAAGAAAAACATGAACTGGTCTCAGGCCATGGAAGAGCTTAAAAAGGATTTGGAAAAGCAAGTTAGAGAAGTAGAGAGAAAATTGGGAAGAGAAATGAGAAGGATGCGAGAAAACCATGAAAAACAAGTCAATGACTTGCTAAAGGAGACCCAAAAAATACTGAAAAATATACTGAAGAAAACAACACCTTAAAAAATAGACTAACTCAAATGGCAAAAGAGCTCCAAAAAGCCAATGAGGAGAAGAATGCCTTGAAAGGCATAATTAGCCAAATGGAAAAGAAGGTCCAAAAGACCACTGAAGAAAATACTAACTTAAAAATTAGATTGGAGCAAGTGGAAGCTAGTGACTCTATGGGAAATCAAGATATCATAAAACAGAACCAAAGGAATGAAAAAGTGGAAGACAATGTGAAGTATCTCATTGGAAAAACCACTGACCTGGAAAATAGATCCAGGAGAGAGAATTTAAAAATTATTGGACTACCTGAAAGCCATGATCAAAAAAAGAGCCTAGATATCATCTTTCAAGAAATTATCAAGGAGAACTGCCCTGATATTCTACAACCACAGGGCAAAATAGAAATTTTAAGAATCCACAGATCGCCTCCTCAAATAGATCCCAAAAAGAAAACTCCTAGGAATATTGTCGCCAAATTCCAGAGCTCCCAGATCAAGGAGAAAATACTACAAACAGCCAGAAAGAAACAATTTGAGTCTTGTGGAAATACAATCAGAATAATCCAAGATCTAGCAGCTTCTACATTAAGAGATCGAAGGGCTTGGAGTACGATATTCCTGAGGTCAATGGAGCTAGGATTAAAACCAAGAATCACCTACCCAGCAAAACTGAGTATCATGCTCCAAGGCAAAATATGGACTTTCAATAAAATAGAGGACTTTCAAGCTTTCTTAGTGAAAAGACCAGAGCTAAATAGAAAATTTGACTTTCAAACACAAGAATCAAGAGAAGCATGAAAAGGTAATCAAGAAAAAGAACAAGAAAAAGAAATTGCAAGGGACTTACTAAAGTTTAACTGTTTTGTTTACATTCCTTCATGGAAAGATGATGTGTAGGATTCATGAGACCTCAGTATTAGGGTAGCTGAAGGGAATATGCATATATATACATACATATATATATATATATGTGTGTGTGTGTGTGTGTGTGTGTGTGTATGTATATGTGTGTGTATGTATATATATGTGTGTGTGTGTGTGTGTATATATATATATATATATAGAGAGAGAGAGAGAGAGAGAGAGGGCACAGGATGAGTTGAAGATGAAGGGATGATATCTAAAAAAATAAAATCAAATTAAGGGATGAGAGAGGAACATATTGAGAGAAGGAGAAAGGGAGAGAGAGAATGGGGTAAATTATCTCACATAAAAGTGGCAAGAAAAAGCAGTTCTGTAGGAAGAGAAAGAAGGCAGGTGAGGGGGAATGAGTGAATCTTGCTCTCATCAGATTTGACCTGAAGAGGGAATACCATACACACTCAGTTGGGTATCTTACCCCACAGGAAAGAAGGAGGATGAAGATAAGAAAGGCGGGATGATAGAAGGGAGGGCAGATGGGGGAGGAGGTAATCAAAAACAAACACTTTTGAAAAGGGACAGGGTCAAGGGAGAAAATTCAATAAAGGGGGACAGGTTAGGAAGGAGCAAAATATAGTTAGTCTTTCACAACATGAGTATTGTGGAAGGGTTATACATAATGATATGCATGTGGCCCATGTTAAATAGCTTGACTTCTTAGGGAGGGTGGGTAGGAAGTGAAGAGGGGAGAGAATTTGTAACTCAAAGTTTTGAAAACAGATGTTCAAAAACCAAAAAAAGCTTTTGCATGCAACTAGAAAATAAGATACACAGGCAATGGGGTGTAGAAATTTATCTTGCCCTAGAAGAAAGGAAGGGAAAAAGGGATGGGAGGGGAGTGGGGTGACAGAAGAGAGGGCTGACTGGGGAACAGGGCAACCGGAATATATGCCATCTTGGAGTGGGGGGGAGGGTAGAAATGGGGAGAAAATTTGTAATTCAAACTCTTGTGAAAATCAATGCTGAAAACTAAATATATTAAATAAATTAAATTTTAAAAAAATCTATCTTCCCTACAGGAAAGTATGAGGAGTAGGGGATCGGAGAAGGGAAGAGGGTGATAAAGGGAGAGCAGATTGGGGGAAGGGGTAATCAGAAGCAAAACACTTTTGAGAAAAGAGAGGGTGAAAGAAGAGAGAGGATAGAATAAATGTGTGGGGAGAAATAGGATGGAGGGAAATACAGTTAGCAACAGTAAGTATAAAAAAAAATTAAGCCGGTTTCTCCAAAACAGGCCTCATTTCTCAAACACATGGAAAACTGAGTCAAATTTATAAAAATAAGAGCCATTCCCAAAAATGATAAATGATCAAAAGATTTGGTCAGTTTTCTGATGAAGTAATCAAAGCTACCTATAGCCATATGAAAAAAAAAATACTCTAACTCCCTATTGATTGGAGAATTGCAAATTAAAAGAATTTTGAGATACTACCGCATACCTATTAGATTGGCTAAAAGAAAAGGTAAATGACAAGTGTTGTAGGGGATGTGGGAAAAAATAAGACATTAATGCACTGTTGGTGGAGTTGTGAACTGATTCAACCATTCTGTAGAGCAATTTGGAACTATGCCCAAAGGGCTATAAAACCATACATACCCTGTGACCAAGCAATACCACTATTATCTATTGTCTGTGTCCCAAAAGAGATAAAAAGCAAAAAAGGAAAAGGACCTATATGAACAAATATATTTATAGCAGCTCATTTCTGGGGCTAAAGAATTAGAAATTGAGGGGATGCCCATCAGTTGGGGAATGGTCAGACAAGTTGTGGTATGTGATTATGATGGAATGCTATTATACTATAAGAAATGGTGAGCAGGATGCTCTAGAAAAATCTGGAAAGACTTGCGTGGGCTGATGCAAAGTGAAATGTACTATGCACAAAGTAACAGAAATATTATAAGATGGCCTGCTGTGACTGATTGGCTATTCTCAGCAATACAACATTTCAAAACAGCTCTGAAGGACCTTATGATGAAAAATGCTATCCATCCCCAGAGAAAGAGCTGGTGGTATCTGAATATAGATTGGAAGATGCCTTTTTGTTTTGTCTATGTTTTCTTTGACAAAGTGTCTATTATGTGTCGGGGTCCTTTCCCCCCCCCAACTCCCAGGCCTTTGTCCAGCAAAGTCCTGATCTCATAAACAATGGGGGGGGGTAAGGACCCCGACACATAATAGACACTTTGTCAAAGAAAACATAGACAAAAAAATCAAGAAAAATAAAGAAAGAAATTGAGGGGATGCCCATCATTTGGGGAATGGTCAGACAAGTTGTGGTATGTGATTATGATGGAATACTATTATACTATAAGAAATGGTGAGCAGGATGCTCTAGAAAAATCTGGAAAGACTTGCGTGGGCTGATGCTTCACTCTCCTACTCCCCTACCAAATTGAACCTTCCCTTGAAACAAGGAAAAGCAATTACCAAGGAAAAGTAGAAAACAGCCATATAATGACCACGACTGACAATGTATGCAATAGTCTCTAAGACCAATGTCAGTTATTCCTTTCAATGTTTTATTTGCATTTCTTTTCTTTTATTATCACTTATATTTCTGTAGTTTTTCTGGTACAGCTTATTTCACTCTGTTTTAGCACAAAAATTTTCCAATGATTCTTTGAATTCCTTATCTGGAATTCCCATCAGCATCGGTAGCAGTATTCTTGAAGCAGTAGTAGCCTAATGATGTCATCTTTGACAGGAGCTAAAAGACACACTAAGAAAAGACAACTCAAGGAGACTAGAAAAGGATATGGTCTGGGAGGTACTCTTATTTCAAGGGCTCTTGGGCCCAGAGTCATGGGTTTTCTTCACTAAGACGTTAGGGGAGGTGGTGGCAGTCATTTGACCTGCTTGGCATATGCTGCTTCATGTTTAACTCTCTTATCTGGACTAAATATAGCCAATATTGTCAACTGATTCATGGTCTTTCACCATCCTGACTGCCTTCATGCTCCTTGACCTATCTGTAGCCTTTGACACTGTTGATCACTCATTCTTCCCTGATACTCTCTCCTCTTTAGGTTTTTGGGACATCACTCTCTTCTGGTTTCCTTCCTACCTAATTGCTCTTTCTCAGTTTCCTTTGCTGAAACCTCCTCCAGATCTAACCCTTTAATTGTAGGCATCCTTCAGGGTTCTGTGCAAAGTCTTCTTCTCTTCTCCCTCTATACTACTTCACTTGGTGATCTCATTAGCTTGTATAGATTTAATTAATTAATTGAAGAAGACATAATTTCATAATTACTGGATTACCTGAAAGCTATGATCAAAAAAAGAGTTTACATATCATCTTTCAAAAAATTGTCAAGGAAAACTGCCCTGATATTCTAGAACCAAAGGGTAGAATAGAATTTGAAAGAATATACCAATCACCTCCTGAAAGAGATCCCAAAATTAAAACTCCCAGGATTAGTATAGCCAAATTCCAGTGTTCCCAGTCAAGGAGAAAATATTACAAGCCTTCAAAAAGAAAGATTAAAATATCAAGGAGCCACAATTACAATAACACAAGATTTTGCAGGCTGTACATCAAAGGACTAGAGGGCTTGGAATATGATATCCAAGAGGGCAAGAGCTAAGATTCAACCAAGAACACCTACCTAGCAAAACTGAGTATAATTCTTCAGGGGAAAAAATGGATATTCAATGAAATTGAGGACTTTCAAACAGTCCTGAAAAGACTAGAGCTGAACAGAAAATTTAACTTTCAAATACAAAAGTCAAAAGAAGTATAGAAAGGTAAACAGGAAAGAGAAATCACAAGGGATTCAATAAGATTAAACTGTTTACATTCCAACATGAGAAAATGATACTTGTAACTCCTATTGGGGTATACATAGACAGAGGGCACAGGTGGTAGCTGAATATGATGAACTGATTATCTAAAAAAGTAAAATTAAGAGATGAGAAAGAAAAATGCATTTAGAGAAGGGGAAAGCAAGAGGTAGAATGGGGTAAATTATTTGACATAAAAGAGGCACGAAAGACCTTTTACAGTAAAGGGGAAGACGGAGGAGGTGGTAGGTAAGTACCTGAATCTAATTCTCACCAGAATTGGCTCAAAGAGGGAATAATATGCACAATCAGTGGGGTATAGAAGTCTGTTCTACAAACAATAAACTAGGAGGGGAGGGGAATGAGAGGAGACGGTCTGGTAGAAGGGAGGACAGATTTGGGGAGGTAAAAGTCAGAGAATGAGCAGGCTGAAAGGTAAGAGAGATTAGGATAAACAGGTAAAATAGGATGGAGGAAAGGTACATAGTAATCATAACTATGAAAAAAATTTACAGCAAGTTTTTCTGATAAAGATCTCATTTCTCAAATATATAGAAAACTGAGTCAAATTTATAGAAATAAGAGCCATTCCTCAATTGATAAATGGTCAAAAGATATAAACAGGCTGTTTTCAGAAGAAAAACTCCAAATTGCAGTCATATAAAAATGGTCTGAATCACTATTGGATAGAGAAATATAAATTAAAACAACTTTTAGCTACCACCCCACACATGTCAGATTGGCTAATATGACAGAAAAGGAAAATGACAAATGTTAGGGCAGGGTATGAGAAAATTGAGACACTAATGTATTGTTGGTGAAGTGGTATACTGATTCAGCCATTCCATAGAGCAAGTTGGAGCTATGCTCAAAGTGCTATAAAACCACGCACATGCTTTAACCTAGCAATGCCGCTACTAGGTCTGTATCCTAAAAGAAATAAAAAAAATAACTACAAAGGAAAAAGACCTATATGTACAAAAACATTTTTAGCATCTCTTTTCTTAGGGCAAAGGATTGGACATTGAGGGGATGCTCATCGATTGGGGAATGGCTGAACAAGTTGTGGCATGTGATTAGTACGCAATGCTATTGTACTATAAGAGATGATGAGGAGGACACTCTCAGAAAAACCTGGAAAGAATTACATGGACTGATGCAAAGTGAAACGAACAAAACCAGAACATAGTGTATAATAACAGCAACATTATATGGTGATCAAATGTGAATGACTTAGCTATTGTCAGAAACACAATGATCCAAGACAATTCTGAAGGACTTATAGTGAAAAATGCTATCCACCCCCAGAGAAAGAACTGTTGGAATCTGAATGCAGATCAAAAAATACTTTTTTGTTATTTTTCTTCAGGTGTTTTGTTTGTGTTTTCTTTCACAACATGACTAACACGGAAATGCATTTTGCATGACCACACATGTATAATTGCTCACCCCCTCAATGATGGGAAGAGGGGAGGGAGGGAAACAATTGGGGACTCTACATTTTTTTAAAAAATGTTAAAAATTGTTTTCACTTGTAATTGGGGGAAAATAAAGTATTAAATTGTAAAAAAGAATAGCATGAAATATGAGAAATGATATTTCATTTGAATGAAGGAGCATACTGTGAGATTTTCAAAGCAAATGTTGATGATTTTCTGACTTGAATATGTCTGTGATTAGATTATCAAAATAAGACTTTTTATTATCTGTCCAATATTTCAAAATGTGCCTTTCCTTTCCTCGGATAATTTTTTTTCCCACATAGCCTCCCTGAATTGTGAGTTAAAATACAAAGAATAAAACAATATGGCAAACTTATTAACTTGAGAATATGTGTGGATACATAAGGATACATAAATATACCTGTACCTTTTCTAAATTGTCCTTAAGGTTGAAAATTATTTTTCACAGGAAGGGACCTCAGACGTCATCTAGTTCAAACCCCTCAGGATGGGATTGAAGTATTTTGTGCTACATTCTTCCCCAAGACTTTCTAAAAACAATAGCAGAATCTCTGGTATTCATTAACAGTGGATACAGATTGCTGGCTTTCTCTTCTGATCAAAGGTGATACATTGCATTATTTGTGCTCCAAAACTTTAAAAATAAATGTTGCTTGAATTTGCTCTATTACTTCACCCACATGACTGACTTTTGAGTTCTAGTGCCAGTTTACCATTAGTCAAGTTCATAAGATTAGTCATTGTCTTTCCAAATCGAGACCCTAAGAGAATTTATCAAAATATAAACACTTAAAGGAAGGAAGTCTCAATGAGTTCTTAGGTATGAGTAGTTATATAATTTCCTCCTAATCTTGTCTACCCTTCTCATTTGGTTTAACCAATGTAAATAAGGGTATTAAACAATATCAAATATATTAAATATGTACCTTCCATTTAATAGAAATAAAAAGACCTACATCTAGTAGGTCATCTAGTTGTAGAAAAGAAAATAGCAAGACTGCTACATATATGTATGGGGTGCAACAGAGTCAGATCAGGTTTCTCTCACTACCAGTACTAGTTTTCTCCAGTATTGCAGGAAAGGGTTAAATATCAGATTTAGTGATAAGAACTTTTAGGCAGAATGGTCAGTTATAAATTCAAGTATTTAATTATTCCCAATAGAAAGTGGAAAGCAAATGATTAGTTTTAAGCATACTATTAATATTTATTATTAGATTCATGTCATACTGTGATCCCTTATTGGGAAAGAGAGGTGACCCTCAATGTCCTAAAAGATTATAACAGTAAAGTATAAACTTTCTAAATTGTTTCTGGCTACAAAATCTCTAAATGTAAACACATGATGATTTGTCTGTTATCTGATGATCAATCTAGCTAAAATTGGAGAGGACTGTTTACAAATTTGTTCACAGGCTAATGAATTTTTCTGCTACCAAGAAACATGATTACTCTTTTCTGAGATGTTGTGATCCTTATTGATGGAAAGAATACTTGACACTTTTCTTAAAAATTCTTTAGATATTGAAGTTGTTAGCAAAACCAATCTAATTCTCAAAAAATTCTCAAAAAAAATTTCATATAGACTGATGGAAGCTATCATTTCTGCTTTTTTTTTCTTTCTATGGAGACTGGCCCATAAAAGCAGATCATTTTCACTAAAGAAGAATATGAGTTATTTTTCTTGAGAGCAGTGGAGTAAAGTAAGTCCCTAATACAGCCAAACACATATAGTACTTGCATGGAACACATTTCAAAATTCTGTAAAAAAAAATCTAGCCAGGTGATTCTTGACTTTGTTCAAAACCAATTACATACCTGAAACAAAAGTGACCAATTTTTGCCATAGGAATTAAAAAGCTACTTATCCAATATCAGGGGAAAAAGTAATTTGAATCCTGACACGTAAGGATTTTTATTCTTGTTAAAAACATTTTGGTGGATCCTGCCTGCCTGAATTTGACTGAACCACATATTTTCCCAACAGAAGTATGTGACCCAGATTTGTAGCTTAGTGCTTGCAAAGCACATTCTTCTGAACTGACAAATAAATCAATGTCTTGTAGTAGCTGCTTTTTTACCTTTGGTGGGAAAAAAAAGAGAGAGAGTCAGAGTAGTTAGGTTTAGGAAGCTTATGTATAGGGAAAACAAACTAGAAATTTTTTCTTTAAAAAGATCAGACATTCTTGGAATGCCAAAGTAAAGTCCATGCATATATGCTAATATATTCATATTGGCATCTCTTTCTAGCCCACTGGAAAGCAGTAAAGTTGAGAAAGCCTACAGGATAGCCTGAAATATGCCTACAGTTTAAACATGATTAAGTAAGGAGAGCTGTTCATTCCTCTTACAATAAACGATCTAAAGCATTAATATAGTTGGTTTGGACTAGCCTGTCAACCAGATCCTCTGCCTTAGGCATAAACCTGGCTTACAACATTTTTGATAATTCTTTACTCAGTTCTAAGACTGTCAAGCAATTCTAATGCTGTTTTTCTCAGGTGTCAGTATAATTGACCTTGACCAAAAAGCAAGTTGGCTTCTTGGTGTTCAGACTACAGATTCTTGCCTAAGGGGCCGTGGTTTTGTTCCACTCTTGTGTCATGCCCTATTAACTGCAGTTAAAACTGAGAGTTGCACTAAGTGGATGAATGACCTGCATATTGTGGGGGAAAAATAATATTGCATTGTCATTGAATTTTAAAGAAATTTTGGAGATATATGTGATTCTTTCTATTCAGAGACGATGCTTCTGAAAATGTTTATGATCTAAGCAAGTGATTGTGACAGAAAAGGACTGTTAGTTGCATAACTCCCTTTACAAGGCAACCAAAAGTCCTCTTCTCAACTACAGGAAGGTTCATACTTATTTCCCATGGTTCAATAAAGCCCATTTTCTCCCTCTATTAGATATTTGTTCGATTAACCATGAAGTAGTACGAACCTATAAAATAGTAATGTGCTATCCTTTATATATAAAGATGACCTTTGGTTTAATGCTTCAGCCCTGCGTTTGACATAGCCCATACTGTCTCATATTCTTAATATCTTTTTCTGCACGTGGCTTGCCACTTCAATTAGATTCATACGCCCTTTGAGAGCCAAGCCCATGCCTGTCTTGTAACCCTCTGGGATCTAGAACAGCATCTAGTGCTCAATAAATTTTCTGATCATGATGATTATATTATTGCAGCTACTTTTGTTTTCTCTTAGTGGTAATGGATTTTCATTGAGGGCCAGGGGCATGTATTTGGAAAGAGCTAGGCTAGGATCTCACGTGAATGAAGTCCATTGCTGTGGAATGGGAACTAAACTAATTTAGACAGGAATCAAGCTTCTGTTTCATTTAGCATGGTGGAAGCTAGACAGCCCACAGTGTTGTCTAACCATTAAAACATTCATTGTTGAAGATTCTTTACTTCTCAATTTTCATGTAGATTTTCATGGGAAAAATAGCAATTAGGAAATCAGTATCAAAAGCAAAACTAATTGTGTAGTTATACTAGTTGAAATCAGAATTCGGTTTTAAAAAAGAAGACTAAAATCAAGGAATGTTCAAATATAAATAATGAATATTAATGGAATGGGGAAGAACCATGGTTTTCATTTATATTTCAAGGTTCTAACATCATTGAAAATGGTATTTAAAATAACTAAGAAAGTTGGATTAATTTACAAATAGTAATATAAAAACATAATCACATAGTTAGAGGATGGGCCTTAGAGTCAGGAGCCTGCCTCTCATAATGCGGGAGTATTGAGTCTATACAATATAAGACTCTAGGTTTTATACTTAGCAACCTGTATTGATAGATGAATCTTTCTATATTAGGAGTTTTACATACCAACAAAATCATAGATACCTTACCACATTCCTAAAACCTCCAAAAAAAACAGAAAAGAAAACTAGGAATACTTCTTCATAAGCCATGTCTTTATTTCAGTAGTTTTAAGTTCTTCATTTTCAAAACTAAAGAATCAGCTTCAATTAAGAATTTTCTACTGCAATATCCTTACTGATAAAATAGACCAGTAGCAATGGAGTCATTTGTTCTTATCCATGGAACAACACCTTCAATTCAGTTTCCAAGAGCTTTGATATTCATTTTTTAAAAAATTTCCTACATAACTCTCCCACAGAACTACGTCATTTTGAGAGCTGCAATATTGTCACTTGCTTATTTTCATCAGATAATGGACCTGGGTATCCGATTAGCTCCACCAATTCTTGAAAAAAGGACTTCTTGCTTTGGCTAACACATGTTACTGATAGCTATCAGTAAAACCTTGTAATACTTATATGTCACCTTCCAACAACAACTACCAAAGCAGCAATAAAGCAAGTCAAATTGTCAGTGTACATGCCTATTTTGAAAATGAGAGGAAGAACATATGATGAATGTTCTTCAAATCTATCACACTCTTAATTACTAACTTTGATTATCAGTCAGTAACCTTCATGATGAGTCACTATGCAGATCATTATACCCAGTAGTAATATCAGAATGATTAATAAGGATAATGATTCCAACCCTCTCTTCTAAAAAATTAGACTTTTTCTGTACATTTTGAAACCTACTCTGTATGGTGATTTTGACTATTTATCTTTCAACATACAGACCCAAGGAATTACGTTTCCATGATAAATGGAATAATTTTATAGTTGAACCTAAATTTAAAATACGTATTTTTCATAGGTTTCTGTTTTTAAATTTTTATTTATTTTATTCTGAACTTAAGAAATAAAACAAAGCATTTCCATAACAGGGAGAAAAGGATGATTATACATGAAACTGCAAATCTATTATGTACAACTTGCTATTCCTTTTAAATATACCATAAAGTTATTGTGTAGCTTTCATTTTTTTCAGTTTTTCTTTCCTCCCCATCCCCTTCCTAGAGATGTCTGTTTCTGTGTCTGTGTCTTCGTGTGTGTGTGTGCAAACACACACACACACATAACCATTCTATGTATGCTTCTATTTATCAGTTTTTTCTCTAGATGCAGACAGCATTTTCCTTCGTATGTTCTTTGTAGTTAATTTGGGCATTTATAATAGTCAAAATGACTTAGTCTCCCTAAGCTGTTTTTAAAACGATATTGTTCTTACTGTATGTAATGTTCTCATGGTTCTGCTCATTTTGTTCTTCATCATTTCAAACAAGTCTATCCGTGTGTTTCTAAGATCATCGAGCTTATCATTTCTTACAGCACAGTAGTATTCCATCACAATCATGTGCCATAACTTGTTCAGCCAATCCCCAGGTGATGGGCATTTCCACAATTTTCAGTTCCTTGCCACTATAAAGTGAGCTGCTATAAATATTTTAGAACATATAGGTTCTTTTCCTTTTCCCCTAATCATCTTGTGAAATAGAACTAGTAGTGGTATTTCTGAGTCAATAATAACTCTTTGGATATAATTCCAGATTGCTCTCCAAAATGGTTAGTTCAATTCACAGTTGCACCAACAGCGAATTACTGTACCAATTTTTCCCAAATGCGGAATGACTCATATTCATATAGATTGGACAGCATTCGTTATAGATTTAAGATGTAAGACCTTTATCTGAAAATCTGTCTATAAAAATTTTTCCCCCAATTTTCTGCTTTCCTTCTGATATTGGATATAATTGTTTTATTTGTACAATTTTTTATTCAATGTAATCAAAATTATCCATTTTATACCTCACACTACTATCTTTTATTTATCATAAATTGTTTGCTTGTCCATAAATCTGTTAGGTAATACATTTCATGTTCTTCAAATTATTTGTAATATCTCTCTTTATATCTAGGTCATGTATCCATTTTGATCTTATCTTGGTAAATGGTGTAAGATACTGGTCTGTGCTCATTATCTGCCATACTACTTTCCAGTTTTCCCAGCAATTTTTGCCAAATAATGAATTCTTATCCCAAAAACTTAATTTTTTATACGTGTCAAATACAAGGTTATTATTTTTTGCTGCTGTAAAGCATATGTCTACTCTGTTCCCCTGATCGATTTTTTCTATTTCTTAGCCAGTACCAGATAGTTTTGATAATTACAGACTTATAATATAGTTTAAGATCTGGTACTGCTAAACCCCCTTATTCTACATTTTTTATTAGTTTCTTTGATATTCTTGACTTTTTTTCTTCCGAATGAATTTTACTATTTTTTTAATTCAGTAAAATAATTTTTGGTAACTTAATTGGGATGGCATTGAACATATAAATTAGTTTAGGTAAAGTTGTCATTTTTATTATATTGGCCCTGCATTCCCATGAACAATGAATATTTCTCCAATTATTTAAATCTTATTTTATTTGCATACACAAGTTTTTTTATATTTTTATTCATATAGCTTTCTCTTAAAATAAAATTCTGCCAGTTATTGGTTACTAAAACATCCATTTTAACCATTAATTTTCCCATGATTTGATTTTCAGTGATTCTACTTAATTGAAAAAGATCTGTGCCTAGCCTTTTAAATATAATTTCTTTAATGGCAACATAAGGAACACTGAAAAAGGAAATAATTATTCTTTTAGACTACTGATGACAATTTCAATAAATATCCACTAAACAGCTACTACCCTATATAGAGTACTAAATGAGGCACTCCTTCATGGAGCTCAATGCCTAGTAATGTAAATATACTACTAATAAAAATCTAATAAATATTATGAAAAATAATGTGATGCAAGAATTTAAAAAATACAAAGGCCTACAAGAGTGACAGAGGTCCTGGTTCTCCTCCTATCTATCTGACCACTCCTTCTCAATTTCTTTTGCTGAAACCTCACCCAAATCATGCCTCTAACCATAGATGTCTCTTAGGGTTCTATCCTAGACCATCTTTATACTATTTCTTTTCATGCTCCCATGGATTTAATTATCATCTCTATGGTGAGGATTCTCAAATTTACCTGTTCTGCACCAATCTCTCCACTGACCTGCAATCTCATATCTCCAACTGCTCTTTAGACATTTTACTTTTTTTCTATTTTTTATTTTTATTTAATTTTTTTAGTTTTCAGCATTGATTTCCACAAGATTTTGAGTTACAAATTTTCCCCCATTTCTACCCTCCCTCCTACTCCAAAATGGCATATATTCTGATTGCCCCATTCCCCAGTCAGCTCTCCCTTCTGTCACCCCACTCCCACTCCCCCCCCATCCCTTTTCCCCTTACTTTCTTATAGCGCAAGATAGATTTCTATGCCCCATTGCCTAAAAACAATTTTTTGAGCATCTGCTTTTAAAACTTTGAGTTCCAAATTCTCTCTCCTCTTCCCTCCCCACTCATTCTCCCTTAGAAGGCCAGCACATGTATCATCATGCAAAACCATCCCATAAATAGTCATTTTGTGAAAGACTAACTATATTTCCCTCCCTCCTATCCTGTCCCCCTTTATTCAATTTTCTCCCTTGACCCTCTCCCTTTTCAAAAGTGTTTGCTTTTGATTACTTCTTCCCCCTATCTACCCTCCCTTCTGTTGCCCCCCCATTTTATCCCCTTCACCCTACTTTCACATGGGGTAAGATACCCAACTGAGTGTGTATGTTATTCCCTCCTCAAGTCAAATCTGATGAGAGCAAGATTAACTCATTCCCCCTCAACTGCCCCCTCTTCCCTTTCAATGAACTGCTTTTTGTTGCTACTTTTATGAGAGATAATTTACCCCATTCTATCTCACCCTTTCTCCCTCTCTCAATATATTCTTCTTTCATCCCTTAATTTTATTCTATTTTTGTTTAGATATCATTCCTTCATACTCAGCTCACCCTGTGCCCTCTGTGTGTGTATATATATATATATATATATATATATATATATATACATATATATATATATATTCCCTTCAATTACCCTAATGCTGAGAAAGGTCTCATGAATTACGCACAACACCTTTCCACGTAGGAATGTAAACAAAACAGTTCAACTTTAGTAAGCCACTTATGATTTCTTTCTTGTTTACCTTTTCATGCTTCTCTTGATTCTTTTTTTTTGAAAGTCAAATTTCCTATTCAGCTCTGGTCTTTGCACTGAGAAAGCTTGAAAGGCCTCTATTTTATTGAAAATTCATATTTTGCCTTGGAGCATGATACTCAGTTTTGCTGGATAGGTGATTCTTGGTTTTAATCCTAGCTCCTTTGACCTCCTGATATTCCAAACCTTAATTCCCTTAATGTGGAAGCTGCTAGATCTTGTGTTATCCTGATTGTGTTTCCACAATACTCAAATTGTTTCTTTCTGGCTGTTTGCAGTATTTTCTCCTTGATCTGGGAATTCTGGATTTTGGTGACAATATTCCTAGGAGTTTTCTTTTTGGGATCTTTTTCAAGAGGCAATCAGTGGATTCTTGCAATTTCTATTTTACCCTCTGGTTCTGGAATATCAGGGCAATTTTCCTTGATAATTTCTTGAAAGATGATGTCTAGGTTCTTTTTTTGATCATGGCTTTCAGTTAGTTCAATAACTTTGACACTATCTCTCCTGGATCTATTTTCCATATCATTGGTTTTTCCAATGTTTTGATCTTCTTTGTCACCAAAAAAAGATTCCAAAGTCTGAGTCTGAATCTGAGTGCGTTTTCGCTGACTGTTCATCTTCCTTACTTGCTTTTCCAAATCCTTTTTGAGCTCTTCCATGGCCTGAGACCAATTCATAGTTTTCTTGGAAGCTTTTGATGTAGGCTCTTTGACTTTATCGACTTCTTCTGGCTTATGTTTTGATCTTCTTTCTCACCAAAAAAAGATTTCAACTACTTGACCCTTGAGCTTTTTGTCAGTGTATGACTGCTTGTAGAGAGTACTTTGTCCCAAGCTTGAGGGGCTATGATGCTGTTTTCAGAGCTACTTCTACACAGCAAGCTCTGCCACACCAGCACTCTTCCTCCCCCAAGAACCATCAACCTGGACTGCAACCCAGATCCAAGCAGGCTCTGCACTCCTGCTCTGATCCACCGCTTAATTCCTCCTACCAGGTGGGCCTGGGGCTAGAAGCAACTGAAGCTGGAGCTCTGGAAACAGCCCCAGAGCTGCACCACTTCTGCACCCCTGGGCTGCGGCTGACCATGCACTCTTTTCACTAGGTTTCCAGCAGTTTTTCCCACTAACCTGTTCTGTTGTCTTCGGTGTTTGTGGGTTGAGAAGTCTGGTAACTGCCACAGCTCAATGATTCAGGGCACTACAGGCTGCTCTGCCTGGCTCCCAATCTGGTTGGTCCTGGTGCGGCCTACACTGGGCTGTGCTCTGCTCTGCTCCAAGCTCCGTGCAATAGACCCTTCCCAACGACCAACCAGGTTTTCCTGGGTTGGAGTCTTGCTTCCCTCTGCCAGTTCATGGGTTCTGCAGCTCTAGAATTTGTTCAGAGCAGTTTTTCACAAGTGTTTGGATGGACCTGGGGGAGAGCTTAAGCAAGTCTGGGCTTTCCCATTGCCATCTTGGCTCCGCCCCCAGACATTTTACTTTTAATGTACAGTAGATATCTTAAACTAAACATGCCCAAAACCAAACTCATAATTTTCCTCCTAAACCCTACCCTTTACCTACCTTATTCCTACAGAGGGCAACAAGATCCTTCCAGTCCATCAGGCTCAAACCTAGGAATTATCCTCATCTCCTCACTATGTCTCATTTTTCGTATCCTATCTGTTGTCAAGGTCTGTTGATTTCACCTCTACAACATTTCTCGAATATGCCCATTTCTTTCTTCTGACACTGCTACCACTCTAGGTCAGGTCCTCATGACCTCATGCCTGGACTATTGCAATAACTGCTAGTGGGTCTGCCTAATCTCAAGTCTCTCCCCACTCTAATCCATTCTCCATTCAGCCACCAAAATGATTTTCTTAAAGGATAAGCATAGCCATGTCACACATACACACACACTACTTAGTAAACTCCAGTGGCACCCCATTGTCTCCAAAATCAAATACAAAATTTTCTGTTTGGCATTCAAAGCCCTTCATAACCTATTCCTCTCCTACCATTCCCATCTTCTTACACCTTACTTCCTGACAGTTACTCTTCAGTCAAGTGACTCTGGCCTCCTGGCTCTTCATCAAACAAGACATTCCATCTTTAAGCTCTGGGCATTTTCTCTAGTTGATACCCATGCCCAGGGTGCTCTCTCTCTTCTATTCTGCCTACTGACTTCCCTGGCTTCCTTTAAGTACCAAATTAAATCCCTTCTTTTACAAGAAGTTCCTAACCCCTCTTAATTCCAACACCTTCCTTTTGTTAATTATTTCAAATTTATCCTGTATATAGCTTTATATATACGTATATGTATATATATAATACATATATATGTATATATATGCGTGTGTGTGTGTGTATATATACATATATATATATATACACACACATTTGCTGGTTTGTTTTTGTCTCCCCCATTACACTGTAAGCAACCTGAGGGCAGGAACTGTCTTTTGCTTCTTTTTGTAGCCCCAGCACTGAGCATAGTGCCTAATACATAGTAGGTACCTTAATAATTATTTATCCATTGTTTGGTTGGCATGGTAAACAAGTTTAACAAACAGAAAGTTAACTAAAATTCAAAAACAGAGCTAGAGACAAGAGCAACAAAAAATTTAATTCTCATTTTCAGCAAGAATGAAAGACAAGGGGAGAACTGTAAATATAATATAGATATTTAATGTTTGTGTTTTTGTTAGCTTCTGCTAATAATTTAAATTTTCAAATGAGTTTTTCTCAACACTTTGGATGTTCAGTGATTTAGATGGTATCCATATACCTGCCCATCCTATGCAACTGATTAATTCTATTATGAAGAGTCCTCCCAACATTCTGGGGGACTTTGTTGATATTGGCTATCCTTTTATCATTCTATCATTCTGTCATTCTTTCAGCGCCCTTCATGTTCTTTCAGGAACCAGTTCTCTAAAGCTCTTTACTTATTATTTTTGGAGCCTAGTCACATTTACCAATCACCTCTCCATTACCTTCTGTGAGATGTTCATTTTCAAATTTTCAGGCATAGTGTGTTTCCTGGTTTACAGCCCTATGACACTAAATAAAATATTAGTATTAAGAAGATGAACCTTTGTTTCTTGGAGAAGTTTGGAGTCAAAAAGGAGCATTGCAATTTCCTGAAGGCAATCAGCCTGTTCTCCTCCCCTTATTTAACTTGTTGTATACTTGGACCATCTGTGACAAATGTATTTGCTCATTACCAAGTGCTACATATTGTCCATTCAACTGCAAATCATGATCTGGACAAGAGATATTCTTTATACACTTGGGTTCTCTTGTGTGAACAATTATGAATCTCTTCCAAAAGTGACTATAGTGTTTCCAGGGCTTTTCAAAACTAGCATGATATCATCTGCATATAGGAGCAACACCATCCCTCTTCAGCCTGGACCTGTACTGGCAGTCCTCCATTACACTGGCAAACTTCTTTTGGTAAGCTTATGTCACCCCTCTTTCATGCCTTGCTTGATATTTATTCATAGATGGTAAATTAACTAGATAATTTATTTTATTTTACCTTTCAAAAAGTTTCAATAATTTTGATATATAGACAACAGATATCATTTTGAAGGAAGCTTTTAAAATGTTTTAAATACAAAATCATTGAAAAATAAATGGAATCTTTTATTTTGTGCATCACTCAGTCAATTGTGTGATGGTAAAGATGTTATCCACAGTGATTTATTTAGCACTTGCTATGTACTAGGCACTGTCTAATCAACATGAATGCAAATAGAAGTAGAAAGACAGTTCCTGTCCTTGAGAAATTTGCATTCTAATGATAAGGTGGTGAGGTGGGGGGTGGGGTTTGGGGGAAAAAAGAAACTGAAAATGGAAGAAGGGGAAGAAAATACACTCTTGTGAGGGAAAAGAAGCTAGTAGAGAAGTCTGGAGACTCAAGAGTGGAGCCTAGAGAAGAATGGCTGACATATGCGTGTTCCTTAAAATGGAAGGTCTAAGAAGAACTAACCAGTCAGAAGAAGGCAGAGTATGCTTTCAGTGTGAGGCAAGGGGCAGAGTGAACTTCCAGGGAGAAGAAGGCTACAGGTGCAGAGTGAATTGTCTTATTCTAGAATATTGCTTGTGAAAGCCTACATTTTTCCTAGTAATACACTCATCAAAGATGCCCTTAGTGTGTGTAGATAATTCTCATAAAAAGATATCGTATAGAGGAATACAGGCAAACAGGTCAGTAGGTATTAATGTCATCTTAGTCATCCATCTATATTCATAAACTCTGAGATTTTTTTCCGTTCCTTTGGTATCTTCCCTTCTTTCAGACACTTTGTGAAAACAATTCCTGAATGCCTTCACAATGGTTTTACTTCTAGCATAGATCTCTTCTAGGTTTGTGTGATCTAATATGGATATTTTCCTGTCTTTGTTCTCTGTGTTGTCACTAATATCTCCTTTATGAACATCTTCTCCTGCTCCTAGGAGTAACCCTTTGTCAATCTATAATATTAATTAAGTTGGGACATTTTTACTGTTTTAGAATGCTAAATTATTTGTGTCTTTGATTGAGTCCAACTAGGTGCTAAACCCCAGGTGCAAACCCCTAATTACTAGGTGTTAGGCAGATGTGGGTGTGAAGCCCCCAGGGCCCTAAGGGGAGTTGCTAAGACCAGAGCCAATAGTAGGCGCCTAAGTTCTGGTCACTCAGATGATGTTTGATGACATCCAAAGACTGTATAAAAAGAGAGAACAGAGCTGTTTGCTGGGGGCTCTCATTCTTGGAGGAGTGTTGATGGAAGACTCTGGGCAGCTGTTGTTAAGAGCCCTCCAGCTTGTGAACCCAGATGTTGATGCCTTTTTGGTAACTATGAATTGTATTTGTTCTGTTTATAATGTATCTTTGTAATTTGTTTGTATTTGCTCTGAAGTTCAGGGTGCTGGTTTTTCCCCTGAACTAATTGAATGATATATGTATATATTGGATTAAAGTAAGATTGTTAACCCCTTAATGTTACTTTCCTTAGTAAAGCAGATCAAAGAATCTGCGCTGGCAGCATTCTTGTTGTTGGGCTTGTGTTGGTCTTTCACCCCCACAGCAGCTGCTAGCAGACTGTTGCAACACAACAACATTATAAGATAAAAATAATAAGGATTTAATCAGAGAAGATATATTCTCAAAAACATTTTATGAGGTCACTGTGTTAAGTATGACAACCAAAGTATGGCTGCTTTGATTGGAATTTTTTAGAGGTTTCTAGTGTAAAAGACAAGAGAGAGGGACAGACAGACACAAACAGAGACACACAGAGAGAAATAGAGACAGAAACAGAGAGTGACAGAGAAGCAGAAAAAGAAAGAGAGAGAGTAAAAATTTATTAAACATCTGTTATGTGCCAAGCACTATACACTATACTAAAAACTGAGGATATAAATACAACCAAACACAATAATTTCTGTTCTCAAAAAACTTACAGTCTCATGGGGAAAGCAACATAGGGTAAGGCAGTACATACACACATGATGTGAAAGGGAGAAAGAGAAAGGAATAATCATTTATATAAGGCCAACTAGATGCCAGACGCTGTGCTAAATGCTTTAATACTGTCTCATTTAATCCTCATAACAACCCTGTGAGGAAGATGCTGTTACTATCCCCACTTCATAGTTGAGGAAACTGAAGCAAACAAAAGTTAAGTGACTTGCCCAGGGTCACTCAGGTAGCAAGTGTCTGAGGCTATATTTGAATTCAGGAAGTGTTGTAGACACTGGCTCCTTGGCCAGATAACATGAAAGTTCACCTGTCAGAATATAGTTTCCCACAGGCAGAGCCCAAGATTCCATTGGGAAGTGCATGGTTCAGGATGCGTGGTATAGAGATCACAGGGAAGTGGTATGAAGTCTCGGTTTTGAGGAAGATAAGGTGAAAGAAAACTCATTTAATTACAGCCTGGTTTCCCAGAGTCTTAGTCCAAGGGTTCCAGTGATGGCACAGTGGGAGAGGTGTCAGAAAGAGGAAAGGAGAGGAAAAGACGATGATGGTAGTGGGGGTGATGTGGAGAAGGCCAGTAACAACATATGTGAAATACATTCTCTGCATCATTCATGCGCAGCAAAGAAGTCTGAGCCAGGAATGAAAAACAATGCTATTAATGTGGTTAATTTTACAAAAACAAGACTCTTGTGTACTTGAATCTTCTTAACACTTAGTAATAACATAAGGAGTAACCAAGAATATCTTTCAGACACGTAGAGGTTTTCAGATTATCTAATGGCAAAATGCTTAAAAGAACTGTTGAATTTAGAGATTAATTCCATATTTTTTTATTTTACAAAAACTACCCATTCAACAAACTGTTCTTAAATGTCTAGTATGAGCCAGGCCCTATGCTAATTGCTGGGGATACAAAGAAAATCCTCCTTAAAGCCTGAGTCTTAAAGGTGCTTACATCAGATAGGGTAGACAATATGTTCATAAATAGATCATTCAAAATATATACAGGGTAGATGGAAGGAAATCTGAGCAGAAAAAAATTAGAAATTGGGAGAACAAGGAAAGGACTACTACAAAAGTTAGAGTTTTAGCTGAGTGTTGAGGAAACCAGGGATTCCAAGAGGGAGGGATAAGGAAGAACAACTTTCCAGGCAAGGATGATGACCAATACAAAGACGAAATATAGGAGATGGGGTGTCATGCAGGAGGACTAACAAATGGACTAGTACGTCTAGACAGGAGACAGTATGGGGAGGCAGAATAAAGTGTAAGAAGACCAAAATGATAAGTTGGAGCCTGATTATGGAGAACTTTAAATGACAAACAGAAGAGTTTATATTTGGTCATGGAGACAATAAGGAACCACCCCATTGGTGGGGTGGGAGGTAATTGGAGGGGTGAGATGAGAGTTAACATGGAAAATCACTTTGGCAGCTGTGTGGAAAATTGGAATGGAAACATATTAGGAACAAGGAAACCAACCTCAAGGTTTTTGCCTTGTATGCAAGAGCTGATGAGGGCCTGAACTAAAGTGGTGGCTGTGTAAATGAGAAGGGGATGTATAGGAAATATATTATGGAGGTAAAAACAAGATTTGGCAAGTGGTTGGATACATGAGATGCATGAGTGTGAGAACTCAAGGGTAAGGGTAACACTGAAGCTGCAAAGGTGGGTGACTGGGAAGATAAGGGCATTCTCAATGATAATAGAGAATTTGGGAAGAGGGGTAAGTTTTTTGTTTTGGGGAGGGTTCGGTGTGGAAATAATGAGCTCAGAATTGTACATATATTTGAGATGCTTTCAAGGACATCCAGTTTAAAATGTCTGTAGGTGCTTGCAATGAGGGAGTGGAGCTCAGAAAGGATTCCATATTTGCTGACCTTTTGTATCATGACAGTTGGCTGTAAGTATCATGCTATATAACAGGTTAAAAAAAATTTGAACATTTAACCTATTACTTTAAGGCAAAAGTGACATTTTAACAGTGACTAAAAAGCTATCTGAACTCACTATGCCAATAGCATTTTGGAAACAGATATTTGGAAATATTTCTATCATTATGTGATTTTATTGCCCACAACTATGTAAATGTAGGAACTATAACAATTCTCATATCTGAACCTTTAAAAAAATCCCTGATTCCATCAACAGATCCTTTGTATGGCATATACTCTAGCCCTCTTGGTAGCCTGCATAGTCTGTTCCTATGTCTTCCCTATAATTTAACACGTAGAAGTGAGTCTTCTAGGTATGGTTTGAGCAGGGCAGGGTACAGTGAAATGATTATGCACCACCATCCCTTTCTTGGCCCCCTGGACACTCTACTTTCTCAAAGCAGATGGGGATATTATTAGTGTTTATACCTGCTAGCTCTGTCACACTATTGACTCACCTTGAGCTATAGTCAGGGATGTACAAGTAAATGTTTGACACCTGGCTCTCTGAAAAAAAATATTAAGTTCATAGAGCACACATTTAAGTTTAATGTGCATTATTAGCATTTTCTCCATCATTTTCTGTCTAGACCACAAGCAAAAGATTAAATCAAGCTCTGTTTTGTTGTATTTATCTACTTCTGAGGTGTAAATGCTTGTGCTGAAATTTTAACAATCAGCTTTAGCAATCCAGTACAAGCTGACTCCAGCACAACCCTGACTATTAGATTCCAAAATAATCAGAGATCACTATATCCCAGAATGGTTGTCTTCATTAAGGAGGTGGGGGTGGTATAGAATTTAAGTTAGGCCTTTTAGGATAGATATCATAATAGAGAAAAGGGAGCAGGAGAATGGACATTATTCAATGAGCCCCATTCTAATGATCATGTATAGCATGCTCTTCTGATATAATCTCCATATGGATTTCAGAGTATGCACAAGAGTTGTTTTTATTCTGCTAGCCATATTGCTTTCATTTGGATGCTGAGTTCGAACTGAGAATGTACTGAGAATGAGAATGCTAACCAATCAAAATATTTATTCTTCCCCTCCTGATTGCCATCAAGGAAAGAAATACTATAAACTCCTCAGTAGGAAAAGAGCCCCAAATGTGGCCACGAACCTCTGTACTTTGTCTCTTTGGTTATTTATTTTTCTTCTCTCAGGTAGAGAGGTATTGAACTAAGTTGTTACCTTGTGAGATTCAAAAGTTTGAGAGTGAGCCACCAGAGATCCGGAAGTAGCATCATACCAGATCTTGTGGATAGTTGAGCCAGAGAAGCAAAGCCCTTAGCAACAAGCTTGATCCAGCAAAGAAGCTGACCAAAAGCTGGAGATAAAACTGAGGGTCAACAAAGGGAGTTTAGGGCTGGATGAGTAATTCTGAGAATTCATCAGCATGGAGGTGATGAGTCCATGGAAGCTGATGAGATCACCAAGTGGAGAGAGAGAGAGAGAGAGAGAGAGAGAGAGAGAGAGAGAGAGAGGCCAAGAAAGACTCCTGGGGGACATCCATAGCTAGTAGGTGGGACCTGGATGAAAATCCAATGAAGAAGATTAAGATGGAGTGGTCCGATATGCACAGAATCAGGAGAGAATAGTATCCCCAAAACCTAGAGAGAAGAGACGATCAAGTAGGAGAGGGTGATCAACAGTATCAAAAGCTACAGAAATATCAACAAGGATGAAAACTGAAAAAATGACTGGCGTGCCTCCCTGTTCTTGACATAGCTTCTCACTAAATATCCTTTTGTTAAAACTAATTGATGCTATCTGGTTAAAAGAAATTGAAGATCTAATCACTGGCAGTTGACATCAGGGAGAACACATTAGACTGAGGGTTCAAGCCAAAGACATTGAAAAAAAATCGGTACTCAAGGGGACCTTTGGAACCCAAGGAAGAGATTTAGCTTCCTTTTTTCAAGGATCAAATTTGTCTGCAATAGCGGGAGTTGGGATAAAGATACCCCGTGTTTAAAAGGCTCAAACAGGATTTAAGTAAGTAGAGAAAAGGGAAGAACATTATCAAGTGAGAGTAATGGTATAGTATGTCTTTAGGGCATGGTGAATAAATCAGTTCAGATAGAGAAAAAGGTTCTTACTTCTCTCATGCCTATTTTGGGTGTACTTCCAAATATGTGAGAATTATTAAAGGATGAGGGAAAGAAGGAACAATGCTGTTTCAATGATGGTGTGCAAATTGCCTGGGTCAACAGCGGAGGTTATTCATATGTCCTTCTACTGCTATTAGATTGACTCAGAACATATGGCCTTAGTCACCGAAAAATGGATTGAACTAGTTTCCCAACTTATTCCCTTCTAATTTTAGTTAAATATAAAAATATAAAGCTTTATTGTGCAAAATCTTTTTTACTTTTATGTAGTCAAGAATATCCGTTTTAGCTTCAGTGATCCTCTATCCTATGTTTGATTATGAACTCTTCCCCTAAATATAGATCTGACAGATAATGTCTTCTTTGGGCTTCAAATTTGTTTATGATATTACCCAAAGAAACCTAGGAAGAATTGTATAAACTGATGCAAAGTGAAATAGAACAAACCAGAAGAAAAACTTATACAACAGTATTACAACTTCAAAAGACTTAAAAATGTTGATCAACACAATGATGAATCATAATACCAAAAGGCTAATGAAGAAAGAGAGGTGATGAACTCAGGGTATAGTTTGAGGCATATATTTTTTGAAAATTACCAATGCGGGTATTTGTTTTGCATATGTATGCACATATGTATATACACATGTATGTGCACACACGTATATATAATATATATCTATAGTCTATCTATCTAAAACAAAGGATTTTCCCTCTTGTAGGGAAAGAAATTAAATTTTGTTGACTGAAAAAAACTATTTAAAAAAAAATCTGACCCAAGATTGATTTAGCTGAGTTCCAGTGGTTTCCTGGCACTTGACTCAGGGTCACCTTTTGGTAGTTTCTTTGAATTGCATAGTAGCCCAGGAATTCTACTTTGTTGTGATCTCCTAAATTCATTTGCTTCTCTACTGTCCTAGAGCATTTTGCTATCCATATGTGAAGTCGTAGCAAAGAATGTAGACAGAAGACTTGATTAGAAGCAATCATGCAATTTCTTGTCAAGCCTTCCTTTCTCTCCTGAAACTCTACAAAAAGTAATATATTCTACTGGCTTAATAGCCCTCTCTGGCAGTTACCTCAATCTTAGATTCTATGCCTTCTAAGATGCTAGCCACACCCTCAAATCAAAAGACTTTTGGACACAATGGTTTAAATTGTATACGTATTTTACCAGTACCTTATAAATGAAGGTTTCGTACACTGAATATTCACTGCATCAAGCATTCAATTTAGTTTGATGCTACATGTAACATAACTCCAATATGTCATCCTACTGTCAAGACATTCTACAATTTTATTTTCCTAACTGACATTTGCTCTTCTCAAGTCACTTCCTCAAGTCTGTTTGTTGTTTTTTTGTTCATCTGTATAAACAATTTATTTTTTTTCTTTGTTTAAAAAATCAGATTATTTTTAAAGCAGTGTTTCAAATCACAGAAAGTTCCTCCTTAAAATAATAATCCCCTGAACTGGTGTTATCAACAAGAACCCTGTTCTTTGCTCTCCGTTTCCCAATTTTCCCTTAAGCAAGTGAAGGAGAAGAGAGCAGGCATCCTTGAAAGAGAGATTTCAACTGAATAGTTTCCCAAAGGTTATGCTTCTTCCTGTTGTTTTGAAGGGAGCCATTAAGTTCCTTGTGTTGCGTGTCCTTCGTTTTGTACACAGAAGTGGCTCTATTTCAATGTGCTGGTCTCTTCCAGGTTTTAGAAATTTTTAGCATAGTTGCTTTCCCATTTCTAATTATTGGGAAATAGAAATGTCTTGTATGTTTATCTAACTTGTCAAAAATCTGTGGAGCCACTTAAAAAAAACAATCAAAATGTCCAGAGGTTTCTATTTAAGAGGCTAAGTGAGTTTGGGTCATTAGCAAGGATGTCCTGAAGCCAGTTCATACTCTCTTAAGAACTAAATGTTATATTTTCAGTGTCAGCATTTTCACCTCAGAAGTCAGCAAATGCTGTAAATCATGGCTCCACTTACTGTTCTGTGAATTATCTAGACTTAAGAAAGTGATGGACAAAATGTCAATGGTGTTGATTAAACTTAAAAGTATGTTCTCTGTGCGTGTATTTTTGGAGAGAAGGTTGTTAAACATTTACCAACACACCTGGTTGGCATACAATTCATTTGGATTTAGCAAATAGTATCGATTGGTTTAATACCTCCTCTTCACAACCAGATTTCCACATTTGAATTAGATGTAAAGATTGCCTTACAGAATAGGAAGCAGAGTCACCAGGAAACTTTTCTCTCTGCTCCTTACCGAGGCACCAGGCACTTTTTAAGCACCTACTATGTGCCGGAGATAACACGATCTAGTGAAAAGAGAGCCAGTGAATTTAACTCCAGGCTCTGTTACATCTAGATGGAGTACTCCTGAGCAAGTTATTCAATTTCTTAGTGCCCCAGGTAGCTTTCCAGGACTATAAGTTGCAGAGTTTTGGTAAAGGGAGCTTTCTTATGGAGAGATCTCTCTTAGGGCATTCCCTGTACCAAAGAAATCATAGTTTCCATTTTCAAAAAAATGTTGCCAGGCTCTGGCAATCTCTTTAGTTGCCTTTGCCTTAATGTGCAAATACTTTATTTCATACCTTGCACTCTCCAATTAAAATATACCTGAACAAGACCTTATGGGACCTGAGGTACCCTGAGCAGGTTCCTATCAGCCAGACAAAAATTTCACTTCTTGGTAGATTAGGGTGAGAGACTCTATGAAGTGCTCTGAGGAAGCCCACACTGAGAAGTTGGCACCATGATCCTTCTTTTCTTGATTACCTTCCCCAGGGCTTTTAGCTCAAAACCTCTCACTTGCATTCCCTTCACTTAACATTTTATAATAGCCAAAGGAACCCCTGAGGTCTTATTGGCTTCTATTGAGATTCATCTTTGGTGCCAAACATCTTTCTTCTTTAATAGTGGGCTATGATTTTTTCCTCTCTACTTTGGAAAATTAATTGTGCTGCTATAGGCCAGATGGAGTATTTCATCCAAGCTGGTTTCTAAGAGAAATCTGATTCAATACGTGTGAGCCTTTGGATTTCAAATAGATGTGCAGTGGGCTTTACCGTGGATGCAAGCCTCAAACAGTAAGTCGATTTCTTTCTTTCAACAGCCTGACACAAAGAGGTGATTTGTTCAGTGCCCCACAGCAACAAGTGAACGCCACTAAATATGAGCAATGCTTGCATAGAGAGAAAGCCATGTTTCTGGGATGAAACAGGTAACAGAGAAACCATCAGTGTGCACAATTACTAAATTTGCATTATTCCTGTTGGGATAGATGTTCTCATTGTGTGTCTTGGAAAATTTGGCAGACTAAAGCTATTGCCTGGAGGATGAAAATAGCTTTCTTCTTGTGAGCCACAAGCCTGAGCACAGGGGAATACAATTCCCTTGTCTACTTTTGAAACTCCAGCCCAGGGCATTGGAGTGTCACTTAAAGCCCTCAATTTCTTAATCAGAATCCTACTTCTACTTTTTTTTCTATTACTTTTGTTTTCTTTGCTCTCAAAAACTTGAATCTAATGTTGCCTGTCTTTCCCTGTCCTATTACATTCACTTCCTTGCTGTTGTGAGCAATATTCAAAAGTGTCCCCAAAATAAAGTTATAGAAGGTGAAGTACAGCTATTAGTGTAGAAATGACTCTTGGGCATTTTATAAAACATTCATTCTAGCCCACAAATTGGCAACAAGAGGATGTCACTCAGCAATGCAGCTGAAATTAATGCTTAAGCCACAAGTGACAATGAAAGAAAATCTATGCCAGAGAGGCTGTACCAGGAACAAAATCACACATCACTGGCTGTAAAACAACTGCAGAAAGAGGATTTTGGGAAAGAGGAGAAATTCTTGAAGCCATTAACTCATAAAGCAGAAACATGCAAGAACCAGTCCCTAATAGTATTAATCAAATATTTGATTTAACATTTACCATAGTACATCATAATTTTTTCTGGCTGTGTTAAAAAAACAAACAAGATACTTTAAGATAATTCCATAGTGTTATATCTTTAGGATACAGAGCAAATTTGTGTTTCCATTGATATAGGGAATACCTTCATAAAATAAATCCTTCCACTCATACAGGTCGGAACCTTCTCTGTAACATATAGTCTTGGGGTTCTGCCTAGAACACTGAAAGGTTAACTGATTTGCACAGGGGTTACAGAGGCTGTGAGAGATGGAACATGAACACAAATCTTCCTGGGGATACATCTTGCTGGTCATATTTAAGGAATATTCCAGATGTTTCTTATTGCCTTCTGGTGGGGTAAAGATAATTCCAGTGGGTTCTCAAGGGCTATACCTCTGAAATGCACATCCCACCAAACTAGAAAGTTTCTAGCTTATTGCCCCAACTTTAGACTTTATGCAGGTAATCTGAGGACCAAGTGAGACAAATTCAGAAAAGAATCACTAGAAGATTGGTCATTAGGTATTTTTTGGCTATATTTGCTATGAGCATGAAAGGGTCTTCATCTAGGTATCAAGGTCAGCAGTGAAGGGAATGAAATGATGGGTCATTTGAGCCATTGAAAGAAGCATGTTCTAAACATAAAACTTATTTTAATTTTTTTAAGTTAAACGTATACAGATAAAATATTCCTTTAGTTTTTTGTTCTTCAAATTGTAATTTAAAAAAATTCTCCTATTCATAAACTCCAAGGCAAATTTGTACATGAGATTCTTGAGAGTAGACCTGTCTTTTACCTTTCTTTATATTTCTGGTGGTTGGCACAGTGCTTAGCACAAAGTAAGCATTTGATAAATGTTTACTGACTGACCAAGAATAAATTATTAGAATAAACAGCGATCAAAGCTGACCAAGGCACCAAATTTGAGCT
This sequence comes from Trichosurus vulpecula, assembly GCF_011100635.1. Lineage (NCBI taxonomy): Eukaryota > Metazoa > Chordata > Mammalia > Diprotodontia > Phalangeridae > Trichosurus > Trichosurus vulpecula. Next base: position 416,940,241 of record NC_050576.1, on the reverse strand, counting down.
GATATGGCAGAGTAACGAACTTAGAGTAAGGAACTCCTACCTCCAACACTTAAAAGTTGTGTCACCCTGGGCAAGTCTCTAGATGGATCGTAGATAGACTTTATGATCCATTCCAGCATTAAATCTATGATCCTTACTAGTAAAATGATAATACATATCAGGGTCAACAAACTGGCCAAGCCATGGAGAGAGAACCTCCATGTCCTAAAATCAAGGTGAATTTGATAGGAAACCTCAAGCCATGCCGGAATCAAGGAATTGGAGAATAACAGATTGTAAATGTAGATCTGGAAATGACCTCCAAATGCATTTAAGTGCAAGCCCTTCTTTGCTGCAGGTGAGGAAACTGAAGCCCAGGAAAACTGGGTGATTGTCCAGGTTCCCTCATTCCCTTCAGTGCTGGCTCCAGGGCCAGACTTCAAAGTCCATGTCCTCTGATGCTCAATCCAAACTCTACTACACAATACTACCTCTTTAAGTGAGTGTGACCTTGCCTTCCAGGGCTTGATCGCAAATGGTTTTGCTTCAACACAGCTTCAGGGTGAATGTACCCTATGACACCAGTGTCAATTCACTACCAGCTAACTGCAGTATAGAATAATGCAATTGAATGCTATAGCTGAAAGACAGTTCTTAAGAACCATCTAGCAATATTACCACTATTTTACATATGGAGGAAACTGAGGCATAAAGTAGCAAAGTGACTTGTCCAAGGTGATTATCAATATCACTTATTAAGCACCCACTGTATACCAGGAGCACAAAAAGACCTAATAGCAAAGCTGGGACTAGAGCTGTCTCCCAACTCCTTATCCAGTACTCTTTCACTATGCTCCATTTCACAGAACTTCATCTTTTCAAATAAAATAAACAGTATATCTTCTTGGTTTTTTACTAGCTCAATAGCTCTGCTATTTGAAGCTGGTATTCTACCCTGCCCTAAATCCCACTCTGATTATGATCAGAAGGCAAGCCTCATTTCTCAAAGGCTATGTCAGATATACTATCAGTACTATACATAAAAACATCCTCCAGCTGTGGGAAAAGCCTTAAGTACGGTCCAGGCCACAGATAGTCTTCTCTCCAAGGACCAGACTTAGGAAGAATGGAGGGGTTCACTATATATAAGGTGGTCACATGATGTGAATTCCTGGATGTGGCAAGCCACATCTAATCTAGAGAGGATCTAGAGGGAAAGGAAGAAAAGAAATAGGCATTCAAGCTCCTACTATGAGCCAGGCCCTATGGAAAGCACTTTACAAATATTATCTCATTTGATCCTTGTGAAAACTCTAAGAAACAGGTGCTATTATCATCCCAATTTTATAGCTGAGGAAACTGAGGTTGAATGACTTGCCTAGAGTCACACAGCTAGTGTTTAAGGTTGGATTTGGACTCAGGTCCTCCTGACTAAGGCCTTGGGCTCTATCTACTATATCATACCTAGCACATATGTAAGTATTAAGCAATGTCTAGAGGTCTTTCCCCATCACTTGGAAGTGTCTGTATCCCGTAAACTCCTACTGGACTTAAATCCACTGAGGATGCTTGGTCATTTTTAAATGTCTGTATGGTATTCTCACCATATTATGTAAGCTCCTAGAAGGTATAGTTCTTTTTCTTCCCCACAGAAAAAGTGTACTTAGCCTACACAGTGCCCAATACAATGGTATGCATATAGTAAGCATTCAATACATGCTTATCAAATGAATTTATCTTCATTAAATTATATTTTCTGTACGTACAAAGAAATACATCTGGTTTCCCTTTCTATATTTAATGATCATTTTCCAAGTAAATGACTCCAATGGTTAGACTTTGCTATAGGTCATCATTTTCTCAATGTATAACTCTGACTTACTAGATGAAACTCATACAGTAATATGCAATATGTGTAAAAATATACACATTTAAAGTAGCTAGGCACCATAGTGGATAGAACACTGTATCTGGAAGCTTAAAGACCTGGGTATAAATCTGACCTTAGACACTAGCTGTGTGACCCTGGATAAGTCACTTAACATGTCTGCCTCTGTTGCCTTATCTATAAAATAAGGATAATAATAATACCTAACCCCCAGGGTTGTTGTAAGGATAAAAGTGATTTGCAAATCTTATAGCTCTAAATAAGTGCTAGCTGTTATGATCAATATTAAAACAATAAAGACCTTATTTCCTCAGTTACCCGTATTGTACTTGGTGTAGAAGAAAGAGAACTAGATTGGTAATCATGAAACCCGGATTGACATCTTGGGTCGATCACTTAACCTATCTAACCTTTCATTTGTCCCTCTCTAAACTAACAAGGCTGGACTAACTGACCTCTGTGAGCCCCTGCAATTCTCTAATTCTATAAGAACATTTTGAAAGGCCAAAGAGCAGCCCCCTTTCAAGCAGAGCTAAAATTAATACTTGTAGGTACCATTTGAGTGATCATTTCGTATTTGATTAAGAAAGTGAATCCTTAGAAAACTGGTCAGGAAAAATTAGTCTCTGAGTTGAATTAAATACGTTGGCTTTCTATGCTGCTCACCGGTATCATGTCTTTCTGGCTCACTTGCCTATACTCGGTTTAAAAACTAGGAACTTCTAAAGTTAATTTAGACTAGGCCTGCTAAAAGACCTGGTAAACAATAGCATTGAAATATTAATGAAGACAAAAATGTTAGTAAAAGAACAGAAAATAATCTAAGCCACTCATTGAATAAGCACTTTTTATTTCATCCCCTTCCTCACCAGCATCCTGCCCCCAGAATAATACTTACAAAAGACATCTTCAAAATGGTTCCACTAGGGGCAGTTTTCTCTCTCTCTCTCTCTCCCTCTCTGTCTCTCTCTCTGTCTCTCTCTGTCTCTTTCTCTGTCTCTGTCTCTCTCTGTCTCTGTCTCTCTCTCTCTCTGTCTCTGTTTCTCTCTGTCTCTGTCTCTCTCTCTCTCTCTAGCTAAAAGGGGTAGGTGAAGCCCTCAGTGCTTGAAAACTCTCCTTTCTTATGTATTCTATCCATTCTTCATTGCTTAATCTGTTCCTGCTTTCTCATGCAGCTCCTCAATTGGTGTGTTTCAGCCACTCTTTGTTATTCATGGTTGCAGTTATCCCCATGTTTCTCCAGCTTGTCTCTCCTTCCTCATGGTCATTACCCCAGAAAACATGTCCATTACTCCTTAAGCTCCTGAATGTCTTCCATCAATCTCCCTGATTCAATCTACTTTTCTTAAGGATGCATATTAAATCACATTTGTCCACTGTGTCATATGGTCCTATATATCATAGAAAATATGATTCTTTTCCCACCTAGTCATATTTATTAATGGAAGTGAATAGGCATTTATATAGCACTTACTATGTGCTAAGCGCATTTCAAACATTATCATGTTCAGTCCTCACAAAAAGACTGTGATGCCAGTACTCTTGTTATCCCCATTTCACAGCTGAGGACATTGAGGCAAACAGAGGTCAAGTGATTTTCCCAGAGGCACACAGCTAGTAAGTCCCAGGCTGGATTTAAACTCAGGTCTTCCTGACTCTAGGCCCAGTAGAACTCTATTGAGCTCCTGACTCCATTAAATCACCTGGTTGCCTCAAAGCACTTTGGTGCTTTAAGATTTCCGGCACTCTTTAGATTGTCCGAGCCTCTTTTAATGATATCTAGTTCTTTCGCAGCCTTTTCACAATCTTATAGTGTTAATGGATCCTAGATAGTCCTGATCTAAAATACATACTTTATTGTTGGTGCTGCTTAGTCACTTTTCAATCATGTTTGACTCTTCATGACACCTTTTGGGCTTTTCTTGGAAAAGATACTGGAGTGGTTTGCCAATTCTTTGTCCAGCCCATTTGACAGAAGAAGAAATTGAGGCAAAGTTAATTTACTTTGTTGTACCAGAAGCGAGCGAGACACACCACAGAGTATAAGTTTTAAGTGGAGAATTTATTAGCTGGCGGCCATCGGGGTACGGCACCACAAATCAATGGCAAATGTGTTGGGGTGATGGCTTGGCTTATATAGGATATGGGGGTACAGAGTAGGGGGGAAGAGGAACAAAGGTCCTGGCTGATCAAAAGATTCAGTCAGGTTATCGCACTAGTGGGATAATCTCATTTACATTCCTTGGTGGAGTCACGGAGTCCCAGGGATATCTCCCAGAAAGGGTCTGTCATGTTATCTCTCAGTGGGATGGTCCTATCTATTGACATTCCAGGAAGGAACCAAGGAGTCTCAGGGATATCTGCTAGACAGGATCTGCCAGGTTATCTCTCAGTGGGATGGTCCTATCTATTGACATTCCAGGAAGGAGCCAAGGAGTCTCAGGGGGCTTGCTAAATGCCATAGATATCTAAGTCCATTCTTTCTGGGGGTGCTTGTCAGTAGCTAGGGGTTTCTCAGGGGTTCCTAATTTTCCTTGTATTACAACTTGCCCAGAGCCACCCAGACACCCAGCGTCTGAGGTCATCTTTGAACTCAGATCTTCCTGACTTCGGGTCTGTCACTCTATCCACTGTACCACCTAGCTGCCCCACATGCTTTAACACCACAACCAAATTTTGATGTTCATTCCGAATCAGACTTAACTACAAGACTGCTTTCTTCTAGCAATAGAGAAGGGCCCAACAGATCAGAGCAGTGACCACATCTCTCCTTATACCATACCTCCTTAGAAGAACTGAAGACGTATAGACCCCCAGGGCTAACTTTGAAAATAGCGGCACAAAAAACCTGAAGCTTCGGACAGGGTCTTACTTTAACACCAAATTAAAAGTCAAGAAACAGGCTAGAAAAAATGAGCAAAGAACAACAAAAGAATCTCACCAATGAAAATTACTCTGGGAACAAGGGAGGTCAAAACACAAACGCAGAAAACAACAACGTCAAAAGCAGCTATGTACAAAGGCTCAAAGAAAAGTGTGAATTGATCTCAGGCCCCCCAAAAAGAATTCCTAGAAAAGCTCAAAAGGGATTTAAAAATCAAGTAAGAGAGGTAGAGCAAAAAATGGGGAAAGAAATGAGTAATGTAAGGAAATCATGAAAAAAAGAATAAACAGCTTGGTAAAGGAGGTTGTTGTGCTTGTCCTTCATTCTTAAAGAGGACCATGACATCAGAGAAATGACGACGTGACTTGCAGTTGACTTTGATTTGAGTGAGGGAGAGCTGTGCAAGGTCACCAGGATGACTGGAGATGGCCCAGGATACATTGGGAGACCCTAGCCCTTTCAGGCTAATAAGGTCTTTTCAGGTTCTCACTTTGAGTGAGGTAACACCCATTCAATGAATAGGCCTCTTTAAGAAGTTAAGCAAGGGATGGCCCCTTTAATCAAAACTGAAAAAAAAAAATCAAACTGGGAGGGGAAGACCTTAAGGGTTCCTGGCCAAAAGAGAAACAGTTACTATTCACTCTGTGCTAGGAAGACAGGGACCTATTGTCTAATCTATGAGCTCCAGAGTCCTTAGCCTAAAAGGGTCAGGGTCTCCCACTGCATGCTGGGCCATCCCCAGTCATCCTGGCGAATATCAGGTCACTGGACCCAGATGGCTCTGGAGGAGAAAGTGAGGCCGGTGACCTTGCACTGCCCTCCCTCACTCAAATCAAAGTCAACTGCAAGTTACGTGATCATCTGCCTGATGCCATCGTCCTCTTAGAGAACCAAGGACAAACACAACCTGTGAGTAGCCTCTGCCTCTGCCTCTACCTCTGCCTCCTCTCCATGATCCATTTCAATCGCCAAAGGCTGCCTCCTTAACTTCAGGTTTATTGGCTAGATTTCTCTCTCAAAAACAAAGGTAAAGGACACACACACACACACACACACACACACACACACACACACAACCTCAAGAAAATAATGCCTTAAAAACAAGAATAGGCCAAATGGTAAAAAAGGCACAAAAACCCATTGAATTGCTATTCTCAGCAATACATTCCTGAAGGATTCATAATGAAGAATGCTATCCACCTCCAGAGATCAAACTGATGAAGTCTGAATGAAGATCAAAGCATATTTTTTTGACTTTCTTTATTTTTCTTGTGGTTGTTTTATTTATTGATTGATTTTGGCCTTTGTTTTCTCTTATAACATGACTAAGATGGAAATATGTTTTGCATGACTACACGTGTATAACCTATATCAAATTGTTTGCCTTCTCAATGAGGGAAGAGAATAAGGAAGGAGGCAATTTGGAACTCAATTTTTTTAATGTTAAAAATTATTCTTACATATAACTGAGAAAAATAAAATATTATTTAAGTAACTATGTTTTGTTTTCATTATTTTATCCCTTCTTTCTAAACCCTGTCTCACATAGTCCATAGAAACTATTTAAGAGCAGAGAAGCTAGAAGATACATCCATAATTGTCATTCTACGAGGTGCTCTTCCATATGCAGTCAGGGAGAATATACTTGCATTAACTTTGAGGATTTGTGACAGAAAATATGTAGAAGAGAGAGAGAGAGAGAAGGTGAAGAGAATTTTTTTTTCTTTCTTCAAACTACCTTCATGATAATTTTGTGAAGAAACATAATAAAGATAATTTTATGAGGGATGAGACTGGAGAAAGTCTATTTAGTATGAGTGACAGAGAAAAACTAAAGGTATTTTTTCTATTATTTGAAAATTACCAAAAATTATAATAACCTTTATTTTAAAAAAAATTCTTATGAAAAGACTAATTTGTATCCTAAGTCAACTAAATGGTATTACCCTATATTCTCAGAAGTGAGAAAAGTCACATTCAATTATAGTGAGAGTTTGAGAGTTTTAAGTGATTCTTCTCACAGATATGTATTATAAATAATTATTCATGGCTTTGTTTTAGTATTGATTTAATTGTTAAAAAAATTTTATTCAATAACTTTAACATTTATTCCTAGGAGATTAAGGGATTTTGCATATGGTGAGATATGAGCAACTACTATTGAGAGAGCATGTTTCACCAGTTTATTAAATAAAATTTGGTGATCTAGGTTGGAGTCTCTGAGCATAGTTGATGATTGAGCAATATATTGATGTTGTATTAATTAATAAAGAAAGATGCTAGCATGCCCTTTTTTCCTCTAGAGTTCGGGATGATATAACTAAGATGAAGGATCAGGCTGAAAGGTGACCTAAATATTAATGAGGTTGATAACCTGTGTAATACTTTTACGTGTGGGTTCATGTCCTTCAACCTTTGCCGTACAAAGAAAGTAACAAACCAGTGAAACACACTGAATGATAAATTTCCCACATGATCTTTTTCCTGGAATGAGTATATGTAATAAATCCTATTTGAGAAGTATCACACAAGTTAAGCTTATGAAAGAATCTCCATGAAAGCAGAGGTCAATAGTGAAATTAAAACCTTAAGGAACTTTAATTCAAATGTGAAAGGGTAGGAAACAAGAAGCTAGGCTGAATTGATGAAAGGCTGAATTTTACATGCTTTATATTTCCTACCCTTCCTTTTACAAAGTCTTTTTCTTCACCCTAAGTATATATTACGCAGAATCATCTTGAATACTTTACATCAGATCAAAGATCCTCCAGCAAAGTATTTATCAGAAGATCATGTGGAACATGAAACAGTGATGGACAGAAATCAGTTACCAATTCAATAATTCCATAAACCTTTTTACGTCAAGGCCTTGCTCCAACTGATTAAACACCCATGTCCTAAAGAAATACACCAGGCTGTCTGAAAAAAAAAATTTAACACTTTAAACAGAGACTTCAGAAACTTGGGGTTGTTGGTCAAGGGAGGAAGAATCTCCAGAAGACTTCTGTATTTATTTTCCAGTTAACCATATTAGCTTGGGAAATAGCCAGAGTTTTCATAATAGTTGAGGATATAGTTTTTGTGCATTTGTTTGCAGTCTCCAGGCTGAACGCAAATGTTTAGGTTTACTATCCAATTTAGATTGGTAATAGTTCTCTTTGACTGTGCACGGCCTGAATTTCAATCGCATCTCCACAGTGGCAGATGTATAAGCACTAAAAGTAAAAAGAGTGGTGAGGAAAAATTGCTAATCCGAAGAATAAAAAGCAGGGCAAGGAAAAATCAGTCTTTTGATGACAGCAACTGAAAGGAAGTTTGCTAACTGATAAAATTACTACATGTGAAAGCAAAACTCAAAATTCCCTTCTTATGTGAAAAAAATATTTATATTAGGACAAGCAAGATGACTTCCATGAGGGCTTAGTTTAATGCATTTTTATTATCCTTTGTACTTGAGAACACAGACAGGTTGAGCTACACGTCTAGAAAAAGTCAAGGAAGCAGAGCAGCAGTACCTATATTGATGCTGAGCAATGAATACTTTATTCTTAACATACTATGGAACGTTGACTTTACTTTAAAGCAAATCTAAACCATCCTAAGGGGAAATGCTGAAAGAATAAGAGATGCAGTGGGAAGATGCAGGGAAGCTGGACTATAGTACTCACCTCATAGGAGGTTTGTTTCCCATATTAAAGATCAAAAATAATTCACTCGACACAAAAGAGAGAGTTCGAGTTGGGTTCAACCTTACATGAAGGAAAATGCAAAATAAATTCCCTTACTTCTCAAAAGGATTGAAGATGAAACAAGTTTAGTCGGATAAGTCAGAGTAATCAGGGAAATCCATTCTCAAGTTCACAAGCCTAGAACTGTTTAATTCAAGGCAAGGAAGGGCCCCTAGTAAACAACCCAAAAGACGGGGGTGGGGAGGGGGCAAAGCGTAAGAAGAAAATAGAAAGGGATAAGGAGAATAACGAATGGCAGTTTGGGTTTGTTACAGACTGGAATTCATATTCTGTCTTTCTTTTTCCACTTTCCTCCTTTTTCTTTCTCTCTTCTTCCCATCCGTTTTGCCCCTCTTTCCCCTTTATTTCATTTTTCTCCTTCCCTCTTTTTTTATTTGAAAATAACTTTATTTTATTGAGTCACTATGTGTCGTATTATCTCCACGTTGGTGTCAAGTCTAGCTTCGTCATTCTTTGATGTTATTGCAGGCAGTAATGATACTATTCCTTGAGAAGCAATTGTTCTAACCCCAATACTGCTGATGCATGTATGGTTTTTTTAATGGCATTGGTGTCAAACAGAATTCAACTTCCAAAAATCATTGAGTCAGATGTAATAAATAGGATGATTCCTCTGAAATATTCTACTTAGGAACTTTGCCTCCTGTTCAGAAGCTCATGAAATATGTGTTAGCAGAATAACCAGCTCTTCAGGAAACATTCAGATAATCAAGCTTAATTTTTAAATACTCTGGATAAAGCTAAGTCTATATAGGATGATTCAAAAGGAGAAAGGAGGTAATTATTTGAATAATTAGGTGAAAGAAACAAATTGCCTCAACTATATGGAGATCAAAGGGTTGTTTTCTTTTTTTTAAGGTAAGAATGAGCTGGACACTTCTCTACTTCACTTTATACATATGGCCAGAACTATCTGATGAAGAACTATTTGTAAGATATAATTAGATAATCAAATGCACAATAGTGTGTATCTCAGTCCATTCTCCTCTCTCTTGGGCCAATTTTGATGAGTTGGTTTGTCCTCCAATAAAGTGATTCTCTCTATCATGCTACCCTGACTCCAATGTATCAAATGTATAGTCTTCTCTTGAAGCAAGAGGATAGATTTAGGAATTGTATCTTCTCCCCTGAATACTATTGGTCTAGGGGAAGTAACTTTAAGGTTCAAGCTAAAGTCTTCATTGCTCTTTCTTGATGAGGAAAGAGTGTCTTAATATCCAAGGCTTGATCCCATTTCCACCAAATGCCAGTTCTACAATGAACGTACATAATAATTAGCAAAAGAATCCATTTATCCAAGTCAATAGTAAAGCAGAAATCAAAGAAAAGAAAAACATGAGAAAATATACCAGACAGTGCTGATTGAAGGAGCTCTCTCATTAGAGACCCAGATGTCACTCAGGAGGAAATTTTCTAGTCTCCAGTATAGAAAGGTATGGATAGGGACATCACAGAGACCACTAGCTCCTCTCTAGTAAACTTCTTAGACTCTTTCTTTCTCTTCAGTCACCTGGAAAGAAGTTGGCACTGCTTACCTTCTCTCTTGAAATTGGATGCTAGAGATGTCTCCTCTTTCACTTTCACCACCTCTACCCACCCCTCATGTAGGCTTGAGGCAATGATATCCACCAAGAAGGAAATACGGTCTTTGGGGCCCAATTTACACATGCTTATTCTAAATTATTTATTGATATAAACAAGTTGAAATATATGGGGATGAGGTTCATATTCTTACTCTTTAGATACTGGAAACCCTGAAGGAAAAAAATAACTTGTCAAATACAGGCACGTCCTTCCTGTATTTTGCTGTTCAGCCATTTCAGGCTCTTTGTGACCCCATCTAAGGTTTTATTGGCAAAGATACTGGAGTTGTTTGCAATTTTCTTCTCCAGCTCATTTTATAGATAAGGAATTGAGGCAAATATTGTTAAATGACTTGCCCAGGGTCACCCAGTCAGGAAGTGTCTGAGGTCAGCTTTGAACTCAGGAAGATGACTTCTTGACTTCAGACTTGGCACTCTACACACCATGCCACCTAGCTTCCCCCTACATGCCTATATACAGGATCATTAATGTACCTATCATGAAATGGTGCCATAAAAGTGCAATGTTAGGCAGTGCATACAGTAGGCACAATGTGCAATCTCTCAGTGTTGTCCAACTTTAAAGGTACTTGGTTAAAACATGATAATGATGTTACTGCAAAATACTATTGGCTGAGGCAGCTTTTTAAGAGTGTATTTCTTGTATACAAACATATGCATTTGCACAGAATAGGAGAATTTTAGAGCCACCAAACCATCCAACCCATCTCCCTTATTTGAAAAGCCTGAAGCTCACAGAGAATTGACTTGCCCAAAGGCACACAGCTACTGGATAGAACCTTGGGTATAGAGTCAGAAAAGCCTGCTGAGATACTTACTGGGTATGTGCCCCTGAACAAGTCATTTAACCTCTGTGTACCTCAATCTCTTCATATATAAAATGGGGATAATAACTTCCTGAGGTTGTTGTAAGCATCAAATGAGATAACATTTATAAAGTACATAGCACAATGCCTGGCACATTGTAAGCAATAAATGAAAGCTTGCTCCCCATTTCACAGAGAAGGTGAATATTATGAAATAATGTGGGATTCCAATGAGTCTGATCGAAGTGCTTTTCTCTAAATTATTTTTAATTGGTTAAACACATAAAAATCTCTTATCTTGCTATTGACATACTTCCCAACAGAAAACAACAACCTGTATTTGTGGTCACAATATCCCCATCATTATCTGATGGATTTATGAAATCAAATATTGTTCTCTATTTAGAGATTTAGGAGCTATCATTCATCTTTCTTAAGCTTAAATAAATGTTTACACCTCTCTTTCCCTCACAGAGGTGAGAGGTGGCCTTCCCACTAATCTGAAAGAATGTCTATGAATTAATTCAAACCTAGTTAAAGAACAAAACTTTTCACTGGAAAGAAAGAAGCTTGATATGCTATGATACAGAGCCTCTAAGAAAGTAATAGCACCTCTGCCACTATAGGCCACTGACAACAAAAGTTAATTTTTTTATTCCTCATGGTCTTCTGATGATCAAAGCTGTCCCATTTCTTTTCAGATAAAATACTTTGCATGTGCTTTGTTTTAAGAACAAAGTCTAGCAAAGTTATATTATATGTCCAAATCTTTCTAAAAGCCAAAAAAGTGTGAGGCACCAAAATCTATTCTGGGATAATAAAAGGACTGTAGACAATCTGGAACTGGATGAGGTGGGGTAAGGCAGGACACAAGATTCAACAAGGGAACACGCAAATGAGATGGTTCAGAATGAGAGACCATACAATTAATAAAAAAGACCTTTGATAACTCATAAATTCACTGTATTTGTAATTAACAAATTCCTCCAAAATGTTTCTACTTTTTAAAAAAAATTCTAGGGAACACATGTTTTTTAAAAAAAAATAAAGGATTCTCGAAGAAACTAATTTTGTGAGTAAACCTCTCAATTTGAAAAAATTTGCTTTTATGTGTTTGTTATTCACTTTATTTGCCCTTTGAGTACCTCAAAAAATTTTCACCTGGGCCTTATTTTTTAAACTGTTCTAAAAATATGAATGTTCTTGATTTATGCTAAATGCAACAGAATGCTAATTACTTTTTATTTTTTACTCTTGTGTGCTTTCTCAGAACTATGTAAGGTGATCATAACAATAAATCTGTGTTGTTTCAAGTCCTGGGATATTTCTCCATCACCCTATTTCTTAATGAAAATTATACAAATAATTTTAGAAGCCATTTTAAACAACTCCAAGCATGCACTGATGATGGAATGGCTGATCAGGGCTCAAAATATTCCATAGTGAATAATTATCATTAAACCTATGAAAGAACAGACTGGATACTCTCCTGAGGCAGTTAAAGTAAAATAGCCCTTGGGGTTGTGGAACACTGAATGTGAAAATAGAATATAGGTGGAGAGTTAGCTTGTGCTCAGAGTTATTAGTAGTGTGAGTCACAGTAATTAAAGGGTGACAAAAATGTGTGAGAGCTTACAGAATGTCAGTACATGCTTTGTGAATGTGTTTAGGTACAGATCTCTGCTAGCTTATTTATGACTGATCTGTTTGTATGTAGATTCCCAGAAGGCTGGGTTTTATTCTAAGACAAGAGTTCTTCATCTGGGGTGTATGGGGAAAAAAATCCTTATTTCAATATAATTGGTTTCCTTTGTAATCCTAGCCATTTTTATTTTATTTTATTTTATTGTTAATGTACGGGGCAGGATTCCATTAGCTTCACCAGACTGCCAAAGGAGTCCATGACCAAAAAAAAAGTTAAGAATGCCTATAGAAAATTACTAATATGGAAATGTTTTGTATGATTGCATGTGTCTAACCTATATCTGATTGCCCACCATCCTGAGAAGGGAAGAGGAGTGGGGGAGAGTGAGGGAACGATAAAATATAGAACTCAAAACTTTTAAAAAATATATTTTAAAAAATTTTATATGTAATTGGGGCAAAAATTTTATATATATATATATATATGCATGTATATAATGCCTATAGAGTCTAAGATTATATATATATATATATATATATATATATATGGAATGCCCCTGTGTATACATGTGTGTGTGTGTGTGTGTGTGTGTATATATATATATATATATATATGGAGAGAGAGAGAGAGAGAGAGAGAGAGAGAGAGAGAGAGAGAATGCCTGTAGAGTCTAAGATGGGCCTTGATTGGTAGAAGTATAGGAAGAATAAAAACTCAGAAGACACACAGGGGGCCCATTCCTCCATCTTACACATCTTGATAAGAAGATTGCAGTGGTCCTAGTGTCCTCCACAAGGTGTCATTCTAGCATTTAGTAACAATGATAAAAGACCTCTAATTGACACTGTACCATAATGATGCAGTGCTTAGCTCCCTCTAGTATCCACAAGGGAAAGAGGAAAACAAGTTACAGGGCACAAATACAAACAGACCTAGAACTAGAACATCAGGCTATTTGTATGAGTTAATGAAATTTAAACAAATAAGTTAGGGGCACTTCATTTAGGAACTTTCATTACATCAAGCAAGGAAACAAAGCTCAAAAGGTTTGTCTGAAATTTTTCAAACTCTTTTAGTAAATCCTCATCCTAAAAATCCCATAATTGAATGTCAACTAAATCAAACCTTCCAGACATTAAATAATATAATAAAAGGATCACTTTTTATCCTGAAAATTTTAGGTCAGGAATAAATTATTTGTCAAATATAATTGTTCTATGTCTCTTTTTAAACACAATGATATTTTATTTTGGAACTATATTTGACCATGCCCAAATTGATTGTATACAGCAATTTATATGTAGATTCCAAAATGCTGAATACAAAACAGAAAGCAAAGGAAATCATAGAATTTAATTATAAATGGAACTGGAAAATGGTCTCTTCAATGTATGTATGTGTAATATTGCTACTCTGGCAATGTTACACTGCCTGAAGGCCAGATAGCTTACATTTCATATCTCCTCCAATATTCTCCAGGATCTTTAAGGGAATTAAATGTGTCTAGGGTCTCTGACATTGGTTCCAGCCCTGCTCTAGTCATAGTCTCCCAAGTGTTCTGCCTATACCCCAGGTCCATTTTGCCACTAACAACTGAATTAGCATTTACAAAAAAATATTTATTTCAAAGGTGTAATCACAAATATACAAAGTTACTCCATAATACATCCCCTTATATCTCCTCAGTCTCTGGGAAGGGGAGTAAGAGATTATGTGTACATACATGTGTATGTGTGTATATGTATGCATGCGTGTGTGTATGTACAACATACATATATGTGCATGTATATATATATATACACATATATAATATATGTTTGTGTATGTTGTTTAGTTCAGTTCCTAGATACAGGGCCATTAACCTTATATAACAATCCCTGAGGGACACATATTGATGTAGAAAATCACACATTTATGTTATTTTTTATTAATTCATTTACTTTGTTAAATATTTCCCAATTACATTTTAATCTGATTCAGCAGCACTGAGAAATGTTGTGGGCCACCTGCACTGATTGTATGACACTTCTGCATAGAGCACAGTTTCAGTTCCAAGTCCCAGACACCCAGGGCTTCCTTGCCATAGCTGACTGCCTCCAAAATCCCACCTGGAATTCTGGCTCCAAGTGATGGCTTAAATAACCACCTGCACCTGAAAATGAGGACAAAGAACACAGAAAATAAACAAATAGTTCCAGACCCATTTCTTAGAGGGGAAGTTAAAAATGGGAGAGAGGGGCAACAAAACCTGTCTCTCCACTCTCAGTTCAGTTCATGGCACCTGTGCTATGGGTTAACTGATCTAGACCCTCTAGAAGCAGCAGGAAGGAGAGTCAGAAAGCAAGCACAAAGAGAGCTATGTCTCAGTCTCACCAGTTTTAAAGACACAGTCTGCTCAGAGTACATAGCCAATCAAAGAAAGCTACTCTCATCCATGCCTCCATTTCAGAAAATCTGGCCATGCTCAGGCAAGTCTTTTTAGGAAATGCTTCCATGTTAGGTGAACGGAGCATGCTCCGAAGGTCTCTTACATATGCATTGCTACTTATAAAAAGTTGGGGAATAGTATGGTGTAAATATCCTGTAAGCCAATTCAGGAAATATCCTACAGTATTTCATCTGCTTCTCCCCCTCTAAAGCAGAGAAAGAATTTTTTTTGTCTTTTTAAATGTCTCAAAATTTTATAATTATGTACACCTATTGGTAAAAACTATTGAGCCTGAAAAACCAATATATGTGTGTTTATAAATAACAAACTTTCTTTTCTACTGAACAATTATGTTCATTATAAAAATATACCA
Source organism: Trichosurus vulpecula (assembly GCF_011100635.1). Classification (NCBI taxonomy): domain Eukaryota; kingdom Metazoa; phylum Chordata; class Mammalia; order Diprotodontia; family Phalangeridae; genus Trichosurus; species Trichosurus vulpecula. Next base: position 416,924,885 of record NC_050576.1, on the reverse strand, counting down.
AATGGACCTTATTAAATATGAGGTGAAGATAAAACACTTAAATATATTCCTTTTATTATCTTTTATTTACTAATGGGAAAAATCCTTTTGCTGTGACCAAAATATTATTAGTAATAAGATCTTTCTGGCAAGAGCAATGTAATATACATACATACGTACGTACATATGTACATACATACATACATACATACATATATAATATTACCCACAAATCTACTTTACCTGATACATACAACCTGAAATACTTTGCAATGGGGAATGAGTCCAGACATATTTATAATATATAATATAATATAATATAAATTTATAAATAAATTTAATGCAAATTAACAAGTGAGGACATCTTTGTCAATCCTTTGCCTTGCAGAACTCTTTTTCCCTCAGGATAGCTCATATACCCTATGTGACACCTGACCCTCTTAATCATGAACTAAATGAGAAAATCAAAGGCAATCATTACATTAAATATTAAAGGTTAATTATTTCCCTTTTTAAATAAAAGTGAATAGAAATAGAAATCTTAATATTTTCCTTACCTGCCCTCGTGGATTGTCTTGTATACCATTTGAGGTACACTTACCCCGCTTTTGAGAACACTTGTCAAAATCAAGGTTCAGAATGGGAAAGACTAGCATAAATTCTGTGATCCTGTGGCATTTTGTGTATATTTTAGCCTACTTCTATACAAGATATCATTCTTTCAATCTTCAATCCAACAAGTATTTAAGTGTCCACTATACACAAGGCACTGTAATAGGTACCAGAGATAAAAAGAGAAAATTTAGAAGAAGAAAAAATAGATAGTCCCTGCCCTCAAAGAGTTTACATATTATGGATAAATGTATGTATATGTACAAATATGTGGATTTGTGTGTGTTTGTATAATATATATATATATATATATATATATATTTATGCCACTATCCATCCTCCCCTTCTCTGCCCCATAAAACTCTTCATTGTAATAATTATAATATTCAAGTGAAACAAACCAACCAACACTTTGGCTTTGTCTGAAAATGCATGGCTCATTTTATGCCTATGGTTGACCACTTCTCTTCTCAGAAATGGAAAGCAAACTTTACAAGACTTTCAAATTCAAAACTGAACACTGCCTTGATCAGAATTCTCAAATATTTCAGGGCTGTTTTCCTCCTGATTCTACTTATTTATATATCCACTCCTGAATTCTTTATAGTCATGATTTCTTACATTCATATACAAGAACCTGTTGTCCAGGTGATGGCTATCCACTTTGCTTCCCGTTCATTGCTACTACAAAATGTGTTATTTTAAGTTATTTATCTAAAGGACCAGAACCATTCTTTGACCTCCTTTGATTATCCATCTTTCAAAAAAAATCTTCTCTTTACCTTGTCATCCCTTCAACCTCTTAGAAAAAAGTTATCTAGTCTTGCTTCCTCCTGGTCATCGTCAGTCACTCATTTCTTAACCTCTTTAAGTTCAGGTCTTGATCAAATCACACAACTGAAACTATTCTCTCCAGGGTTACCGATGATCTGCTTAATTGCTCAATCTAATGGAATTTCTTTTATCCTCATCCTCTTTGATCTCTTTATAGTCTTTGACACTTCTTGGTTCTCCTCTCATCTATTGGAATGCCTCCTTTTCAGTCTTATTTGATAATAAACATCTATCTTCTACCTAGGCATGAATGTCCCTCCAGGTTCTATCATATCACTCTAAACACGCTCTCTTGATCTTGTCAAGTCCCATGAGTTCTCACCTTTTTATATTACTTTGTATACATATATATGTTTATATATGTATGTATGTATATATATATATATACACACACACATTTATAGTATCACTATACTATAATGTATACTATATTACTATACTAGCCTCCTAATTTATGTCCTTGCTTCAAGTCTCTTACCTTTCCTAACCATCCTTCACACTGCTGTAAAAATTACTTTCTAACCATACCATCCCCATGCTCAACAGTCTTCAATAGTTCCCTATTGCCTGTAGGATAAGACATAAACTTTTCAAACTGGTATTTAAGGCCTTCTACCATCTTAACCAAGGCTTCCTTTCTGGCCTTATCAAATTTATTTCCCTTACTAAACTTTAACTAGTCAAAACTTTATAGTCCACCTCTTACCTTTCTCCTTGTATAAATCACATGCCTAAACTTCATTTCTTTCTCACCTCCACCTCTCAGAAGCATGATCTTCCTCTAAGGCTTAGCTCAGATGTCACCTTCTCCATGAAGCCTTTCTTGATTCTTCAACCCCACAGTTGTTTGTTCTCTCAAAGTATCCTGTGATAATTTACATGGAAATATAATGTGCTTTATTTCTACCAGCACCCCCAAATAGAATGGAAGCTCCCTGAAGAAAGGGACTACTTTATTTTTATCTCATTATCTCCACTATGTTGTACCCAATACAAGATCTTCTAACAGCAGCTTGCACATAGTAGGTACAATATTAAATGTTAAATTAAATCAATTCGAATAGGATGCCTTTTTTAAATTGGTAGAATAAGGTGTTTTTTTAATCCTAAGAGGAAATTGAAAGACTATCCTCCATCTAGTCTCAAAGTTGAATAAAACAATAGATATAATTATTACTAGTAATAATATTGTAGGTTTCTTGAAAACAGGAAGCAACTCTTATTTACATTTGTGTCTTCCCTGACACCTAGCATAGTGCTTTGCCTTTGGTTGCTGCTTAATAAATGTTTGTTGAATCATATGTAATTGAATAATTAGCACTTGCAATACTCACCACTGCAATTTGCTGGTTGTAAGCTCCCTTCTCATAGCCTCACAGGGGTAGTTGGTAAACACCTCAGAGTAAAGTGTTCACTCAGAGAGGTAAATTGACATTTTTAGGGCACATCACCAGATAACAACTGGATAAATGGCTTTCTCCAAAGGTTAATAACCTCATATCAGGGTAAAACTGGATTTGCCAGAAAGTACTTTAGTCACCCTAATTCTTCATAGGATTAAGCTTATGCCTCACGAAATTGGAATGATTTCTTCCACCCTAAGATGAGTCAAATGAGGAAAAAATAGTAAATAGGTTTTTTTAATCTGGAAATAAATGGTTTCCCTGTGGCAGTTATTTTACTCAATCATTTTCTATTAAGGAATATAAGTGCCCTTAAGAGCCACTATGGGATTCATGTTCAATTTTTTTTCACTATTATGTCCTCATTTTGAGACACATTGTATTTTACATATTCTTCATCACTATCAGTGTTAGAAGTTATATTCTTATTCATTAGCAGTAAAAACTCCACCTGGATGAAGCGTCCCCTCACAGAAGGCAAGGATTCCTTTAGTCATTGTTCATTTTGTAAGGAACACTTGGGAACACTTCCCAGCTAGCCACCAAAAAAATGGACCTAGAAAAAATGCTAGACCAGCAATATTTCTAGATGTGCCTCATACCATCTCTTTGGCAATTCATAAATCAGCGTAAAATGTGTTTCTGCTACCCAACAGTATCCTCAATCAATAGGATAAGACCTCTGAAGAACCCAGCAATTTTAAATGAATTTAAATAAATACCTCACAATAAATCCCAAATAGATTAGCGATCGGAATTTTTTTTTAAATTTGGAAGAGAAAATAATAATGTTTTTCTTAGTCATGGAGAGAATAAAAATTTACAATTAACAACAAAGAAATGACAATGAGAAACAACATCGAGAAATTTTAATAAATAAAAACTTTTAAAAAATATTTGCATACCACCCCCCAAAAACCCCTATCCAAAGTAAAAAGAAAGTAAACTTCTTAGAAAAAGAATGGCTATGTGGGGTTTTTTGTTTATTTGTTTATTTTGAACCTTTTATTTAATTGGTGTAGGTAGGGAGCTAACTCAGAATAAGTAAACTCCATATATCAAAGCAGACCATTTAGCAAAAATTCTGTTCAATTTGAGTTAAATTATTTTCCAGGGGTGGGACTTGAACCCTTACTTCATAGACTCTGAGGCTACCTCTCTACCTATTATACCACCTGTCCAATAAAAGTTTTGACAGTGAAAATCTATACTAACAATTTTTAAAATAGAAATTGAAAAAGAATTGAAAATTAAACCAATGAAAACTTATGCAAAATCAAAAGATAGAAAGGCCGATCATGAAAACTTTGAGATACTAGCTTACAGCCATCAAATTCACAAATAATGGTAGGAATTGGGGAAAACAGGCACAGGATTACATTATTGGCAGAACCATAAAATTGGATCTTTCCTTAAAATAATCTGGCAATAATAGAAAAAGGGTTACCAAATGCTCAGATTTGGACCCAGTGATCTCACTACCATCATATCCTACTGTTGTTATTAAGAAGAAAAATAACAACTATGCAAGCATATTTGTGGCTGCTTCATTTGTAATAATTAAAATGTGGAATAGAATCATAGGACCATAACTTAGAACTGGAAGGGATCTCAAAAGCTGATTAGTCCAACTTTTTCATTTGATGGATGAGAAAACTGAGGCCTGAAAAGATTAATTCATTTGCCTAACGTCAGTCATACAGATAATAAGTGGCAGAGATGAAATTTGAACCTAGGTCCTCTGATCCTAATCCAGCTCCCTTTCTAATATACCACATATGTCCAAAGATTGGGGAATGGTTGAACAGATTGTGAAATATTACTACAATTAATACAATGGTATCTTATTTCTCTGTTAAAAGTTTTTTAAAAAAAAATTAGGACTATGAAGAAAAAATTAAGTGAAATGATGTGAAGGAAAGCAAAACTAGAGGAACCATAAATATTTTGACTATACTTTTTATAAAAAGTTAGCAACCAAGCTTTTAAAGTATAATATGCCTTTTGCCACTCCCAAAGAGGTGTGCCCACGGAAACTTTAGGAAGAGATATGAGGGAAGGAAGTACTTGAGTATTTCTGCCTGCTCGCCAGGTGGTTTACCCAGAATTTCCCAGATTTTTGTAGTTTTACCCCTGACCTTGAACTTGTACAGACTTCTGGAAGAAAGAAGGAAGTGAAGCAATCGCAAGCAGCCCTGGAAGTTGGTGACAGTGATTAACAGTAATAAGGATGATCTGATCACAACGAGTTATATGTGGTCTAGACCACATTATTGTTTTGTTCAGTCTTTTAGGCATGACTCAGTACAACATAGCATACCAGGTCCTTCTGTCTCCAAAAGTCTATCCAAGATCGTGCTCATTGAAAATACTGGACACCTTCTGACCTGAGGAGCTTATCTTCTGATGTCATATCTTTTAGCATTTTAATACTGTCCATGAGGTTTTCTTGGCAAAAATACTAGAGTGGTTTGCCATTTCCTTTTCTCCTGGACTGCCTTCTGTCAGAATTCTCCACTATAACCTGTCCATCTTGGGTAACCCTGCAAAGTATAGCTCGTAGTTTCACTGAGTTACATAAGCCATAAGAAGGCAGTGATTCAGGGAGGGGAGATTTCATTAAGCACTTGCTAATTAAATGCTTACTGATTAGACTTGCCCAAGTCTGAGTCAGAAGGATAATTTGGAAATAACACTTTTTAGTCTCTTTAGAGAGAAGCTAAATCCTTCTGGGCTAGAAGAAGGTCATAATCCAGCATCCTGTGAGTTCAGGTTCTTAGGATGAAATGTGACACTTGCATGCAAATAATTTAACAGTCAACAAAAGGAGGCTTACTTTGCCCTACACAGGAAGGATATGAATAAGCGACACTTTTAGAGTCTCTAGACCCACTCCCCACTTCCAACTCTATATCAAAACTCATCTGGTCAGAAGGGTACAGCATGTTGATGTGTGTGGTCTTCAGAAATCCATCAAGTTGACCAGATAGAGGGGACTTTTTATGCCCTTAAGTTACCAGGAAAGGCGGTAAAGACCAATCAACTCCAAGGGATTGCTTCATTGCCTATTAGGGAATACTAATTCCTATTGTGGTGAAACAGGGAGCCCTGGTTCTATCACATACTGTTGGTTAATCAATCTCTTTATTTCTTGCTTTTATTTTTTTCTATTTTCTCTTCTTGACCAGCTCAACCAGATTTAAGAGTTTCATTTGCAGTTAAACCTATTTCATTGATTATTATTTATAAAAGAATAACTTATTAGACAATAAACCTAAGCTATTGTAATTGCTATTGACTTATGGGAAGTAAGACAGAGAAAAAAGGACACATTTGCTTTGCAGACAGGAGACATTTTTGTTGGTTTGCTCAGTGAAGCTTGTGAGCAGAGACAAAAAGAAAGAAGGAAACTTTTATTAATGCTTACTATGTGCACAGCACTTTATAAATATTTTTTCCTTTGATTTGCCAACAATCTTGGAAGGTAGGTACATTATCCCCATTTTAGAGTTGAGGAAATTGAGGTAGACAGAGATCAGGTAACTTGTTCAGGGTCACACAGCTAATATCTGAGAGAGGATTTGAACTTGGGTATTCCTGACTCACAGTTTCTTAATTTATTCAATTCTGATGACCTAATCTTCCACTCCAGCCGAATTTATTGATCTTTCCATCACCCACAAATGTTCCAGTTAAGTTCTCATGAATTCTGAAATTCCTTTATTTGATCATAACTTTTTAAATCCTATCTTACAGAAACTTTTCCAAATCTTCTATTCGCTCCTCAAACTTCCCATAGTTCCCCCTCTGCTCCCTGACTTCTCAGCCAAGAACCTTGCTTCATATTTCACTGAAAAAATTGAGATTATTCTTTTTTACCATCTTCCTCATATCTCATCACTCAGATGCTTTCTTTCACTATCTTCTCTTTCACGCCTTTCTTACATGGAGTGTTTGCACTTTTCTTTGTCAGGGTAAACCCCTCTACCTGCATAAGTGATGCCATCCCATCCTATCTTCTTCAATAGATTGTTTTCTCTATTATTCCCACTCTCTCACTAATTTTCAACCTCTCCCTGTTTACTGGCTACTTGCATGTTGCCTGCAAATATACCCATCTCTTCTCCCATCCTCAAAAAAAAATCCTTGTCTGATCCATCTATCCCAGCTATCAACCTATATTTCTCCTCTCCTTCATGGCAAAACTCCTTGAAAAGACCATTGGTGCTTCCACTTCCTCTCCTCTTACTCTCCTCCTAAATCTCTGAAGTCTAGCTTCCTGCCTCATCATTTGAGTGAAATTGCTCTCTCTGAAGTCACCGATGATGTCTTAGTTGCCCAATTTAAAAGCCTTATCTCAGTTCTCATCCTTCTTGTCATCTAGACAGCCTTTGACACTGTGAATCACATCTTCTTAATACACTCTAGTACTCCCCACAACGGCCATTCCAAATCTTTTTAGCCCTCTTCAGTTTTCCCACAGCACTCCTTTTCCCCCACTCTCAGCTGAAGATGTCAACCCGTACCTCACTGGAATGTTTGAGGCTATTCAATGTGACTTCCCTCTTACATCTTCCATATATCACTCAGATGTCTTCTACCACCGTCTCTTCTTTCATTGCTGTATCTCACAAAAAGTGGCCTTTTTCCTTACAAAAGGCAAACATGCCTCATTGACCCCATCCCATTCCATTCTCCAAAACATTAGCCCCTCTCTCATCCCTGCTCCTTATAATAATCTCTCTGCCTGTCCTATCCTTTAAAAACAAAACCTTACTTGATCCTACCATCTCTGTTGGGGAGATCATTTAGCTCTCCTTCCCTTCTTGACTAAATTCCTTGAGAAAGCCATCCATATTCATTATATCCACATCATTACCTCACATTTTCTTCAAATCCTCTGTAATGTAGCTTCTGTTTTCATCATTTAACTGAAATTATGCTCTCCAAAGTCATCAACGAGCTCTTAATTGAAAAATTCAATCAGCTTCTCTCAGTCCTCTTCCTTCTTGACCTCTTTATAACCTTTGGCCTTGATCACTTTCTTCTCTTTCATAATCTCTCCTCTCTATGTTTTCATGACACTACTTTCTTTTTTTCCCTTGCTTCTCCTATTTGACTATTTCTCAATCTCCTTTGATGGATCTTTATCCAAGTCACATCCATTAACTACTTATGTGTCCCAAAGTTCTCTCTTGGGCTGCCTTCTCCCAGTAGAATATGAGCCTCTTGTTCTCTCTTCTCCTTCTATACTATTTCACTTAGTAATCTCATCAACTCCACTAGATTTAATCATTATCTCTAAGTAGATGATTCCCAGATCTATGAATCCAACTCTAACCTCTTTCCAAGTTTCTGATGTCACATTACCAACTGCTTTTTGAACATCTTGAATCTAATGTCCCATTAGTTGTCTCAAACTCAAAATATCCTAAACAGAACTCATTACCTCCCTCACTCCTTTTTCCCTTCTTTCAAAATTCCCAATTACTGCATCACTATCCTCTCAGATACCTTAGTCTTTCACCTCAATGTCTTCATCAGCTCCTCACTTGAACTCATTTCATCTGCTAGATTCTTTTCCTTTCTACCATGAGTCCTCTTTTCTCTAATTACACAGCCATCATCCTGATAGAGGCTCTCATTGCCTCATTCATTGACTATTATATAATCACCTTTGTTCTCCCTCCCCCAAGTCTCTCTTTTCTATATTATATCTTCCACTTAGCTACTAAAATGATCCTCCTAAAGCACAGATCTGACCATGTCACCCCTCACTTAATAAATTTCTGTGGCTCCCTATCACCTCCAGGATCAAATATAAAATCCTATGGTTGGCATTTAAGGTCTTTCATAAACTGTCCCCTTCCTATCATTCTGGTCTTCTTAATCTTTATGATTCAGCAGCACTGGCCTTTTTTCTCTGCCTCACAAAAAATAATCCCTACCATCATTTTTCAATGGTAATCTCCCATGTGTGGATTACTTTCTCTTCTCACCTCTACTTCCTGGTTTTCCTGATTTCCATTAATACCCCTCTCAAATCCTACCTTTTATAGGAGACTTGTCCCAGTATTCCTGCCTCCTAAATTCCTAGTACCTTCCCTTCAAGATTACTTTCCTTATGCTCTGTATATGCCTTATATATAGACAGTTGTTTACAAGTTGTCTCCATTAAAATGTGAGCTCTGTGAGGGTGAGAACCATGTATTTGTCTTTGTTTATATCCCCAGTATTGACTGAAGTGCCTATATATAGTAAATCCTAATAGATTCCTATTGACTAACTGATTGACAATCATTAAGATGATATGGGAAAGAGTAAAAGACTGAGAGTCAGGGTTAAAACCTGGGTTTTAATCCTAGTTGCCTCAAACTCACTTTGCTATCTTTGTCAAGTATTAGAATAATAGAAAATTTGAGTTGGAAGGGCCCCTAAATCCTGCAATGTCTAGAATATAAAAGCCCTTTTCACCTCCCTCCTTTTCAAAGAAGGAAACTGATTTATTCATAGTCAGACAATAAGTTAGGGGCAGATTTGTCTGCCAGTCCAATGCTTTTTCTACCCTTTTGATCTTGTGACTATAAAACAGGAAAAACACTTGTCCTACCGTTCCCATAGAAATGTTATGGCAAAGGAAAAATCAAATGGGAAACTTCTTCAGTTAAATGAAAAGTGTGATTGGTACCCAGGCCACTATGCCATCCTTTCTCTTCCCCAAGCCTCTACCCTGTACACAAGAAAAATGGACTCTACCCTTAAGTCCCCCTGTTCTAATAAATAAGCCTTCAACTTTCTCTTGCTAGGGCTTAAGATTTCCAACCAGAGTATCATTTCCTTCCCTTTCAAGTATCAGTTTATATGCTGCCTTCCCCCATTAGAATATGAGCCTCTTGATGGCAGGGACTGTCCTGCTTGTTTATGTTTGTCTCCCCAGGATTTGGCACAGTGGCTGGCATATGGTAGGCATTTAATAAATGTTCATCCATCTACTAATTTATCTATCTACTGAACTTATCTATCTGTCTACTGAACTTATCTTGTGAAATATATTTTTGTTTGGTTTTAATAAAAGGAAGCACGATGTTGAAAGAGCACTAAATTTGGAGTCACATCGTGTCTGGGAACAAGTCACTCCACCTCTGTGGACATTAATTTCCTCAAACATTAAATGAGAGGGTTGGTATACTAGATTAATTCCAAGTTCCCATCTAACTCTACATATATGATCCAGGCAGTTTCTTTTGGCTTGCAACATTCATTTCTTTTACTGTGGCTATTTCTTCACAGTTTGAAAATGTTTACAAATGAATTGGAAGAAAAAAAGTAATTCACTTGGAGGGCTGAGCAATTGTTCCTATAACACTTTTTGTCACCACTCCTTTTTTCCCAGTATATGAAAATTAGGCAGAAATCTTTTTATTAAGTATTTCATCAACTACATAAGCCTTAATGATTGTGTGATGAGAGTTCATTCTTTTTCAAATGAAAAATTTCAGTCTTTCACAACTGACAAGCCAAGCTCATCATATTTAAACATCTACTTAGCCTTGAGTCCAATTCTCCTCTTGTGAGAGAATAACCACCACCATTAATGAGTCAGGCCATTAATCCTTTTCAAGAGCCTGCATTGAGATTTTTGTTAATATTCACAAGATTGAGGAAGTTCTCCAATATACCACTAAAATAAAGTATTAACTTCTTTACTCTGTTCTTCCTGTTGATTCGTGCACTACATTAAACATAGCTATTCCTGATTTTTCATTACTTGAAGTTGTAATTTTCCTCCCAATGTATTTGCAATAAATCTTAAAGGGAAGAGTTTTATGACTTCATTCCTTTCATGCTTTGTCAGGCTATTACTAACTGACTAAAGTGAAGAGAAGTTATACCAAAAACCAAGATCTCACTACAATTTAAATCTGACAGAAATGGAACTCACTTAAGTATTTCAATAAACACAACCCTTGAAACCCCAGTTCCTTGTAGTTAATACAAAGGCAATGTAAATAAAGTTGGTATTCATAGGTTACTAGTCTTTTTAGTCTTTGACAACCAGCCCAGCCCTTCACGATTTACATAGAACCCAGGAGTATGCTATGTGGTCGGATGCAGTTTCCTCACCACAGCTTCACTCAGCTATTCTTGGGTTTAAGGAAGTAGGGCTCTAGGAATATTTACCCCAGGCAGGAATATAATAACAAACTAAGATCTAAAATGAGTTTCTGACAGTAAAGCAGATGGGATTTCAACTAACAGTGTCAAAAGAAATAGTAAGATGAGAGAGAAGTTCAGAATAGCTATGATCTCAGCCTGTACATCTGCTACCCTCTTTGAGTACAACTTGACAGAGGAAAAGTGGTTCATATGCATTAGCTCAAAGAGTTATATGCCTTTCCTCCATGTGAGAGGCTTACTAACTACTACACAACTGGTAAATTGGTGAACAGATGAGTAAGTGGGCTTGAAGGTAGCATGTCAGGCAATGATTATTGCTAAGACTCAATGGGAATCTGAAAGGTCAGTAGCCTTCCTGGACATAGTAGCAAATGGCCCTGAAATCAGTAATATAGCTGCAAACTGTTGGGGAGCATTAAGGAGCCATGACAGCAGATAGGGAGCTGGACTATCAGGGAGTAACATGAGGAAATCACCTATTTAGAGCCATTCACTATGTCAGTTTGGATCAGAGTTATTTCTCTGAGGTGTAGGAATTTGAGAATGAATTCTCTTCATAAACAGAGATAGTATGATTATTGGCTTTATGCTTCTCTTAAGAGTTATTAATTAGAGTGGTAATATTTATATATCAAAGCCATAACTAAGAATTTTGGCATCTAAGCAAGTACGACAAATGGCACCTGGGGCTAATGACATAGGGTACACCTTCAATCAAAAAAGGTAGAAGTAGAACAGAATCCCATGGCTGGGAGGAAGGAAGCAGAGCATAGGACCCAGATTCTAAGACACCAACCCCAAGGTTGGGGCTGGTGAGAAAACCTACCATGGGGAATTCTGGGTAGAAGAGGAAACAGTGTAGAATGTTCACCCCATTCAACCTGGTAACTTCGAATTTTAATTGCTAATTCTTACTACTATAAGTATTAATTTCATTTGTTTCTTTGCTGCTGAAGACATGAAATGACAAGTCAAGTCTTCTAAAACAGGTGGTTTGGGTCAAAGTTCTAGTTATCCTACCCTAAAGAACTCTGTTCTAAATAAGTACATCAAGGCATCTAGCTCTTTAAATAATATTTCTTTAGTGTTTAAGCCTAAAACTGTCCAAAGATTTCTTGAATATCCTCTGTAAAGAGGATAGATTCAAAGTAGGTAAATATGAGGTAATTTGAGAGGGCAATCTCACTGGTAATTGAGATAATCAAGAAAGTGTTCATGTAGAAGATGATATTTGAGTTCTATCTTGAAGAAGAAGATTTTATGAGATGAAAATAAGAAGGAAAAGCATTTGAGGGGGAAAGGGGAATTGGTGCAATCAGTTCGAAGGCATGAAGATCTGAAATAGAGAGTGTCAAATCCTGAAAATAAATGACCACAGAACTGCAGAAGTTACGTACCAACCATTCACTCTGAAAACACCAAAGAGCTCACAGAGATCATGCACCAGCTGTTAACTCTAAAAAATAAAATAAAATCAAAGAGCTCACAGAGGTTATGGGCAAAAAGACTTCCTTATTTCAAACTAGACACACATGCCAGGCACTCCTCCAAAACTGAGGAGACCCAAGGCAGTGAGGCTAAGCCTTGATAGAGATAGTTGTGGCTAGACAAAGAACAAAGCAGTGAGGTCTAACTGCATCAGTGAGGTATAACAGCAACAAAAAGTGAAGTTTGCCTAATAACAAAAAATGTATTGAAAGCAAGGCTTTGTGACCTGACTGTGGTTCCTGCAGGTATTTGTCTGAGCTCAGGGACCACTTGGGGCTAATTTGAACCAGTTCTGTGATTTAACTGCAGCATAGTTCATCCAGAGCTCTTTGCAGATATAGGAAGACTGGAAAGGTAAAAAGGGGGCTAGGCTGCAAAGGGCTTTGAATGCCAACCAGAACATTTTCTATTTGATCCTAGAGTGCAAAGGACTGTTGTTGTGCCAAGCACACAGCTTGTTCGCTAAGCCTTAACAAACAAGGTGTCTCCCAATAGTAAGAAAAGAGTAGAGTGAAGAGAGAAGTATTCTTGGTGTGGGGGTCCTGACAAATGTCATTTGTGAAGGAAAAAAAAGGCTAGTTTAACTAAAATGCATGAGCCTCAATAAGGTCCAATGAGTCTGGGTTGGGGGCCATATTGTATACGGCTTTAAAGGTAAACAGAGTGTTATATATTTGATTCTATAAGCAACAAAAAACTGCTACAGATGATTGAGTAGAGGAGTGACATGGTCAGATCTAACCGTAAGGAAAATAATCTGAAAGGCAGTAAAGATAGATGTTGTGAAGGTAGAAATGACAAGATTTGGCAAATGATATGGGATAAGGGAGAGTGAGGATTTAAGAATAATGTCAAGGTTACAAACTTGGGGAATTAGAATAATTTGTCTTCTATAGACATAGGAATGTGCAGAGGTAGATGGGTTGGGGAGGGGGAGGGAAAGATAATGGTATATTTTCCGTATAAAACATTTTGAGGTTTCGATGTCTCTAGGACATCCAATTTGAAAATACAATTGGTGACGTCAGACTAATGCTCTAAGAAGATCATTGGGTCTATATAAATACATCTTGGACTCACCTCATAGAAGTGATCATTAAACTCATGGGAGCTGATGAGGTCACAGAGAGTATATGGAGGGAGAAAAACACAAGGCCATGGACAGAGACTAGGGAGATATCCACAGAGGAGATAAATTGGATGATGAACTAGCAAAGGAGAGTAAAAAAGATCTCTTGGATAGGTGGGAGGAGAACCAGTGCAGAATAATGTCATGAAAGCCCAAAGAGGTAAGTCAGTCAGTCAATAAAGATTTAAGTGCCTCCTATGCATCTGGCACTGTGCTAAGTACTAAGGATATGAAAAAAGGCAAAAGACAGTTCTGTCCTCAAGGAACTCACAATATAATGGAGGAAGCAGGCAGCAAGTAAATATATGTAAACAAGCTATGTATAGGATAAACAGGAAATAATTAACAGAGCACCAGAATTAAGAGGGGTTGGGAAAGGCTTGCTGTAGAAAATGGTATTTTAGTTGGGACTTAAAGGAAGCCAAAGGTGCAAGGATTTAAAGACGAGTAGGGAGAACATTTCAGGAATGGGGGACTACCAGAGAAAATGCCCAGAACCAAAAGATGGAGTGTCCTGTTTGTGAAACAGCAAGGAGCCAGTGTCACTGAATCAGAGTACCTTTCAGGGAGTAAGATGTAAGAAGACTGGAAATGCCAAACAGAACATGTTCTATCTGATCCTGGAACAATCAGGAGACACTGGACTTTAATGGGGAGGGTGGGGCTGAGGGGTATGGAGGTGGCGTACACTGTTGGAAAATCACTTTGGCAGCTTAATGGAGGATGGATTAGAATGGGGAGAAACTTCACGCAGGCAGGCCCACCAGCAAGCTGTTGCAATAGTCTAGGAGTGAGGTAATAAGAACCTGTACCAAAGGTGTGGCAGTGTCAGAGGAGAAGAGGGGGTATATTTAAGAGACATTGCAAAGGTGAATTTGACAGGCTTTTGCAATAAATTGTATATGGAGAGCAAGAGATACTGAGGAATAGAGGATGACTTCTAGGTTGAGAGCCTGAGGACTGGGAGGGTGGTGTTACCCTCTACAATAATAGGAAGGGTAGGAGTGAGGAGTTTTTAGGGGGAAAGATGAGTTCTATTTTGAACATGTTGAGTTTAAGCTGTCTACTAGATATACAGTTTGAGATGTCTGAAAGGCAATTGGAAATGCAAGATGGAAGGTCAGTGGGGAAACTGGGACAGAATAGGAAGATTTGAGAATCACTAGTATACAGGTGATAATTAAATCCAATGGAGCTGATGAGATTACCAAATGAAGTGGTATTGGTATGGAAGGAAAAGAAAAGATTGCTCAAGACATCAACCTGGGGGACACTTATGGGCCTCCAGGAAAGTCTGTTGCAATAGTCCAGTCAAGAGGTGTGACCATGAACTAGATGGTGGCAGTGGCAGTGTTAAAAATGGGATAAAAGTAAAAAAAAATTACAACTACAAAACAGGTGGGATTTGATTGGATGTCAAAAGTAGCAGAAAGGAAAGTGTTAATCAATACTCCTGGGGCAAAGCCAAGATGGCGGCTGGAAAGCAGGAACTAGCATGAGCTCCCCACCAAGTCCCTCCAAAAACCTATAAAAAATGGCTCTGAACCAATTCTAGAACTGCAGAACCCACAAAATAGCAGAGGGAAGCAGGGCTCCAGCCCAGGACAGCCTGGATGGTTGCTGGGTGAGGTCTATCGCGTGGAGCTGGGAGTGAAGCAGAGCACAGCAGAGCCAAGCATGTGCCGTGCAGACCAACCAGACCAGGAGCCAGGTGGAGCGGGCCCTAGCACCCTGAATCAGTGAGCTGTGGCAGTTGCCAGACTTCTCAACCCACAAACACCAAAGACAACAGAGAAGTACTACAGAACCCACAAAATAGCGGAGCGAAGCAGGGCTCTAGCCCAGGACAGCCTAGATGGTCTCTGGGTAAGATCTAGCCCGCACGGAGCTGGGAGCGGAGCGGAGTGGAGCAGAGGCCAGCATGGGCAGCACGGACCAACCATACCAGGAGCCAGACAGAGTGGGCCCTAGTACCCTGAATCAGTGAGCTGCAGCAGTTACCAGACTTCTCAACCCACAAATACCAAAGATAACAGAGAAGGTTAGTGGGAAAAGCTGCTGGGGACAGAGTGATAGAGTTCGAGGTTCAGCAACCACCCTGGGGGCAGCGGAGGTGGGGCAGCTACAGAACTACAGCTGTAGTTGCTTCTGGCCCCAGGCCCACCTGGTGGAAGGAAGGAAGTGGTGGATCAGAGCAGGAGTGCAGAGCCTGCTGAAGATCTGAGTCCAGTCCAGGTTGGGGGTTCTTGGGGAAGGAGGAGTGCTGGTGTGGCAGAGCTGGCTGTAATAACTCTGAAATCAACAGTGCATCCCCTCAAGCTTCAAACAAAGCACTCTTTTTTCTCTACAAGCAGTCATACCCTGCTGAAAAACTCCAGGGTCTAGTAAGTTGGCCGGGAACATGGCCAGGCAGCGAAAACACACGCAGATTCAGTCTCAGACTTTGGAATCTTTCTTTGGTGACAAAGAAGACCAAAACATACAGCCAGAAGAAGTCAACAAAGTCAAAGAGCCTACAGCAAAAGCCTCCAAGAAAAACATGAACTGGTCTCAGGCCATGGAAGAGCTCAAAAAGGATTTGGAAAAGCAAGTAAGAGAAGTAGAGGAAAAATTGGGAAGAGAAATGAGAAGGATGTCAATTACTTGCTAAAGGAGACCCCAAAAAATACTGAAAAATACAGTGAAGAAAACAACACCTTAAAAAATAGACTAACTCAAATGACAAAAGAGCTCCAAAAAGCCAATGAGGAGAAGAATGCCCTGAAAGGCAGAATTAGGCAAATGGAAAAGGATGTCCAACGGACCACTGAAGAAAATACTACCTTAAAAATTAGATTGGAGCAAGTGGAAGCTAGTGACTTTATGAGAAATCAAGATACTCTAAAAGAGAACAAAAGGAATGAAAAAGTGGAAGACAATGGGAAATATCTCATTAGAAAAACCACTGACCTGGAAAATAGATCCAGGAGAGAGAATTTAAAAATTATTGGACTACCTGAAAGCCATGATTAAAAAAAGAGCCTAGATATCATCTTTCAAGAAATTATCAAGGAGAACTGCCCTGATATTCTAGAGCCACAGGGCAAAATAGAAATTGAAAGAATCCACAGACCGCCTCAAATACATCCCAAAAAGAAATCTAGGAATATTGTCACCAAATTCCAGAGTTCCCAGATCAAGGAGAAAATACTGCAAGTAGCCAGAAAGAAACAATTTGAGTATTGTGGAAACACAATCAGAATAATCCAAGATCTAGCAGCTTCTACATTAAGAGATTGAAGGGCTTGGAATACGATATTCTGGAGGTCAGTGGAGCTAGGATTAAAACCAAGAATCACCTACCCAGCAAACTGAGTATTATGCTCCAAGGCAAAATATGGACTTTCAATAAAATGGAGGACTTTCAAGCTTTCTCAGTGAAAAGATCAGAGCTGAACAGAAAATTTGACTTTCAAACACAAGAATCAAGAGAAGCATGAAAAGGTAATCAAGAAAAAGAACAAGAAAAAGAAATTGCAAGGAAGTTACTAAAGGTGAACTATTTTGTTGACATTCCTACATGGAAAGATGACGAGTATGATTCATGAGACCTCCGTATTAGGGTAGCTGAAGGGAATATGCATATATATATATATATACATATATATATATACATACACACACACGTATATATATGTGCTGTGTGTGTGTATGTATATGTGTGTATGTATATATGTATGTATGTATATACATATATATATATATATATATATATATGTATGTATGTATATATATATATATATATATATAAAGAGAGAGAGAGAGAGCGCGCACAGGGTGAGTTGAAGATGAAGGGATGATATCTAAAAGAAATAAAATCAAATTAAGGGATGAGAGAGGAATATATTGAGAGAAAGAGAAAGGGAGAGAGAGAATGGGGTAAATTATCTCACATAAAAGTGGCAAGAAAAAGCAGTTCTGTAGAAAGGGAAGAGAAGGCAGGTGAGGGGGAATGAGTGAATCTTGCTCTCATCAGATTTGACCTGAGGAGGGAACACCATACACACTCAATTGGGTAACTTACCCCACAGGAAAGAAGTAGGAAGAAGATAAAAAGGGGGGATGATAGAAGGGAGGGCAGATGGGGGAGGAGATAATCAAAAACAAACACTTTTGAAAAGGGACAGGGTCAAGGGAGAAAATTGGATAAAGGGGGATACGTTAGGAAGGAGCAAAATATAGTTAGTCTTTCACAACATGAGTATTGTGGAAAGGTTATACATAATGATACACATGTGGCCTATGTTGAATAGCTTGACTTCTTAGGGAGGGTGGGTGGGAAGGGAAGAGGGGAGAGAATTTGGAACTCAAAGTTTTAAAAACAGATGTTCAAAAACAAACCAAAAAGTTTTTGCATGCAACTAGAAAATAAGATACACAGGCAATGGGGCATAGAAATATATCTTGCCCTACAAGAAAGGAAGGGAAAAGGGGATGGGAGGGGAGTGGGGTGACAGAAGAGAGGGCTGACTGGGGAACAGGGCAACCAGAATATATGCCATCTTGGAGTGGGGGGGAGGGTAGAAATGGGGAGAAAATTTGTAATTCAAACTCTTGTGAAAATCAGTGCTGAAAACTAAATATATTAAATAAATTAAATAAAAAAATGGAAAAAAAACATTACTACTAAATTTCAAATATAGGTGACTTGAAGGATGATTTCTTTAACAGAAGTAGAGAAATTGGGAGAAGGCCTTAGCTTAGGGGAAAAGATTATGAGCTCGGTTTTAGGTATGTTAAGTGATGGAAGGTCACCCAAGTAGAAATATTCAGCAAGCATTTGGAAATACAGGATTGTAGTTCAAAGAGATTATAACTAAATATACAGATTTAGGAATCATCTGTATGAGGACGATAATTGATGCTATAATAGATGGGATGAGCAAAGGAAAGTGTCAAGGTCATGGCCCAGAACATATTTTTGGTAGATACTCACATATATGGTGTTGGAAATAAACATGCAAAGGAAACTGAGAGGTAGAGGGCAAACAAGCAGGAGATTAGTGTCAGAGAAACAAGGAAGAGATTGTCTAGGGGAAAAGCAAATGGTCAGTAGCATCAAAAGCTACAGAATAAGAATAGCGAGGGCTGATTTGGGCACTCTTTAGGTACTTTTCTGGAAAGAACAAGGAAAATCTTAAAGGAGTACATTGCAACTTGAGCTGAGGATTAAGGAAAGATAAGTTTTAATATAATGTGATTCTGTTCCTTTATGAGGTTTTCATCAATACTTTGAGCTAATCAGCTCACTTCTAGCCATTGAGTTACCCTAAACACGCACACATATACAGAGAGAGAGAGAGAGAGAGAGAGAGAGAGACTGAGAAAGGGCACACACACACAGATAGTTAATATATAAAGAAATGTTTTCTCCTCTCATTTACTCCTTTAGAAACAGGAAAGTACCTGACTATTTTCTAAAGTGGTCCTCCCCTTCAATTTCTCATTCCCTGATTTTGATTAATCTTTGCCAATTTTAGGCTTATAATAAAGAGTGAGGGAAAACAAGCAAACAACAACCAGTTTGCCAGTTAGGAGAGGGTCGTTTATCAGTGTGAACAGTTCGAACTTAAAGGCAGTGGAGAAAAGTAGTCCCCTATGCCTAAGTACAGTTCTCAGCTTTAATGAGAAAGAGACAATTAGAACAAAGGAACTTGCTCAGTTCAAGTCACAATTCATCAAGCTGTCAAAGACAATAAAATGCTACATACCTAATCTTTCCTGTTAACCATAATGTAGGCAATGCAATTACATTCTAGCAGCAAATTGGCAAGAATTAGAGGGGAAATTAATGTTAAAACTCTGTAAAAATGTGTGTTCCAGTAAATGGTGCCATTTATATTTTTAAAAATCAACTAAGAAATATTAAGTATTAAGTAAAAATTAGCAATACATACTTCTTATTAGGCTCATTTTCTCAGCCATCAACACATTTTAGAGGGGTGATATTAATAAACACCAATAAAGAAAAATCTATTAACACCACCAAGCACCTTCATTAAAACTATATCAGAAGGGTAATTTTAGATCAGATGAAAAATATCAGCTCATATAACTTACAACAGACATGAAGGATTTTTCAAAATACCCACGTACATAGAAGAAGGAATCATTTAGTGTGATTTGAGTAAATCTAAGCACTAAATAAGTAATGCTACTCAAAAGGTTAGATGCTATAATATACTCAATTAGATCAGAATTTTTTACAGTAAAGTGACCAAGAGCTTTGACTTTCAGGACACCTAATTTAGAGGGCTTGACTTGTCCTTGTTTCTTCAGCCACACACACAGGCAAAAACTCAACACCTGTAATAGCTAGTAAGAATTATTAATTAAAATTGGAAACTACCAGACTAACTAGGGTGAGGGTCTCCCCTACCCTATACTGTTTCTCTTTCTATTCAACATTCCCCATTGGCAATTTTCTCATCAGTGGAAATCTTGGTGCCAGTGTCCCAGTGACCCATTCTGTGTCCTCCTCCCCAACCTCATGGGAGTCTCTCTCACTGCTACCCCCTTTCAACTGAGGGTGTGCTCCATGTCATTTGGCCCAGGCACCATTATTGATATTTGACCTGGATGTAAAAATTCCTAGTTATGGCTCGTACTTAAACATTTCCATCTCAACTAGTAACTCTTATGAGAAACAGCAGAACTAACAGTCATACTATTCCTGATCAACCAATAAGCATTTATTAAACACCTACTATGTGCCAGGCACTGTGTGAGGGTTGAGTATACAAAAAGAGGTGAAAGACAGTCCTTGATCTCAAGGAACTTACAATCTAATGACGATGAAAAGAACTCAGTTTCAGTGGTGTGAGAGCTAGAATGCTAGCTATATTTGGCGCTGCACCAATTAATGCAGGGAGAAGAAACAATTCCAGATTTAAAGAGAACTAGTCTGCATGTACATTCTCAGAGCTGTTTCATCCTCCTAAAACTAGCATCTAATAAAATTTTTCAAGAGGCAATATATAAGGTGATCTGAACCACTTTTGCTACCACCAGGCTCTAACAAATAACTCAAAACGTTGGATCTTAATCATCCAATTTAATTTGTGGCAGCATGAATAAGAGGATAAAGAACTGGCCTCAAAACCAGGGACATCTAGGTTCAAGTCTTGCTTCTTACTCATATTTTCTCTGTGATCCATAACAACTCACTTAATCTCTCAGTGCTTTAGGCAATGCTTCAAGACTATAAATTGAAGAGAAGATGGCAGTCTGCATTGATAAAAGGGAGTCACCTTAGCTATACCAAGTTTCCTTCCCTATACCCCAAGGAAATCATAAGTCTAATCCCTATCCTTAATAAGTAAAAACTTAAACTGCTAGACCCAAGCTTCTAGTTTCAGTTCTTCTTAAGGGTATATCTAAGTCTCTACCCTATCCATTCCCTAATCAAAACCAGCAAATACATGGGTCCCACCACAACCACCATCATCATCACCATCATCATTGTTCACACGTACAGAACACTAATTCTGAGTAATTATTATCATGTACATCATCTTACATCATCCCCAAAACAATCTTATGAGGTAGGCAGGTTTACAGTTTACATGTTTCAAAACTGAATACTAGCACTTATGTGGTAAAGTTTGTTCAAAGGGTTATTACAACTAAGTCGTTTACCTGTAAATTGCCTTTCTGTATGAATGTTGGACCCAAAGATTCTTTCTGCGGTAGAAAAGTACATTTTATGTTCAAATATGGGGATGAGCTGATGGTAATAGCTAGTCTGATAGAAAACATATTGTTGTTTAGTCATGTTCAATTCTTGGTGACCCCTTGGGGATTTCCTTGGCACAGACACCACAGAGTGGTTTGCCATTTCCTTCTCCAGATCATTTTACAAATGAGAAAATTCAGTCAAACAGGGTCACACAGCTAGTATCTGAGGTTGGATATGAACTCGTCTTCCTGACTACAGGCTGGGTGCTCTACTCACTGCACCACCTAGCTATGAGATATATAACATAGGCAATCACCAATTCACACGCTATGAGCACAGGGTGAAATCAACAAGATAAAGCCCTTGCCATGTGTGAGGCCCTATGCTGAGTGCTGGGAGGCAAAAAACATGGAAAGTGATATAGTTCCTGGTCCCCAAGAGCTTATAATCTAATAGTAGAATAAAGTAAGTTTCCAAATAGCTATTACACAAAGTTAAAATGTGGTAAGTGCATAAGAGAGGTAGAAACTTATAGGTAAAATTGTGTCCTGAGGTTTAAAGAATTAACTTCACAAATATAACCTTTTTCATAATGAAGATCCAGGAGTTTTAGCTGAATACATATACAACTTGAGTTAACAGCTATTTAAAAAAAATGCTAACACTATCTAAGGCTGAACTTATTAAAGGTTAAGAATCAAAGGAGAAAATGGTCCTACTTTACTCTGCTCTTGCCCGAACACATCAAAGTATCATATCATTTTCTAAGAAGTGCATTTTAAGAGAGATATTGGTAAATAAGAATGCTTTTAGAAAAAGGGAACAAGGATAGTGACATATCCAAAAACCAACGACAAGATAAACAGTTAAAGAAGTTATGTTCAGCTTTGAGAAGATGAGTTTTGGAGGGCACATGACATCTGCTTTCAAATAACTGAGGTGCTGTTGATGAAAAGAGTAAATGTATTCTGCACTGCTCCACTGGGCAGAACTATTATGCCTCCCCTAAATCTTCTATCTCTAGATTTGTTGCTTGTTGCTATTTAGTCATTTTTAGTTGTGCCAAACTCTTCACAACCCCTTTTGGTGTTTTTTCTTAGTAAAGATACTCAAGTAATTTGCCATTTCCTTTTCCAGCTCATTTTACAGATAAGAAAGAGGTTAACAAGATTAAGTGACTTGCCCAAGGTCATATAGCTAGTAATGCTTGAGGCTTAATTTGAATTCAGGTCTTCCTGACTACAGGCTCAGCATTCTATCCACTGCACCACCTAGCTGCCCCTTCTCTAAACATCTCTAATTCCTTCGATAAAAGCTCATAAAGCAAAAACTTGAAGTCATTCACCATCCTGGTTGTCTTTATCTAGATGTTCTTCAGTTGATCAATGCCTTTCCTAAATTCCCAGATTGAACACAGTGCTCTAGATGTGGATGGACTAGGGAGAGCAGAGTACAATGAGATCACCTCTTTTTTCTCCTAGAAACAGGAATGAAATAGCTTGCTGTACACTAAAATGCCCCGATCTTTTTCAGAAATATGCTGTCTAACAATTTTTCTCTTACCTTGTGCTTTTGAAGTCAATTCTTTGAACAAAAGTATGATATTTACACTTATTACATTTCATCTTTTATTGGCTTAATAATAGCTTATAAGAAATGCCTTATCTAGCTTATCGAAATCATTTGGAATCATGATCCTGTCAACAAGTCTATTAGCTGTCCCTCCCAGCTTTGAGTCACCTGAAAATCTGAAAAGCATGTCATCTAGGACAGCACAGATGCCTGTGGTGCTCCATTGGAGATCGAAAATGATCTAAAAACCATTAATGACTACTTCTTCGGCAGAGGCATAACTAGGAATCATTGTTTCTAGGCCACATTCTGTGTGTGTGTTCATGTGTGTGTACATGAATACAAGAATTAATGATAGTCTAATAGTATGTTACAGGAGAGAGAATGGCCAGTTCCACAGAAAAACTGTACCTAGACCCAACAGGGGTTTCTGTAGAGGAATGTGTGTTCCAGAAGGGCACCATAGTGGAGTTTAGGATATGGTTGTGGTTATATTGGGCACAAGAAAAAGGACTGAGAAGTAAGATGAGGGTGTTTGGTGGTCACCTTAGGGAGGAATTCTGCCTGTCTAACCATCAACCTCTGGAGCAAAGCCCTATCTGCACTGCGGTGGTTATATCTCTGCTCTTTGGCTTAGACGATCAGTCAGTTCTGAATCTATCTAATTGTACTTTTATTTAGGCTCTATGTCTCAGTATGAGAGAATTTAGCAAATGTTTGTCTAAAAATCTAATAAACTATAGCTTCACAACTCCCTTCATATGTCAGTTCAGTTTAGTTACCCTATAAAATAGGAAATAAAGTCTAGCACAACCTGTTTTTAATGACACCATGCCAGTTCTTTGTGATCATTGCTTCCTTTTCTAGATGTTCATTAACCTTTTTAATAATACATTGAATTTTTCCAGGAATTGAAGTTAGACTCACTGGCCTAAAGTTTATAGTCTCCATTCTCTTTCACTTTTTGAAAATTGGGATGACAATGGCACTTTTATAATCCTGTGGTGACTCTCCAGTTCTCCAGGATCATTCAAAGACAACTGACAAAATCATATCTTCCAGACATTCACCTGCTCCAGATGACCTGAGCTTAAGAAAGGTAGCTAGGTCCTCTTTTCTTCTCTCCTTATTTTGGGTATCTGTTCCATATTAGCCATTTTTGTTCTGTCTTTGTCAATCCTGAGATAATAGTCCTTGGCAGAGTAAACAAACAAAATAAGAATGTATCAGGTTTATCATTTCTATCATGACCATTATCATAGTGTTCTTCCTAAGCTGCAGTCCTACCCCTTCTTTTATTCTTCTCTTTCCCCAATCAGAAAAATTAGAACTATCCAAAAGCGGAATGAGCTTCCTCAGTAAATCCTGGATTCACTCTCACAAGAGCCCTTCAAACAAAGGCTAGATAGCCACTTGTTCAGTTTGTTGTGGAGGTTTGATAAGATGACTGCTGAAGTGCTTCACCAACTCCAAAATTCCATAAAATAAATAGAATTTGGCAAAATCTTATGTTTTGTTTGTGAGCAGAAGATGGAGAGTTATGGCCTAGATGATAGCATAATTCAGTAGATTTAGCACTAGTTCAATGACCTGACCTAAAAAGAAGTTAATAACGGTTTGATATAATCTTGGTAGGAGATTTCTGATGGAGTGTCCCAGATGTATTTGGCCCTGTGCTCTTTAATATTTCCATGAATCCTTTGGATGAGGTCATATTGCCACAAATAAAATAAGATTTAATAGAAATAAATGTTGTCTTAGCAGTGTTCAAAAAATTATCATTGCAAACATAAGATGGGGAAGCATGGCTAAATAGCAGTTTATCTTAAAAAGTTATATGTGTTTCTGAGAACTGCCACCTCAGTATGACTCACAGAATCACAGAATTTTGAGAGTTAGGAGGGAGCTCCCCAGCCATGTAGCCCAATTCATACCCAAAAGAATCTCTATTATAGGATTACAGATTTAGAGATGAAAGGGACCCTACTGGTCATCAGCTCCGTCCCTTTGATTTTACAGATGACTAAACTGAGTCCCAGAAAGATAAGATAACTTGCCCAGGGCCGCACAGCTAGTAAGTGTCTGAGGTGTGGATTGAAAACCCAGGTCTTCCTGATGTTTGGAATAAGGGGAAGTGATGTTTCTGCTATACTCTGTCCTGGAGAGTTCATATCTTTAGTATTGTAGTTAGTTGTGGACACCATATTTTAGGAGAGACATTGATATGCTGGAGAGCATTCCAGAAGGGCAGTCAGGATGACGAAGACCATTGAGTTCACAGCATATGATAATTTGAAGGAACTGGAGATTAGTTTAGAGAAGGGAAGATCTAGGGGTGGGATGACACCTTTTCTCAAATATTTGAAGAGCTATTATATGGAAATGAGAATAGACTTGTCTTGCTAGAATTGGAAGAAAGGGATATAAATTGAAAAGAGATAGACTTAATGTCAGCAAAAATTTCTTAGTAATTAGAGCTATCTAAAAGTGGAATGGGATCCTTCAAGATATAATGAACTCCTCCTCACTGAACATCTCAAAGAGAAAGCTAGACTAGACTATGACCTGTTGGGTGTGTATTGTACAATACTGTGAAGCTTTCAGCCTACCAATTTAAATGGGAAAAAAGGTACTAAGAAATGTCTATTGTCTTGACTATGATACAGCATTGCATAGACAATGTACAAAGCTGGTTTATTAGTGTGTATGTGTTTGTGTAATAGATACATATATACACACACATACATATATGTACATATACATGTGGGTTCGTGTATGTGTACATGTGTATTATATATACACACTACAGATGAACAATGAGCTGAGTCCAAAATTCAACAGAAAAGGGAAAAGACAGCCATTGCAAAATTTCACAATGTTTGTATTGTCCTCAAGTTCCTCCCTAAAACAAAGGCTGATCTTGCTATGGTAAATAATTTTCAGTGAGACTACATGAGTAAGAATCATGGAATATAATAATCACCGAAGAATTCAAGTAGATGGTCATCGAAGTGCAATGGAGAGTCCCATGGTGGGCATGAGTAGTACTGTGTTACTATTGAAGAATTACACAAGAGAAACTGCATTAAGTGTATCATTAGGTATCCAAAATCCATAGGGAAATAATACAAACGTATTAAGACTAGAAACCATTCCCAAGAACAAAACTGGTCAAGTCAGCCAGCCACTAAATATTTATTAAGTAAAAAGAATCTGAACAGGCCGTTCTCAAAATAAGCATTCCAAACTATTGATAACACTATGGAGGATCACTTCTCACTATTATAATGGAAACAGAGATCAAAGCTACTTTAAGATTTTACCACATACCCAGAAAACAGGCAAAGATGACAAAAGATAGAAAGAATTAATGCTGAAGGGCTTGTGGAAAGACAGACAGACTATTATATACTGTTAGCAGAGTTGTGAAGTAGTCCAGCCATTTGGAAAAGCAACTTAGAATTGTACTAAAAAATGAGATGTATGTCTAAAAAGGAGTTGTCCTGATTATACGGCAAGGGAAAAGAGACTTATAAATGAATTGTTATCCAGAAAACATCAAAAGATATATAGGAAAGTCCATAGTGCATCCTGTGGACGGCCCATGGAGATGACATAGACAAGAATCATACAGCATGGGAAATCACAGATGAGTTAAAATATACAACATTGGAAGGAATACTTATATCAGTGATGTCACAGATCCAATGAAGTACAAATAAATGGAAGTCCTAGAACACAAGATCTCCCTCTTCAATAATACCTTAGGTATAGGTAACCGACTGAGTACAGACCCCATTCACTTCTAATTATGCATCTGCTCTTTGGGCTCTTAGCAGTAACTGCACTCTAACTTTATCTTTCCAGCCCCCCACACTGCTAAGGAGAGATGAATTCTGAATGCCCAGGGATCAGGGTGAAGTGACTGAAGCTAAGGTGAGGAGTTATTCCAATTTCCAGTAAATTTGTGTTGTTAACAATTTAACTTTTCAAAGGATTTTGGAGTAAAGCAATCAACTCTCTGTTGGAGTTGGACAGCGTACAAGACTGAGATTGCTGAATCAATATGTTGAAACCTGACTGACATCCTTGGTAATTTGATGCAGGATTTGGGACAACAACTGGAGATAAATTACTCAAACACAGTTGGGAACCAAAATTGTGGTCAGAAAAAAAAAGGCATATCTTTCTGAGAGGAGTGAGGAGAATTGTACTGACAGGGAATTGATAGACTCAGACTTCAGCTCTAAGAAACATTATTCCATGTGAATCTCTGTAAGGTCTGATGAATGACTCAGAAGTCTACTTTAAGAAACCTTTTGTCAAATATATGTACAAGTACAGTGAAGTGTCTATTTAAAGTATATAACTATTGAAGATTCAGGTCGAAATGTATATGGAAAACACATTCTGCATAGGGAAAAATGTGGCATATAAGTAATTTTTCCTCTCTCTTTGAGACATGATGATACTTAATATTCTATTTTATTTCTGCCTAACATGTTTACAAAATCTTTTATAAAAGGCAATTTATATTTTGTAAGCAATTGGAATTGAACACTAAAGTAAGGTTGTTTATTCCTTTTCTAATAGAATCCTTTGACAAGACACTGAACCTCTCTCAGCTTGTTTTTTCATATGTAAGGTTAGGGGATGGGAGTAAGTGATTTCCAAGTTTTCTTACAATTCTATAATTCTATATCCTCCTTACATTACAATCTATACCAAGATTTAAAAAAACCCAAAATTGTCTGTCTTTCTATATTGCCAAAGTTATGATGGGAAATGTAGGAATCCCAATTTAACTTATCCTTTCAGGACCAGTGACCATTTGTCTTAAAGAGAAAGTATTTCCTCCCTTAAATATATGAGTAACTGCTCTACAAAATCATTGCTCTTTTTGTATATTGCTCAAGACTAAAACTTTACGAAGGAATAGAGGAAGAACCCACAAGGATTGACAATGGTTTATTTTATCCCTGGTGATCCCATTATGCATAGCCTAAATATGTGCTTCCTTTGGAAGCAGATGTGGAAGTTATCTACTACCTGTTACAATTGGTGGTCACTTTTTAGAGTAGTCCCATAGGAGAAGCAAATATTGTGGCATAAATATTAATATTATTAATATTAAATAAATGCTTAAATATTTACATTTAAATAAAGTCAAAGATATAAAAATGCCATAACTTTTCAACAAGGCCCTCTAAGTCTCTTTAAAAATTATTTGTCCATTAATACCTGATTTCTTCTTATAAAGTCAGTTGATGTGTTTTTGGTTTTTTGTTTCTACTTTTTCTACTCTGCATTATTTCATAATATGCTTCCATATTCCTTTTTTCCCCTCTTACTTGTGAATTTATAAATCTTGATTATATTTTAGCTTCACATCACAATAATATATCACAATTACTGTATGTTAAAGTAGCTGCTGGTCTGTTGCAATTACAAATAAATATTTGAGTAGATAACTTTTGTTACCTTTGGTAACATGTTCAGAATATATTCTCAACAGTGGAATTATTAGGTGAAACCATCAGCTTCCTTAAGGTATCACCAAAGTAGTTTTTCACCTTCATCCCTAAGTGACGCTCCTAAGAACTCTAAGAGCTCCAGGACCTTTTAAGAACATCTATTGAGTTTTGGTCACTCTATGGCATGTCTACTAATTTTTCCACCAAAGACAATAGTGATAGGATCACAGAATCATAGATTTACAGCTGGCAGGTACCTTGGAGTCGGTCATATTACTCAACTCTCTTGTTCTGCAGATAAGAAATCAATAGAAGAAGTCAATAGAGATTGAGTGACTTCCCCAAGGTCATAGAGGTAGCTAGTGTCAGAATGAGGATTCAAATCCAGGTCATTTAATGTACGATGCTTTTCCTACTGTACTAAATTGGTTGTAACAATTAAAAAGTCATTCACTGAATGCAGATGAAACCTAATGCCTAATCTAAAGAAATCTTTTGACAACCAATGATCTTTGAAAAAAGCAGAAAAACTCATTTTTGTTACTAACAACCAACCCTTTATTATTAAAAATGAACTGTGTCCACTACAAATCAATATTTTGTATTTTCATTAGGGCCCTCACTGCAACAAGGTAATTCTTTTATACCTCCCTAATTGATTTTGATTCTGCCATCACCCTGGTGTAGGCCCTTATCACCTCACACTTGAAATGTGGCAATAGTTATTCAGAGCCGTTAAATACCCCGCTCCAAAATACACACACACACACACACACACACACGCACACACACACACATTTTTCCAGTCTTCTTATACATTATACATTACACATTATTTGTTATTCATTACACATTACTCAACCACCGAACTTTTTAGTGTTTCATAAACATGGCACTCTTTCTTAGCTCCTGGCATTTTCTCTGACTGTCCCCACGCCTGGAATGTTCTCCCTCCTCATCTTTACTTTATTGCTTCTCTGGCTTCCTTCAAGTCTCAACAAAATCTCATCTTTCTATAGGAAGCCATTCCCAACCTCTCTTAATTCTAGTGCCTTCCCTCTGTTAATTATTTTCTTTTTAGCTTGTATGTAGCTCGTTTGTACATATTTACTTGCTTGCTGTCTCCCCTATTAGACTGTAGTTCCTTGAGGACAAGTACTGCCTTCTGCCTCTTTTTACATCCTCCGCAGTTAGAACAGTGCCTAGCACACAGTAGGTCCTTAATAAATGCATACTGACTCGCTGAATTTCTATCTAACACCTACAATATGTTTTCAAAACTTCATCTTCTTGCCACAAGTCTCTCAAAACATCCCCTCCACCCCAAACCTGAGGGCTTTGATTCATATTCTACTGAGAAAATGGAGACTATTAACCATGTGCTCCCTTTTCTTTACATCTCTATATCTCATTACATCTTGATGGCACCTTCCATTTTCTATTATTTTACTCTAGTCTCTAATGAAAAGGCATTGTTTATCCTCGCCTTGGCCATGTATTCTTAATCCCATCCTCTTCTATCTTTTCCAACAGATGGTATCCATTATCATAGTCCACCTCTAATTTTCAATGTCTTCCTATCTCTTGTCTCCTTCTCTGCTGCCAACAAACACTCATTCCCGTCTGAAATTGATCTCTCTAAGATTATCAATGATTTCTTAATTGCTGCATGCAGCATGTGACACTACTGACCACCCTGTCATCTAAATATTCTATCTAGCTTTTCATGACACCATTCCCTTGGTTCTCCTCCTACTTCTCTAAGCATTCCTTTTCAGTCTCTTTTGCTGGACCATCATTCATATCCCACCCCCAACTATCTGCATACCTCAAGGCTCAGTTCTGGACCCTTTTCTCTTCTTTGTCTACTCTCTCTCCCTTAGTGACCTCATCACAGCCCATAGGTTCAGTTGTTATCTTATAAAGGTGACTCTCAGCTCTATATCTTCAGACTTAATTTTCTCCTGAGCTCCAGTCTCAGAACAACTGCCCACTAGACATTTTGAATTGGCTTTCCCATAAGCATCTCAAGCTCTACATGACCAAAACAGAACCCTTTATGTCTTCACCCCTCTCCTGATTTCCCCTATTTCTATCAAGGGCACCATCATCCTTCTAGTGACCCATGTTTGAAACCACATAGTCATCCTCAACTCCTTACTCTCTTATCGTCAGTCACCAAACCTTGTGATTTCTACTTCCACAACATCTCTCACATCTGTTTCCTCCCTGCACACAAACCTCATCGCTCTTTACCTGAACAATTTCAATAGCTCCCTACTTGTTCTCCCTGTTTCAAGTCTTTCTGTTCTCCCACCAATCCTCCATAAAGCTGTTAGTAATTTTCCCAGTGTTCACTACTAATTATGGCATTCCTCTACTCAATCAACTTCAGTGGCTCCCTATCTCCTATAAGGACAAATAGAACTTATTCTATTTAGCATTTAAAGTGCTTCTCAATCTGGTCCCTTCCGGTATTCCTATATTATTCCATATGGTCTTATTCCATATTACTTCCCTCCACATATTCTCCATTATATCCAAAGTTGCCTTCTTATTATTCTTCACACATGACACATCATGTCCATCTCTTCTTTTGTACTGGCTGTCCCCCATGCCTGGTATGTACAACCTTTTCACTTCTCCCTCTATAATCCTGATTCTTCTTCAAGACTCAAGCTCAAATGCTATATCTTCTATTTGGAATTCTCCCAGTTCCTGCAGATGTCAATACCACTTCTTCAGAAATTACCTTTTATTTTGAATATATGTGTATATATACAAAATGTATGTGTGTTTGTGTTATATATACACACACACACACACACACGCACCCATATCTTTTCCCCCAATTTCATGTAAGATGTTATGCTGGAGACTATCTTACTTTTGTCTTTGTATCTCCAAGACAGTCAGAAACTTGGCACAATGCAGTGTTTGGGGCATAGAAGACACTTATTGATTGTTGACTGATAGATAATAAGTATAGGTCAGAGACTAGAGACTTGACAGTGAAAAGGGAATTGCCTCTCTAGGAATTTTAAGTTTATTTTTCTTCTGGGGGAACTTAAACGGTAGAATGTATGGTAGGAGGAATATTCACTAGAAACTCCAATGTGTTGTTTAGGTAATTTCTTTTTCTTAAAAGTACTGAAATAATCATTGAGAGTTAAATGGATCAAAGACTAAAGGCTCAGACTATTGACGTCCCTTCCTAGCTGCCTCCCTGATTTTTAACCATCAGACTACCATAGGCAACTCAGAAGTAAACAAAGTACACTTAGTTGAATCAACACTACGTCTTTGTTGTACATACTTCCCCTGTTAATGTTAAGTAACTCTCCTGCTAACTTTTTGATGGACTGAGTATCTCATTTTCTTCCACTCTTAAACTTAAACTTTCAGGGGACGGGCCTGGTCAGAATCGACTTGAAACAGGATCGCATTATGGGTCTACAACAGACGTGGGGAACCTGCAGCCTTGAGGCCACATGTGGCCCTCTAGGTCCTCAAGTGTGGCCCTTTGACTGAATCCAAACTTCACAGAACAAATCCTATGGCCTCAAGGTCACAGGTTCACTGCCCCTGGTCTAGAAGACCTTAGGACCCTGGGGAAATAAAGGACTCACTGGAAAAGGAGGAAAATACTACAAATCATTGCTCTGAGAACTTTGTTTTCTGCATTGTGTATACTTGTGATTCTGTTGTATTTCCTACATTTTCTGTGGAAAGAAATAAAGGCTGTCCTATACTAGATAAATTGATAGATGACAGATAGGTAGATAGATAGATAGATAGATAGATAGATAGATAGATAGATAGATAGACTTGTATTTTATAGCTGGGTGCCATATTCACACTCATATGTGAAAAAATATAGACAAATAAACATTTATTGAGCACCTACTATGTTCTATGCATTGTGCTAAATGCTGGCGGGATACAAAAAGAGACAAAAGACAGTTCTTGCCTTCAAGGAACTTAAAATATAATGGGGGGGGGCTCCCCCTCTCTCTCCCTCTATCTATCAAACTATGTATATATGTGTGTGTATATATATATATATATATATATATATACGTATACACACACACACACACACATACATACACAACACACACTCACAAAACAAGTTATATACAGGTGTAACAACAATGTTACTAGCAGCTGCTATGGAGGTGCAAGACCAACAATAAGACCAACAACACCAGCACACAGAAGGGCTGCTGGCACAGTTTCTTTGATCTGCTTTTCTAAGGAAAGCAAATTTAAGGGGTTAACAATCTCATTTTAATTAAACATACGTATATCATTCACTTAGTTCAGGGGGAAAAGTCAGTACCCTGAACTTCAGTTGAAACCCAAACGAAAATTACAAGCAGACATTACATAAACAGAGCAAATAACACAAATCAGCAGACAGCACTTCTAACTATCTGTGCATAGCAATACATACATAGTTACCAGAGAGAGAAGCACCAACATCTGGGTTTTCAAAGCCTGAGGGGGGCTCCTTAACAGCTAGCCAAAGTCTCTTTCACCAGAGTCTGGTGAAATCACAGGAATGCTCTACCAATGAGTGAGCCCCAAAGCAAAATGCTAACCTCAGAGTATACACACATTTCTTCAGGGTCAGAGGGCATCACAACCATGTGACTCAAACTCATGTGACTTAGGCTTTCTTGTGACTTAAGCAGGTCAGCAAAGACTCTTGATTCAATCAAAGACTCTTGATTGAAACAAAGGCAACACTCAATCAAAGGCATTTGACTGCCTGAGTGCTGAGAAGCACTAGAACTCCAAAAGAAAAAAGAACAAAACAAAAAGTCCCACTTTGCTTGCCATTACAACAGGATAAATAGGAAATAATTAACAGACCAAAGCCACTGGAATTAAGAGGAGTCAGGAAAGGCTTCCTATAGCATCTGGGAAGGCAGGGAGGTCAGTAGTCAGAATGGAGGAGGGAGAGCATTCCAGGCATGTGAGGACTGGGGCTGTATTAGCAAGGTGCAACATCAGTAATAATTGCGAATATGCCTATGTAGTTCTGTGTAGCAAAATATAAGAGACTCTCCATATAGAAGGTAGGAGTAAAACATTTATTCAGACACTAGAGGACCAAATCCCATAACCAATAAGTCCAATCCATCCAAGTAGCAACCAACTCCCAAAACCAGTAAGCCCACTTTATCATAACAGCAAGGAACTTGAAACACAATATCACAACATGGAGCCTCCCATAACCTTCTGCCCTGCTGCTGGGGCCTTCCCACAAACACATTCACAGCACAGCCACCACGTTTGTTCTCTCCCTCAATTCTAACTGCTCGCTCAGCATTTCCTGTGACACACTTTCCTTTTCCTCTCAGCAAGCTCCTCCTACCACATATGACTTAGGTTTCATGTGACTTAAGCAGGTTACATTGCCTATTAATGGGTGGGAAAGATATTCAAATCTAAATTGTTATTACAGGGGCAAACAAAGAGAATGCCAGGAGTCAAGAGAAAGAGTGTTTGTTAACAAAAGAGCTAGGAGACCAACATCATTCTATAGAAGAGTGCATGTTGGGGAGTAAGGATTAAGACAACTGGAAAGGAAAAAGGTGGCAATGTTATAAAGGTCTCTGAATGTCAAAAACAGCATTTTGCATTTGTTCCTGGAGGCAACAGGAAGCCACTGAAAGTTTATTGAATAGAGGAGTGACATAATCAGACTTACATTTTCAGAAAATCACTTTAGTGACTGAAAGGAGAATGGATTGGA
Source organism: Trichosurus vulpecula (assembly GCF_011100635.1). Classification (NCBI taxonomy): domain Eukaryota; kingdom Metazoa; phylum Chordata; class Mammalia; order Diprotodontia; family Phalangeridae; genus Trichosurus; species Trichosurus vulpecula. The sequence continues at coordinate 416,890,735 of NC_050576.1, read as the reverse complement.
GTGGGGAGAGATTTGAGGCAGGGAGACCCACCAGCAGGCTATTACTGTAATTAAGACATAAAATATATTCAATTTTGGTGGGATTTTTTTAATTTCCTGGAAGCAACTCCAGATCGAGACAAAGATTTGGAGAGAGTAGTAACCCCCAAGATCAAACTCCATTCCTATAAGCCTTGCACTTCCGGTAGTGGGCTAAGGATTACATATGGATCCATTTTATTGTCTCACTTTCAATAGATCTGATCCTGCTGAAGTTCTTTGTGCTCAATAATTCTTTTCAGAACAGCTCTCTTACAGTCCTTATCCTAGAATTATTTCCAAATATTTACTTTAGGAATTGTCCTTCAAAGGCTATGAATGAATCATTTTAAAAGCATTTCTTAAGCAATGACTAGGTGCCAAGCATCAAATCAAACATTGAGGATACAGAGAGGAGGGCAAAGACAAACTTTGCCCCCAAGAATCTTAAATTTGAATAGCAAAGGACTAGGAGAATGGTGTCCAGGGAGGGCTATTTTGGTCTGGAAAATTACAGGAATGGTTAGTGGGGCTATAGGGAAGTAGTTTGAAACAAAACTTCCAGGAACAATAGCACAACTGATTGAATCAGGGTAACCATGGTCACCCTATCTGTGAAATATAAGTCAAAGATCTTTCTTTCCTCTCCCATAACTAATTCTAAATTGAACTATTCTTTACAGATTGAAAAATCTCCCTTCTGTTACTCAAAAAACTTGAGATGGGCTTCTAATATCTAAGCCTCCAAACAAACTGGATTTTAAAACATCCCCAAATCATACAGATCTCTAGAGGCATCATTCTTCCTCACTTCTGGAGTCTTTTTTCTTATTCTATAACTAATTAACAACTGCATCTGGACCAATATTCAGTTTATACTGAATGCTTTGTAATCATGCTTTCTTTAGAAATTAAGCCCTTCAGAAAACTATGTATTTTGTAAAAGCACTGGGGAAAGTCTCATGAGGGATGCAGGACTAGAGAAAGTGGAGGGTTATCTGAGCAGAGAAAAGAAGAAAAAAAATGATAGCGGTATTCTAAACTATGATGATCTGCTTCCCATGCCAAGGTGAATCAATGGCACTTTCTATAATGCTCTCTCATTCCTGTGAAAACACCATGTTCTCAGTGACTTCATTTATGTTGCCGCCAAAGGGTTTCAGAGACAGAATGATTAATAGCGAGCTGAGATCAACACTCCTCAGGAGATGTACTGGGGGATGGGATAGGATAGAAACAAAGGAGTAGAGCTGTTTAATTTGGTGTTCTTGATTTACCTTGTTAACCTATTTTTCATTAAATGTTTTGCACTAATGATTTGATATATCAAATTTGTTTGTATTATGAAAGAATGAACTTTACGGGGTCTCAGATCAGAGGTTTAAATACCTTCTAACCCAAAACAGCACCCTGAGAGCTGGAAGTAGTGAGGGATCCCAGAGTCATACGAAGGGCCTGAAGAACCTATTCCAGAAATAAGTAAATGAATAAAAATCTCTTTCATCCTCTCCAAGTCTAAATCTATAGTTGAACTAAACTGGGAAAAAAATAGTGGATTTCTTGATCTCCACCTAACCATCAACAGAGACTTTGCTGAACCCCAGCAATGCCTCCAAGGATTAAAAGGTTCAATTTCTCTATAATCCCTGGGCAAACCTCTGCTTTAAATATAATGTTCATTCAACAGCAACAACAAAAAATTATTAAGGGCCTATTATAATTTTTTCCGATTGGAACTTGAATGAACTTTAGAGATGAAACCTTTCACTTTAAAGATGAAGAAACTGAGGCCTAGAATAATTAAGAAAACTTCCCTACAGTCACACAGGTAGCAAGTAGCAGAAGTGACTTTTGAACCAAAGTTCTCTAACTCAAAACCCATTACTATGTTCTTAGTAATGTGGGAGATTCAAAAGTAATAATTAAGACACAATCTTTGCCCTCTATGATGACCCCTATTGACTCCCTTTCTCTGAACCTCTCTAGAACTGTTTCCTCATCTGTAAAACAGAGATAATACTGACGTTACCTGCCTTGGAGTTGTAAGGAAAGCACTTTGTAAACTTTTAAGTGATATATAAATATTATTATTATTATCATTATTACAAAACAGTAATTCCTGATGATAAAAACAGCCATGCAAAGCCTTAACTACACATTGACAACATGGCAGTTTTCAAACAAATATTAATAACCCATCTGACTTCACAGAGGCCCAAAAAGGAGAATTATTTTCAATGGCGGAGCCCCCAAGCACACACAAAGCAGTACCTTCATACAAGAAAGACTCTTAAGGGCAATATAGAGAAAAGAGTCGTGTCGTCCATATACGCCAAAATACAGTTGACTGTACCTCCTCACACAAGAAGGGGAGAAGTTAGCTGAAAAAAAGTGCTTATCCAAAGCTGCCTTTGGTATGCAAATGTGCTTGGAAATGTTCCAAAGGTTTTAACCAAATATTCAACCCATAACAAGTAGAACAAGAATTCCCTGTGGCACAGTTGAAGCCTGCTGCTATTACACACTATAAATGGATGCCAAATCACACACTTATGTAAAATGCTGTATCAAAAAAACAAGTTATGTGTTTAATAAGCAATGTCAAGGTTTGTAGTAATGTAGTGGGACCCACTTGTAATTTCTTTCATATTTTTTTTCCAGAATACACAGTTCCTTTCTAAAGATCCCCAACTAGGCTTTTATAAAAACTAGCTTAGCCTATATACCATCATTTCAATTTTCTTTGCCTATTGCTTTGAAAAACTAAATTTGTGCTCATAATATTCATCATATGAAAACAAATAAAATGTGGTTCACTATCTTACCATACAGGAAGGTAGGAAGGGGAAGGCATAAAATAAGAGGTGGGAGGGAGGCACAAAGCTGATAGAAGGGAGGACAGTTTGAGGGAGGTAAAAGTCAGAAGCAAAACACTTTTGAGAATGGACAGGGTACAAGGGGAGAGAGAATAGGATGAATGGAGGGAAAATAGGATGGAAAGACATATATAGTTGGCAATTATTACTGTGAAAAAAATTTATAGTGAGTTTCTCTGATAAACTTCATTTCTCAAACATATAGAAAACTGAGTCAAATTTATAGAAATAATTTATGGAATTTATAAAAATAATTGATAGCTGATCAAAGGATATGAACAGGCAGTTTTTAGACAAAGTAATCAAAGCTATCTACAATTGTATAAAAATGCTTTAAATCATTATTGAGGAGAGAAATGCAAATTAAAACAACTCTGAGCTACTACCTCACACCTGTCAGATTGGCTAATATGACAGAAAAGGAAAACGACAAATGTTGGAAGAGATGTGGGAAAATCAGAACACTAAAGTAATATTGTTGAAATCATATACTGATTCAACCACTCTGGAGAGCAATTTGGAATTATGCCAAAGGGCTATAAAACCATGCATACTCTTTGACCAAGCAATACCATTACTAGGTTTGTATCCCAGAGAGATTGAAAAAAAAAACAAAAAGGAAAAGGGCCTATGTATACAAAAATATCACAGCACTCCTTTTAGTGGTGTCAAAAAATTGGTAATTGAGGAGATGTCCATCAATTAGGGAATGGCTGAACAAGTTGTATAAGATTGTGATGGAATACTATGGTGCTTTAAGAAATAGTGAACGGGATGCTCTTAGAAAAACATGGAAAGACTTACACAAAGTGAAATGAGCGGAACCAGAAGAATGTTGTACACAGTAACAGCAATATTGTATGATTATCTACTATGAATATATAATAACTTAACTATTCTCAGCAATGCAATGATCCAATACAATTCTATAGGACATATGATGAAAAGTTCTGTCCATCTCCAGAGAAAGAACTGGTAGAGCCTGAATGGAGATTAAAGATACTTTTTCTTTACTTTATTTTTCTTGGATTTTTTTGTTTGTGTTTTCTTTCACAGAATGACTTTACATGGAAATGTGTTTTGCATGACTACACATGTATAACCTATTTCAAATTGCTTGCCTTCTCAATGAAGGAAGGAGAGCATTTGGAACTCATAATTTGAAAAAAAAATTTAATTGTTTTTTACATGTAATTGGGAAAAAACAAAATATTAAATAATGAAAAAAATATAAGTGGCTGCTGACCACCCCCGCACAAAAAGAGTTACTAATTTGAATTGGTAGGGGGAGTTTCCTTTCTGGGAGGTTCCTGCGCTGATGAAATCACATATATAGAAAAAATGCATTTATTTGTGCGTAGATATATGTTTGTATACAGTGTATGTATATACATATACATACACACATATATATATCAGGGTCACCCAGCAATATGTGTCAGAGGTAGGACTTGAATTTTTATACATAAACATATACTTTATATGTGTACATGTATGTATGTATATATACAGATAAGCACATAAATGTGTGATACATATATACATATCTGCATATGTGAACATGCAGTATACATAGATATGTAACATACACACAGATATACAGCACATATACAGTAAATACAGCAATATGTCATGTATATCACATGTATCTCTATATAATACCATTTATACCGCTTTGTAAAGCCTTATAAAGTACTCTATTATTTTACAGAGACTCAAATATTGTTCAGTCTCAGAAGAAAATGCATATATTAATAATTATCCTGTGAGAGCATTAACTTTACCAAACAGGAAATAAGGTGAAATTTCCCAGGATGTTCATGCTAGCATATGTCAGGTTTTCAAAATCCAATAGATTCTTCTTTAACCTAGGCTTCCATTTCAAACCACAAAAGTTCATTTTCTTCATAAAGATTTTTTCTCTCTTTTGCTGATTAGCTTTTGAATGACAAAAAAGCACCTGATGTGCCACATTAAGAAGGACGCTAAGCGGTTTACAAGTTTCAGTCATTAATGACTATTTTTATTACAAAGAATATAGACTGCCTTCTTACATCTCAGAAACTCCATGTAAGCCCCTATAAGCCTCAATGCAGTATAATTGGTGCAATAGAGCCGAAAATGAGATGGAGGATATAATGTATCTTTGATAATCCTGCCTTTAGCTGAAATGGAGCGGTAGAGGCCCCTGGCAGCCCAGAATGTAGTTGCCAAGAAAATTTAAAATCAGCCAGCTGCCCGATGTGGCAGTGAGGCCCACATCATCATTCATATCTTTAAAATATAGTTTAAAGGTTTTTTAAATTATATTTATGAGGCAGGTTTACTGTTGTAAACTATTTACAACCCAGCCTTTTGGCTCTAATTGTATGTTCTCTTTTATTAGAGGCAATCAAGGACTGTATCTTTATATCAATTTCCGTTCTGACTACCCTACACATATAATATTACATCAAGCCTCCAGGAATGGGCAGAATGGGCTTGGCTTCCTCAATATAATTATTAAAAAACCTACTCTCTTATAAATCATAGTATGCTATTAATAGGTCTGGTGACTAGGTAAGAAAATGAAATAAGTTGAGTGTAAAATAAGTCTTGAGTAATGTATTCTGTTGAGATTTATGATTGTCTCTACTGCAGATTAGATGATATACCAGGGTTTTCATTACATCAACAATCTACACACACTGCTATAAATTGTTTATAAGAAGTCTATAATATGGGGACAATGTTACTACAGAGTTTTCTTGAAAAAAATATGAAGAAACAGTGTTTCATAGTGAGAATATGGCCATACTTGAAATTAGCACAACCTGGTAGACTCAAGGACTGCTTTTTTACACATACTGATTAGTGGCCATGGAGAATCTACTTTATCTCTCAGTATTCCCAGACAACTCTCTAAAACTCTATGTTAGGGGCAGCTAGGTGGCACAGTGAGTAGAGCACCAGTACTGGTGGAGGACCTGAGTTCAAATCTGGCCTCAGACACTTGACACACTTACTAGCTATGTGACCTTGGGAAAGTCACTTAACCCCAATTGCCCTGCCTTCCCCCCTCCAAAAAATAATAAAACTGTATGTTATAAAAGAGTTGTAGATCTTAAGTGTCAGAGGGAGCTTCCATAATGAGAGTTTTCCTATAGCAAGTAAAACTGCATGGAAAAAAAAATCATGGGAACTAAATAAAGGAATTTTTCAAATGTATTATTGTCAGCCCTAGTTGATGTGAGGTTGCCAATTTGAACAGAATGGGTAACTCACTCAACTGATTTTTTTATAGTAATTCTTGATCCTCAGAATCAGCACAACATATCAAAATATATGTTGATTTGATCAGCATTATACTGTGTTTAGGGAGACCAAACTGAACAACAGTCTCTGTGCTGGATCTTCACCCAGCTTACATCCACTAAAGGTGAGTAACCCCTAGACCTCTGTCTTGGACCATCTTCTCTACTCCTTGTATACTATTTCACTTGGTGATCTCATAAGTTCCCGCGGCTTGATTATCATCTCTGTGCTGATGAATCTTAATCTACTTATCTAACATCTCATTTAACCTCCAAACTCACATCTCTAATTGCTTATTGAACATCTTGAACTGAATTTCCCATATACACATCCTAAAGTCAACATATCTGAAACTGAACTCATTATCTTCCCTCCCCAACCTCCCCGTCTTCCAAACTGCCCTGTTTCTGTCAAGGGCACAACCATCCTCCCAGTCATCCAGGCTCACAACCTAGGTGTCATCCTTAACTCCTCGCTCTCTCTCACTGCTTACATCTAATTTGTTTCCAAATCCTGTTGATTTCACCTTCCTAACATCTTTCCTATATGCCCCATTCTCTCCTCTAACCTTGCCACCACCCTGGTGCAAATCCTCAAACTGATGTCTGGCCTATTGCAAGAGCAAGGAATTGCTCTCTTTGCTTTAAGACTCTCTCCATTCGGCTGCCAAATCAATCTTCCAAAGCTCAGCTCTGAATCCTGTCACCCCATCCCATTCAATTAACTCCATTAGTTCCCTATTACCTCAGTGATATAAATATAAAACCCACCATTTGGTGTTAAAAGTCCTTCATAACCTGGCCCCCTTCCTACCTTCCCAATCTTCTTATACAGTACTCACTCTTACGTACCTTGTGATCTAGTGATATTCGCCCCCTTCCTCTTTTTCCCCACACAACAGTCCATCTCCTGATTCTGGGCATTTTCACTGGCTGTCCCTCATGCCAGTAATCCTCTCCCTCCTCCTCCCTGCATCCTGCTTCTTTGGCTTTCTTCAAGTTGCAACTAAAATCTCACCTTCTACAAGGTTTTTCAACCTCTTTAGTTCTAGTGCCATCCCTCTGTTGATTATCTCCAATTTATACTGCATATACCTTATTTGCACATAGTTTCATATTGTCTCTTTCATTATACTTGAGCTTCTTGAGAACAAGAATTGTCCTTTGCTTTTCTTTTTATCACTACTGCCTAGCACATAGTAGTTGCTTAATAAATGCTTGTTGACTCACTGGCCATCCTTCCAAACAATGACCCGAAATTCTAGCAGGGAACCTGTTGTTGCTTGTCCTTCACTCTTGAAGAAGATCATGATATCAAGGAGGTGATGCTATGACATGCAAGTGAATTGGATTTAAGTGAGGAAGGACTGTGCAAAGTCAACAGCCTTACTTTCTCCTCTTGAGAAAGGGTGAGATATAATCTAGGTCTGGTGGTAAGACATAGAACAGAATGACTGGAGATGGCCCTGGATGCAGCAAGATACCTTGGTCTTTTTAAGCTAAAGTCTTTAACAGGTCTCAGTTTAACTGAGGTAACAACCATTCAGTGATTAAGGTTAGGTAAGAAATGAGACAGAGAATGGCCTCTTTACCTTCTTAAAAAAATAAGTCTGGGAGCAGAAGACCCTCAGGATTTCTGACCAAAACAGAAACAATTGCTAGCATTTGTTGTAGCACGTGAGCCAGCATTTTTTTTTAATAGCATGGTTCTCTGAGGAACCTGAAAGCACTTGTTTGCCGTATTCATGTATTCTCAAGTCTTTCTCAGTGGTCAGGAAAAAAAATTTTAATGGTATGTAAATCATTTAAATATTTTGGGAAAATCACTTCATCTATCCAGGCCTCTATTTCTTAATTTACATAATGAAAAATTTACCAGTATGATCTCTATGATCCCTTCTAGATCTAAAATTATGCATATATATATAATATACATATGTATACATATGTGTGTGTGTGTATATAATGTAACCTCAGTTAACTGGTATATATATATATATATATATATATATATATATATATATATATATATATATATACACATATATATAATGTAACCTCAGTTAACTGGTACAATGATCTGGTTAAATGGTTTAATCCACTCATATCTATAAATACCTGTCTTGTTTTAGGTGACCTGATTTTGAATCTAGGCTTGACAACTTATTTGCTTTATATTAGACAATTCACATCCCCAACTGGAAAATAGCTTTTTTTCATCTATAAAATAAGGGAGTTAGAATCTTAGCTCTAGGTCATATGGTTCTCTAATCCTAGATCACATTAATATCCCTGGGACTCCTTGCTGATATGAACAGGTTTCCTGCGATAAGTCTGGACCAGGCCAATCCCAACAGACATTTGACTCATTCCCTATAAAAAACAACAGTGGTATAGCAAAGAATCCAGGCATCAGTTATATTCCCATGAATAAATCTCCTCATACAATTAAATACAGATACAGTCTTTCATTAAAGTGACATTACATAATATTTAAGGGAATAGGAACGGCCAGTCAACAAGGATTTATTATATACTTACTATAAGCTAGGCATTGTGCTAAGTTCTGGAGACATACAAGGAAAGGGAAAAAAGGAAAGAATGTTATGAAACTAAGATACAGAGATGAAAACTTATGATTGTAATGGTCTCCCTATAGAGGAAACACTTGCCCAGGGCACTAAAAGGCTAAGAGTCTTTACCAAGGTAACTCAGCCATTGTATGTCAGAAATGAGATCCAAACCTAGATCCTTCTGACTTTAAGGCCACCCTTTATCAACTATCATACGGTATCTCCTTAGGGTTAATAAAACAAAATTTATTGGAAGCACTTATACATTTTTCTAAGGATCTTCGGATCTTCAGAATGCTCCTCTTCCATGTGGCATGAAGATAACCCTTTTTTTCCAGCAAAGGCCATCCCAATGAAGCACAAATTGTGGCAGATTCTAACAAGCTGGAAAGACTTTGCATATGATCTCAGCAACTGACTCCGTCTGCTATCATGGGATTACAGTATTTAGAGTTGAAAAAAATTAAAAATAATTTAATCCAACCCTTTTATTTTACAGATGAGGAAACTGAGCCCAAATGACTTTTCCCAGGGCAACAACAAAGAACTTGATATGATCCTTCAGGTCAAATAAACATGAACTCTGATACTTGGTGACTTCATTGCAAAAGTGAGAAAAGGTAAGGATGGTGTCAAATATGTGGAAAAGCATGTTTCAGAAAGAAGGAATGAGAGAAGCCAATGACTGGAAATCACACAGTAGCCTCATGCATCTCTAACATTAACATTTTCTTTAAGAAAGTAATCGGTAAGCTCTGTACATGGCACATACTAAGTAACAACATAAAGAATAAAAGTCACTATATTTTAAAAGGAAGGAAAACATTTGTTTGTGTGGCTATCAGTTGTCTTGTGTAGTTAGTCAATTAATGAGATCTAATATTGGCATAAGTAAAAAAATAAGATATAACAATAATGAAAAGATGTTATGTACAATTTGAACAACTTAATTCTGAATTATTTGAAAAAGTAAAAAAAAAAACTTGGGAAATGGATAACACAAGTGACCTTGACATCAATTATATCAATTATAATAATATTTTCCAGAAGCTTAGTCAACAAAAATTAATTGCAACAAAGGATGCAGATGATTTCAAAAAGTACCTTGGTCAGCAAACATCAAATAAAGAGGGGTGGCTACCAAAGTCAACGTTTGTTAGATTACAAATTCATTTATGTAAAACCTTATGAAGAAAGATGATGCATGATTATATCACCTTATAAACTTCTATCACCTCATAAAGCAGAGAGAAACAGTAAAGGACAAAATTAGTTTAAATAGTCTGTTAAGACTTTTTGACAGTGATATCCCACTAAGCAAAGTCATCTAAAAGCATTCAAAGATGAAAATGGAGAACAAAAATATAAGAAAAATAGAAAAGATTTGCAAAAGCTATTTTACGAAATAGTTTTTTCCATCATGTATATTGAAGGCACCACACATGGACACAGTCCGTGATTTGTTTACGGAAAAGGTACTAAAGAGAATATGGATGGAAAAAGCAGCTAGACTGAATTTTTTTTGGAGGTGATGCACACACTACAATGTCAAGAGATTCAAGGTAGAAGACATAAGGTATCTAAGGGAGGAGAAGTTAGTAAAGGAATGGGTAAATAGTAAATTCAGATTTGGTTAATACTAAAAAGGTGACCAAAAAAAAACCAATAACTGCCCTATATGCTGGTTGTCCTACCTATACAAAATAATTATGAGCATCATTTACCCATGAGTTGAGGACATACTTGATGAGAGTTATTAGACAATAATGAAGTTTTCCCAAGCATTATTCAACACAGGACCATATCTTTATTATTTCACAATTAACTGAAAGATATAATGAATATAAGATCCCACTGTGTTTATTACTGGTTGAATATTAAAAAAGCATTTTATTTTGGAGAACAAAAGGCCTCCATACAGGCTCTTTTATAATAGTTTCTCACCCACATGTCAAAATCACCGAAGATTCCTTGGAAGTTCTAATATCAGTAGTAGCCCTAGTCAATGACCCTCCAATAAAAATATCAGATAAGAGATAAGAGAAGGAACTTATGTTCCCCAAAGATATTCAAGAGTCACAGAGTCTAGGTCAAGGAGAGATTCTCCATGGATAGTGATATTCTCCAGGTACTTCTTTTTACATATGATATTATGCTGATTACATCAAGCCCCAGAACACAGCAGAGCCTCCTAGAAGAGATCAAAAAAGTTTCACCTGTGCACTCACCTATAAAAGGCCAAGATGAAGAACGTCTGTTGTTAAGATGATAACATACATGGGACAAATATTCAATAGAACACTTATTTATACCTCGGACAAACAATAGAGACAAACAAGTTAGGTCCATAGTTGAAGAGAAGGGGAAGAGTGGAAAGTTTTCAGAATATCTCTGTTAACCCCAAGATTTATATGAAAATAAAGGGTCATCTTTTCAATACTAATATTCTATTCATCTTGTTGTATGGCAGCAAAACATGGAACATCTTTACAATGGTACATCTTTACAACATGCAAACATCTTATAGAGAGCAGTCAAAAGAATCATGATGAACCAAGGAAACATTGTTTACAATAACAGCAATATTGTTTTAAGAATGACTTTGAATGAATAAGTCATTTCGTCAATTCTTAACACCCAAATTAAATATAAAGGACATATGAAGAAAGATTCTATCTGCATCCAGAGGAAGAACTAATAAATATAAGTATGTATAGAATAATTTTATATATATATATAATATATATGTATATATACATATATATACATATATATATATATACATAATACCTATTTGTATCTAATGGTAGCCATCTCTAGTGAGGTGGGAGGGAAAAAGGAAAAAAAGAAATTTACATGAGAATTTTGTTGTGTATTTGAAAAGTAATAGCAAGTAGTGCATAGTAGATTGGTAGTTTCATATGCAACCATCTTTTTATTGTACTATGTGATAGAAATGTTTTATTCCATAAATTAAAATAAAATAAACTCTGGGTGTGTGGGGAGGGTGCAGCTAGGTGGCGCCGTGAGTAGAGCACCAGCCCTCGAGTCAGGAGGACCTGAGTTCAAATCCAGCCTCAGACACTTGACACACTTACTAGCTGTGTGACCTTGGGAAAGTCACTTAACCCCAATTGCCCTGCCTTCCCCCCTCCAAAAAGAGACAGATAGACAGTCATGGTGGTTGTGAATAGGCTATGACATATAACCACTGAGGAACTCCAAAAAAGTACAAGCATAAAATATATCATTCAAGAATCACATAATGGGAAGAGAAGTTGGGCTAGCCAGGTGGTAAGAATTACATATGAGCCACGGACAGCCAGAGCGCTCCACTGGTACCCTTGATATCAATAATGTCAAAACAGTGAAGAAGGCCTTCAGCATGTTGAGTGATAAACTTTGGCGAGAATGTGGACAAGAATCACACAAATTGGGCAGGAGTGGATGAGGTTCAGTCTGAATAAGTGGAGAGAATTCCAAGATCACTGAAATTAAATATTTATTTTAATATTGAGTGTACTGAAAATTTAGGGGGGTGGACATGATAGTTATCTTCTGAGATAAAACTATGTTGCCCTATGAGGAACTACCCTTGAAACAGATGCAGATATTCTCTGCCTTCTTCTAATACAATTATGTGGAAGTGTGAGAGAGCAATTTCTGTCCATGAGTTCCACAGAGGTCAGTAAGATAACAAAAAGTCTTCTAATTAGCCATGGAACAAGGAAAAAATGTATATATTTTAGACATTGCTGAGCCAAAGCTGAGAATTAATAAAAAAGACATGACCTTCACATCTTTTATTAAATTTCCTTGATGGCTATCAGAGGGTGGAAATGTTAGGAGTTGTCTTTCTAAGGGCTGGGTTGGAGAAGGGCACAGTCCTGTCTCTCATCTGCCCAAGGCAGCTATCTACACATGTACATCTGTCTCTTTATTTTAATTCTTTCTTGGTATTATACAAAAGAATATTTCAAGGTAGATCTGTCCAGAAAGGGATCTTGGGAGCTCAGGAAATTCATAGTTTGTATCAGCAACTGGAGTCGATAGCAGAGTCCACCAGAGGCAATGAAAGTGACCACTGGAGTGTAGTAGCCAACAACAAAGGAAATACCTTGCAGACAGATGGGGAAAGATAGTCACTGAAGGATGGTGACAGTCTTAGGGAATGAGATTCCTTGTGGAGAAGAGAATGAGCAGTTGGGGACTCAACAGAGGAACCAACTATGCCCAGCAGCAGTAAAACAACTTGTCTTAGTATTAGATGATCCACTTACCTGACAACTACATCTATCAAGGAACTTATGAGGACTCCACAGAGGGAAAAAAGGGGAATTCTAGGGCCTGGAATCTAGAGACACCCCTTTGCCACATATATTCTTTACATCTATGTCTCACTACCATTATAGTTTAAGTTTGTGCCTACTCTCCCCCAAGGGTCTTCTATATACAAGCAGAAAATGTGTCCACAATTTGGGGCAAATGTTATATACTAACATATACCTTCCCAGCTAATCCATTTTCTAAAAGTTAATAGAATCTGGCTAGCTGATTGAAAATGGAGAGGACATTATTTAGAGTGCATGAGCGACAATGTTAGAAGCCTGAATCCCTTGGGGTTACCCTGAAATCCCCATTAAAATTAGGAACTGGAGCTGTTGTTTGGGATCTTGAACCTGAGTGCCCCAGAGAATGCTACACTTTAAGTGTCTAAAGGACTTTCACATGGGAGAGGGACTAGACCTTTACCTTGGGACATAGAATCATAGACCAAACCAGAAGGGTACTTAAAAGCCGTTCAGTTTGATCTGAATATTTCACATATAAAACAACAAGAAGAAGAACAACTGAGGATCGTAGAGGTTGTTATTTGCCTAAGGTCACACATATAGAAAGCTCATTGGCTGGGTTCAAACCCAAATTCTCTAACTCAAAAGTCAGTTCTTTTTTCCTTCTTACAATAAAGCCTCCCATTACTACCTATGATGGGTAAAAGTTGCAAAGAAGCAAATTTAGGAAATGTCCTCATAGTATTATTTATAATGATGACTCCCCTTCAACTGGGGTCCTTTTCTTGAGGATGGATGACCACTTGTTGGTTATTTTGTAAAGGAGATTTTTATGCAAGAACAGATTGGACTAAATGTCCCTTGAGTTCTCTTCCAACCCTCAATTTCTAAAAAAAATTCAGAAGCTCAGAATTCAGTCAACAAGAATTTATTAAACATTTACTATGTGCTAAGAATAGAGTTTTGAAGGCATTAAAGATGGTGAATGCTAAAACAGCTTCACAAAATATAAAATTAACTATATCTTAACAGAAAGGAAAGTGTGGTTTAGCAAGGTAAAACTCTTCAGAATCAGCTGTTTACAGAAAAGATCATTGCCTGATTAGATGAAAGGTAAAAAATCAATACCAAATTAGAGAAAAGAATAAAAATGAAAAGACATTACGTATAGTTGTATACATTCTAAACTGACCCGCTTAAATAAGCTGCTGGCTCACAATGGTAAGATATGGGTAAAAGTAAATATGTTTATTTTATTATCATTTCTTTGAGAAGTTAACATTGGATCAATGCATGGGAGGAGAAGAAACTGCCTCAGATAGCCTTACATCTTTCCGCGCAAGAACAATTTGGGTTAATTAAAATTAATTAGAAGCCCATTTGTTGAACATAAAAGAAAGTAATGGTGGAAGAATACAAGCAATATTCTTTTCATAAAATAGAGGAGAGAAAAAACTGAGTGGAAAATATGCCTGCAAAGAAAATGATGTGAAACTCAGCTAAGCCAAATTATTCTGACAGTTTTTACAAATGAAACTAGATGGATAACAAATAGACCTGAAATGAAATAGATCACTAGCATTTCTGTGATGATCTATTCTCAACAGTGAAAATTACTGAAAACTTTGATTCTGCCACCTTAAAGCCCAATTTACAATTTAAATATATTGCAACTTCACATAAAAAGATGAAATTAGGAAAAGCTGGTGAACCTAACAAAATCCAAATTAATCCATCCCAAGATGACTAAATTGTAAAGATACACATAGTTAATTTTCAAAATATTTCATAAGAATGGAAAAGAAGTTACCACATGAATAAGATATCACCCAATATCAGTCCATATCTATACATTCTCATATATATAGATGTAGTTGTCAGGTAAGTGGATCATCTAATACTAAGACAAGTTGTTTTACTGCTGCTGGGCATAGTTGGTTCCTCTGTTAAGTCCCCAACTGCTCATTCTCTTCTCCACAAGGAATCTCATTCCCTAAGACTGTCACCATCCTTCAGTGACTATCTTTCCCCATCTATCTGCAAGGTATTTCCTTTGTTGTTGGCTACTACACTCCAGTGGTCACTTTCATTGCCTCTGGTGGACTTTGCTATCGAGATTTGGGGAAAAATATAGTACTTTTAATGATTACAAGGTACTTGGTGCCACAGATGCCCATCTGCTTCAACATCTGGTGATGCTATGGGGTTGTGAGTTATGCAACAGTATGTACTCAAAAAAAATCAAAATTGCAAGTGACCCAGAATGGAATGGGAATGTATCTAAGAAGATGGAGTGCCAACTTGGACTCAGGAAAACAGGAATTCAAATCTGGCCTCAGACAATTACTGGCTGTATAGCCTTGGACGAGTCACTCAAGCTCTTCAGTAAAATGAGGATGCCTCCCCACACCTCCCAGTGTTCTGAGCATAAAAGGTGCTTTGGAAAATTTAGTTTGCTAGACAAATGCTATCTATTGTTATCATGGGTGTTAGTAAGATGTATTTTTATCAATCAAGTGAGTAAGCTTTTATTGATTGGTGTTTGCCAGGCACTATCCTGGGCACTGTGGGTACAAAGACAAAAAAGAAATCGCTCCTACCCTCAAGGAGGTGACTGTGCAAGGTGAAAACAATGTGTACATGTATAAGTACATACAAAATAACTTCTAAGTCGACATTTGCAGCTAGGCGCATAGTGGACAGAACGTTAGGCCTGGAGTCAGGAAGACTCATTTTCCTGAATTCAAATTTGGTCTCAGAAACTTACTAGCTGTATGACACATATGCACATATGCTCATATGCACAGTCTTTCTTACTCCAGGTCCAATGCTCTATTCACTGCACCACCTTGCTGCTCTTTGTTATTTTTTTTAAAGGAAGCTTCCAAGGCATTCTATGGAGAATCTACTTGCACATACGAATGATATGGCATAAAAAGAATCTAATTTTACAGATTTAAAGACAGGCCTAGAGAGGTTGAGTGACTAGCCTTACAGCTCCCGCTTCCTTCTCTGCCAGGCTCCTAAGAAAATTGCTCGTATTACTTCCACTTTTTCTCCTCTCACTCGCCTCTCAACTTTCTGCAGTCCAGCTTCTGGCCTTCATATCTCTCTAGTTACTCTCTCCAGAGTCACCAATGGACTTTTAATGGACAAAGCTGATAGGGTTTTTCTCAGTCTTCATTCTGCTTTAGCTCTTTGTGGAATCTGATATTGTTGACCACTCTGTCTTCCTGTATATTCTCTTTTCTTTGGGTTTTTGTATGATTGCTTCTTGGTTCTCCTCCCTTTCTGACCATTCCTCAAATCTCCCTTGCTAACTCACTATCCACCTCCCATTCCTTAACTGTAAGTGTATCCCAAGGCTCTGTCCTGGGATTCCTTTTCTCTCTCTGTACTCTCTCTTGGTGACCTCATCAACTCACATGGCTTTAAACACCCCCTATACTCAGATGACTCCTAGATATATGCATCCAACCCTACTCTGTCTCCTGAGTACTAGTCATATATTACCAACTGCCTATTGGACATTTTCATTTCCCCCAAACTGACCTATCATCCAAATTCTCCTAGTTCTGTCAATATGGCACCACAGTTCTTCCAGTCACCCAGGTTCAGGACCCCAGAATCACCCTCAAAGTGTCTCCTTTATCCTACATATCTAAGCAGTTACCAGGTCTTACCATTTGCACTTCCACAACATCTCTTTCTTTTTCTCCATTCACATGGTCACTACCCTTACTCAGGCCTTCATCATCTCTTGCCTGAACTTAATTAGCCTCCCTTTCTCAGGTCTCTAACCCTTTCTAATCCACCAGACACAGGGCTGACAAAATGATTTTCTTAGCATTCAGGTCTGACCATACCACTTGCTAGCCCAACAAACTCTTACTTTATTCCTAAGGATCAAACACAAACTCTTCTTTGAGGCATTTAAGGCCCTTCACAATAAGGTTCAAACCTGCTTTTCCAGTGATATTAATACATTACTTCCTCTCCACACCCTTTACAATCCTGGCAGACTGGCCTTCTTGCAATTCTTCAATCTCCTCTTGCTTTGCCTTTGCATGGGCTATTGTCCCCCCATGCACCTTCTCTCCTCACCTCTACCTCTTGGAAAATCTAGCAGACTTTAAAGTCCAGTTCCAGTGGCACCTTCTACATGAAGCCTTTCCTGACATCCCAGCTGCCAATGCTTTCCCCACTAAGACTATCTTGGATTGGTGTATTTTCTCTGTGTTTTATTTGTCCTGTGCATATTGTTTCCCAATAGAATGCAAGATTCTTGAAGGCAGAGACTTTTTTCTTTTTGTCTTTGTATCCCCAGACCCTAGAACAGTACCTGGCACATAGTAAGTGCTTTATAACTATAAGTGATAAGATCACCCCTTACTTGTCAACTGATTTATTGCCCAAAGATTACCAACACTGATGGGATCACACAAACAAACTGAAAGTTCATGTTCATTTCAACTAGGAGACAGTCGAATAGGCTTTTTAAAAATAGCCAGAAGTAGTTTTGTCAGGAGTTGTATACATGGTGGCTTAACCAGTGAAACTATATTCTCAAATTTTCATTAAATTGATAACCTGTGGTATGTTGATTTTTATTATTTCATGATTTTTCATAAACCATAAGCAGTTCCAGATTTCCTCAATATAACAATTACATATGGCCTCTAAAATGTATTTGTCATATTGACACTCTAAAACTGATTCTATTCATCCTTGAATTTGATGGGACTTAATTTAACAAAAGGGAAATCAGATAGAATTGTGTAAAAGTTTTATAAGAGCTTATGGCTATAATGAACAAGCAAAAAGAAACAAAAGTGAAGAGATACAGAGGGCATGGGAACACATAGGAGAGTAAGAGGCAGGATGGGGAACTAGAACAGTTACGACTAGTGCCCAAGAGATGTGTTTAGATAATAGGTAAGGAGTATAGTACAAGATAAATTTCATCTTCCGTTATAAAGAGCAACTGGGCATTTCTATGTTCTAACCCCGCTGCCCCACCTGATACTGTCTCACAGGGTAAAATATCAAAAATTGGTCACTGTTCTAAGGAGAGCATCCTGTCCTATTTCTAACTACTCATTTTTTTTTCAAATTCAGTCAAACTCCTTCCTCTGCGTTACAAAAAAAAAATACATATTGCCATTTCCTCCTAGTTTTTAATTGTTTATTTTGGCATTCTGTCAAAGAATTACTTGCTGTTACGCATAAGGCTGCTGATAATATGGAATATTTGACTGTAAATTTGATTTGTTGGTCCTTCCAAGAAATCATTTCCATCAAACACTGTGCATGCCAGAAAACCCTTTTTTATTACTTTAATATTCTCCAGTGCCATATAGAATGTTTTTTAAAATATTAATGTTTTTGCAGTTTGGTACTCCTGCATCTGGTTTAAACTGATTTCCCCACTGGATAACCTTAGCTACATGTGAATCAGAATAATTCTCCACATTTTCTATAGGATTATCATAGTATTACATGGTTCTGTTGCTGCAATGCTGTTGCATTAAAATAATAATAAGCCCCAGATAGAATTCTAGATTATAAATCTTTTTTAAGACAAGAAAATAAAATCTCATTCCCAACCACTGCTAGATTGAATATTACTAGTGGATTGTGATGTCTTGCCACACCAATGCACCCCTCTTTATTTTCTCTTTTCTTTCTCCTTTTTCCCAGCCTTTCACTTTTTCTGAGCGATGATTTTGTTTGATTAAACAATCACAAACATTAAAGCTGTGCTCAGTTTCGTCTGCTGGAATAAGATTCCATCTGGCTACGTGGTTCTAATTACAATGTTATGGGTTTATAATAAATCTTATGATCGATGTTTTCACTCTATTCTGCTTTGGGCCAACTCTCGTATTCCTATTCGTGCTCCTACTCCTGTTGGCTAGCATGTAAATACTGCCTTTGTGTATCAGGTACTGTGCTAATAAGAACTTTAGAAGTATTATCTAATTTGATCCTCACAACAAACCTGGAAGGTGGGCACTACTATCATCCTCATTTCACAAATGAAACGGAAGCAAACAGATGGTAAATGACTTGCCCAGGGTCACACACTTGTAACTTCTGAGGGATACTTGAATCCCACGTCTTCCTGACTCCATTCCTGGTGCTCTACTCACTATGCAACCTAGCTGCCCATAATATCCAAAATACTGTGCTCAGTTCTAGGTGCCGTATTTTAAAAGAAGCATCAGCAAAGTAGAATTTGGAATTCACAGAATGTTAGAACTGGCAAAGAGACCCTAGAGGCCTTGAACAGGTACTGTCATGTGCTCAAAATCACACAGCTAATTAATCTCAGAAGAAGGACTTAAACCCACATCTCCTGACTCCAAATCCAGTGTTCTTTCTACTATACAATGCTTCTTTCATCCAAAGGCAGCTAAGTGATGCAGTGAATTTTCATCAGACCCACAGGGCCAGGCCTGAGTTCAATCAGGAAAGATATCAGGAAGACCTGAGTTCCAATACTCCCTCAGACTCTTAGTAGCTATGTGACCCTGGACAAATCACAACTTCTCCATGCTTCAGCTCTCTAAATTGAAAAATGGGGTTTAACAAGAGTGCCTATCTCCCAAGGTTGTCGGGAGGGTAAAATGAGACAATATTTGTAAAGAGCTTAGCATGATGCCCGGCACTTAGGAGCCTAATAAATGGTCCCTTCCTTCTCTGCTTCCTTTCTTCTTTCTTTCTTTCCTTCCTTTTTTTCTTTTTTCCTTTATTCCTTCTTTCTTTCCCTCTGAAGATAGCAACCAGAATAAGAAGAGCTCTGGAAAGCATATCATGATAAATAAATGAAGGAACTAGAAGAGCTAGGGTATCTTCATGACTCCAAATCCATTGTTGTATGGAAAGAACAATGGATTTGGAGTTGGAAGATGTGGGTTTCAGTCCCAACTCTGCTACTTACTTACTGGGTCCTGTGGAAAGCCACGTGGTCTCTTAAAGTTGAACCAATAACCATGCAACCATCTTTACGCAGTACTTTTAACAATGAAAAAGCATTTACTTCCATACAAGTGGGTCGGGTGGCAAATATAATCCCCATTCCACAAACAAGGAAAGTCAGCAGTGCCAATGAGGTACCTGAGACATTAGTGGTCTAATAAAAATAATGCGTCCAGGGTCAAGAAACCCAAGTTTCTTGACTCCAAATCTAACAAGATTTCCACTGTCCGGTACTAATCTCAAAGATCCTTTGCAGCTTAAAAGTCTATAATATTCGAACCATTTTCAAATATTTGAAGCATTACTAAATGTAAGAAGTAGAATTTCTGCTCTGCTCCTAAGGGGCAAGTGGATACAAATTAAAGGGAGAGACATTTTCTAACAATAAGAATAGTTTAAAATAAAATTAATTGGGGCTCTCACAAAGAAGTGAGTCCCCCTTCATCAGAAGTATTCATCAAGAAGAGGCCAACAACCATTTGTCAGGAGCGCTGTAAGAGTTGGGACTAGATGAAGTCTAAGGTCCTTTTCAATTTTCAGATGATATTCTTTTAAGAGGCAGAATGTTACAGTAGACACGAAACTGTCCTCTGAGTAAGAAAGATCTTGGTTTGAGTCTTTCCTCTGACACAGAGTTGTGTGATCCTAGACAGGTCACTTAAGTTCTCAGTGCCTCCTGGCAATTCTCTAAGACTTCAAATTGAAGAGCATGTGCCAATCTGTACTGGTATATAGAACTGTTCCCTGGAAGCTCCCTTCACTAATGAAATCACAGGTAGAATCAAAACAAACAAAAAGTTATACAAAATATTCAATATTAAAAAGAAAAAATCAATGTTCATGTGATTTTTTTTAAATTGAGAAGCACTCCCTCTGTGCTCACTCTGCCAAATCACACTGACATTGCGTTTTGTCACCAGAAAGGAGACTGCTGCCTCGTTCTAGGAGTAACCTTGTAAGTGATTACTTCTGCTACTATTGCTCATATGTGGCCCCTAGTGTGCTTGCCTTTAATGATAAATAAACTCAATTAGTTTTCTAAAAGTAATTTTCTTAGTTTATTGCGGCAAAAAAAGATTTGTTTCATAGTTTCCCCTAAAGCCTAGGATGCACTCTTCTCCAACTACACACAGAGTAGCCACAAAGTATACTAGTAGTGAAGAAAATAAGAAAAACAGAAGAAAATAAGAAAATGATAGCAGGTCTGGGATGTTATGGAAGGATATCGTCATTCTACCCTCCAACCTTGTGGGATGATGAAGTTCCTGAGGTCACGGTGGAGAGTCCAAAGGACAGCATCCTATAGCTGGGTGAGAAATTACTGCTAAGTGTATCATACTCTTTCTGTAGTATTATGGTGATCTTCAGCTATGGCAGGAACCATTAGCCTAGGACTGGCAGAAGCCTCTGCAGTTTGGCCCTGTCCAGGACTCAGATCTAAGGTGCATCACTTCCAGGTAGGAGATGAGAGAGGTCTAGCTTTCCTTTTCGATAACTTCTGGCTCACATCAAGGTGCTCTCAGTGAGAAACTTTACCCTTACTTATAATGACCAGCCCCGTTACATTTCCCCACCCCCTAGATAGAAGCTCCAGAAGAGCATGGAGCTAAAAAGTTCTAACATGAAAAAGGCAATTTTTTTTTTGACACTGAAAGGTCTTTATTACCTACAGGTCACCAGCAGCATTCCAGGGGACACAGGCCATCTGGCCCATGCAGAAGGCCCCCTGAAACTCAGCCACAGTCTAGTGCATTGGGGCCCTGAAGGCCCTCCCTCCCTCTCTTCCCCTCCCCATGCACATGTGGTACCAGGTGAGGCTAAGCAGGACAGAGGGCCCATAGATAAGGACTATGGGGTGGCTGGGCAGCATTCCACTTAGGGGAGGGAAAGAAGAGGAAAGGAGGTTTCCCCAGGCAGCATGGAGGAGGAGGAGGAAGAGGAGGAGGAGAAGGAGGAAGAGGAGGAAGGGAAGGAGGAGGAGGGCAGAGGAGGGAAGGGGAGGAGATGGAAATACAGCCTTCTAGATTGTGTTGGTGGCAAAGAGGATGATGAGGACGATGATGATGCCCACGATCACGCACATGAGAATGATCATCTTCACATTTTTCCACCAGAATTTCCGAGCCACCTTCTGTGATGTGGTCTTGAAGTGTTCTGATGTGGCCTCCAGGTCTTCCGTCTTGTTCCGAAGGTGGTCCAGGTTTTCTCCCCGAGCCAGGATTCGCTCCACATTTTGGGTCATGATGTTCTTCACCCCCTCCACCTCACTCTGGAGGCTCCTCACTCGATCATTCCCACCTCCACCACTGGCTTCCTCCATCTCTGCCTCCCATCCAGCTGGGGCTTGTCAACAGCTCGGAAAACAGCAAGCAAACTGGCTCGGGTACTTTTCTCCCCTGGTGCGCTCAACCTACTTCCTGCTTATTCCAACGTTCAGCCCGTCCCAAAAGCTGAGCTGCGCTGCTGCGTGGGGTCGGTCTACACTGCCGTCCCAGACTATGAAAAAGGCAAAATTAAGGAATAGGTGAATGTAGCCAAATAATATTAAAAAGGGGATAAATTGAATAAGTTCCTAACAAACTATCAAGTTCTTTCAAAACACTACTGATATAAATAAGGAAGCCACATATTTTTAAAATAAAATGAGCCCTTAAAGTAACCTAAAACACAGTATTGACCTTCTTCCGTAAGCACTCTTTCGCCCTTAGAAAAACTACTGAGTCTTTATTTCATAGGAAAGCAGCAGATACTCAAATTGCTTTCTAGTTATTAAAGTAACAAGTGATAAGGAATTGCATGCTTGGAATTTTCTGATGATTCAATAGAAACTGAGTATTTTTTTCAGTTTTATAATAAACTCCTATGCATCCAAAACACTCAAATATCCAGAATATTTATTTTCTATTTTGCACAATGGCAATTACTGCTCTAAGTGGTCATCCATATACCTCTGAAAAAGAATATAGAAATTATGTCTTTCTTTAGGTAGAATTCTTCAGTGGCTCCTAAACATTGCTTCCCAGCTAGCTGGACTTGCTTGCAAACACTATGCTGTTATGGCCTTGAAAAATTCAGGGTCACCTCCATGCTTCAGCATAAGGCATTGTAATTGGACATCAGTGGAGAAATTTTAGCCATGAAAGAAAATGTTGTATTCAATGGAGTTTTAATGTTAAATGATTAGGGAAACAACTAGGTCCGGCATTCATTGCTCATAGGTATAAATAATCAAAACAAGAATGTGGACCAGGAGAGTAGAGGAAAATCTCATAGTGTTCTTCACATAACTTTTTGTTGTTACTCAACCTCTGCCTCTCCCCTTTTCAATCCATCCTCCACCCAGTTGCCAAATTGGCGCCCCTAAATAAAACACAGATGGCTAGTTGGTACAATGGTTAGAGTGCAGGATTTGGAATCAGGAAAACCTGGATTCAAATTTGACCTCAAACACTACCTGGCCATGTGGCCTTGGGCAAATCCTTATACCTCTTTGCACCTAAGTTTCTCTGGCTGTAAAATGGGGATAATGATAGCACTAGGGTTGTTGTGAGACAACATGTACAAAGTGCTGTGCAAATCTTAAAGTGCCATATAAATACTAGGTACTATGTTACTACCTGGCTAAAATAGCTACTGTTGTATCCTACTGCCTCTAGATTAAAATAAAAATTCCTGTTAGCATTTAAAGCCTGGAACAATCTGGTTCCAACTTGTTTTCTGGGCCAATTAAACAATATTTCCCTGCATGTACTCTACATTCCAACAAAACTTGTTGTGACCTAGACACATCATTCTATCTCCCATCTTCATGCCTTTGTATAATCTGTCCACCATGCCTAGAATGTTCTTGCTCCTCACTGCTACCTCCTGAATTGTCCTATCTTCCTTTAAGGTTCAGCTCAAGTGCCACCTGCCAAAAGAAGCCTTCTCTGACTCCCCTTGTTGTTAGTGTGCCCCTGCACCCGGAAAATGACAAGTATTTATCACGGATATGTTTTGTACTTACTAAGCTCTATACAACTTCCCTTCAGTAAAATGTAAACTCCTTTAGTGCAAGGATTGCTTTAGTTTTATCTTTTTGTGATCCCAGCACATAATAGACTCTTAATAAATGGTCACTGATTTGAAATGAACGCAAGCAAAGAGGACATTGGGAGCAAGCTGGCTTCAAAACCAAGCCCCAGTCTAAATATGAATCTTATAGGGACTTTTGTCAGTCCCTAAAATAAATTTGGTTATCAAGAGTGAAGGGAAGCACTACACAGGTTTCTCATTGGACATAAATGGTAAATATAAGGAATTTCCTAACCCTAAGTTCAATAGATGTCTAGGACAATGGACTTTAAATTGGCACCAGACACAGGCAGTTAAAGCCTGCAGATATAATCTTAGCTTGGTATACTTTGTTTTTGTCTTTTTGTTCAGGCTATTCTTTTCATTTTGTGTGGTGGTTTATAGCTTGAGTTATGGACTAAAATTGCTCAACTCGCCTCTGTCTGGAATATGATGTCTAATTACAATATCTTAATACGTAGGAACAGAGGTCAGGAGATGTCCCTGAAGAGTCAAAGCCTAGAAAAGTGTAGGTGTGAGGAGTTTGCTGGCAAATTTTGCTGGCAAAAGGAAACAGCAAAGATACAACACCAAGAAGTGACAATATACCTAGAGGAGAGCAGATATGTGTTAGCCGACAGATGGCAGTGGAGAACAATGTAAAGATATCAACAGAAAACATGAGCAACCCTGGAGTATTAGACCTATATATTGCTAGACCATGCCTATGCTCTGTGTATACTGGTTTTTGGACTCTGACCCTTCACTCATGTTTTCTATCTTTCATATTTCTCTACATGTGTGCTCCCATACATGTTCCTTACTCACATATGTACTCTGTATGAATGTTTTTCCCTGCTGATGGTGTGGTACTCAGTGAAAGAATATATCCCATGTACACATGGGAAGGATCCTTTCTTTTTATTTTGTTATGGTATTTGATAAAATTTCAATTGTTTTAATCTAATGTTCTCTGTTTTGTTTTTGTTTTTTGGCAGGGCAATTGGGGTTAAGTGACTTGCCCAAGGTCACACAACTAGTACACATATCAAGTGACTGAGGCCGGATTTGAACTCAGGTCCTCCTGACTCCAGGGCTGGTGTTCTACTCACTGTGCCACCTAGCTGCCCCCATCTAATGTGCTCTGGCTGGTAAAAGTAAACACACTGGTGAAGGTACATGAATAGGAATGACAAACAGAGTACCTCAGACCTAGAGGTTCTTTTCTAGGGTCCTAATGGAAGCCTGCACATCCCAGGTATTGATTTATTGTGTGCGTGTGTGTGTGTGTGTGTGTGTGTGTGTGTGTGTGTGTGTGTGTCCAAACTGGTGATTTCACTGGGGTAAGGAACTCTTAGTGAGAAAAATCTCTTCTGCCAATGTAGATCAGCAACTGCTCTGAAATTTATAGTCTTAGAGTTGCCCAGGGACTAAGAAGTCTCTCTGACATTACCAACAGCCTCATAGCTGCCAAATCTGACGGCATTTTCTTAGTACTCATTCTCTCTGTCTAGAGGTTTTGATACTGTTTCTGGATTCTGCTCTCCTCCTTTAGCTTCTATAAAACTGCTCAATCCTAATTATCTTCTCAACTTTCAGGACAGAACTTCTCAGGCTCTCCCCCTACAATGGGTACTGCCTTCTTACCTTCTGTTTTTGTACTTCTTCCCTTGGTGATCTCATGTTCCCATTGGATCAAGTAGCGTTTATATTCAGATGACTACCAAACCTACTTTTCTAGCCCTAAATTCTTTCCTGAACTTCACCCCAATATTGTTATCTCCTTGATGAAAAGTTGTGACTTGATATTCCATAAGTATCTCCAACTTAACAAATCTAAAACAAATGTAAACTTTGACTCAAAGAGTTGACTGTATGGGACTACTTACTCATTGGTGGAGACTGATGTTTACTCAGCTGCCCCATGGTTGCATGAGAGGTGAGTGGAATTGGCGTGAGCCAGAGAAAAGAGAGATCTAGGGTTCTTCTAGCTTCTGGATTTGAGAGAGGAGATGTGAAATGTCAATCTTTCTTCAGGTTGCTGAAAGGAGGTAAAGGTTCTGGGAAGAAGCTAACATGAAAGAAGCTTGCAGTCTCTATCAAGTCCCTACCTTTAGCTTGCTATTCTAGAGACTGGCAAATTTCCCCTTGGATAAGATCTGAGACTCTTTCTCTTGGTTGAGCTATCTCTTTCAATTTGTATTAACTGGTATCTGTTCTCATATGTGTACTTCAACTGGTTTCCATTTTGTTGTTTATTTGTATATATGCATTTATTTGCTATTTCCTATATGTGTTCATTGTGGAATTGGAAGCTGGTAAGAAGAGAATCAAGCCATGAAGAACCTTAGGGTCCTTCTTTGCACATTAATGAATGGCAATCAGGAGTTTAACCTGAACCTCAAAGTTGATTCCTCTAGACCAGGGCTGTCCAACCTTAGGTTTTTATTGAAATAATAGACAATATATTTTGATTTGCCATTATAGTGAGAGCTCTACAATTACTTGGCTTCCTTTACTAAAGCATTTATGTAAATTTCTATGCTTGTAGGCAGGCCGCATAAATCGCCGCCAACTGCTTTTTGGACAGCCCTCCTCTAGACTAATAATAGGGGAACACATAGATATAATTCTAGCCCAGCATTCCCTGTCCCTGAGGAAAGCAGAATGCCAGTGTTTGGCCCCAGCTTTCTGGTTCCCCTCCTAGCAGGAATTAAAATTTCCTTGGAGAAGGGCAGAAGGGGAAGATGTTAGAGATATCTATTCTTGTCTATCTGTGAGTCACATCAAAACAGTCACATTATACATAATTCAGTGTCTTCCCTCCTAAACTCACTCCTCCTACAAAATTTCCTACTTTTGTTGAGGATACCACTATCATCCCAGTTCACCCAGGTTCAAAACCTTGAAGTTGACCTTGGTTCTTCCTTCTCTGCCCCCTCAATCAGTTGCCAAATTTTGTCAATTCTACCTCCAGAACAGCTGATACGTATCTCCCCCTTCTTTCTCCTAAACTATACTAGCACTCTGTTTACTATAATATTATTTTAATTTTTCCTTCTTTTTTCATTTCTCCTGTTTCTAACCCACACTCCACATAGTTGCCAAAATAATCTTCCCAGACTACAAATCTGACCATGTCAGTCCCTTGATAATTTTTTTTTTGTTTTCCTATTTCCCTTCGGATAAAGTACAAATTCTCCCAGCTGTCAGACCCTCAACCATCTGCCTCCCACATAACTTTCCAGCCCTTTTTCATACTATCCGTTTTCAAAATCTCTATGTTCTAAACTGAATTTGACCCACATTTTCTGCCCCCCATCCTTCCTCATCTCTATTTCTTTGAATCCTTGCCTTCTTTGAAAGCACCACACCGATGCCACCTCCTTCATGAAGTCATTCCTGAACCTCCCAACCCCAATTGTTACTTCTTTCTCCTGCCCAAAATTACTTTATATTATACTTATTTGTGTATATGGTACATTGATGACTGCTGCTCTCTGTCCTATCCCCCTTCAAAATATAAACTCCTTGAGAAGAAGGTCAATTTTGTTTTGGTCTTTATATCACCAGCACCTAACACAGTACCTTGTATGCAGTTTTCACTTAAGAAGTGGTTATTGAATTGATTAGCAACATAAAGCATAAGTGAAAGTTTTTTTCTAATTGTTTATTTTAATAACTTTTCTTAATTCCCAAACATTAAGAAGTCATGTATCTCTTATGAACTTTCACAGCACCTTGTTTGGATTGTGCCTTTGCATTTGTTTCATTTTATAATTACTTGCATGTGGTTTTTAGCCCCCTTAGTATATAAATGAAAAGCAATGTGGCAGAGTGAGTAGAAAGTTGACTTTAAAGTCATAAAGATTTGAGTTCAAGTTCCTCCTCTGATATATACTGGCTGTGTAACCCTAAGCAAATTTCTTAACCTCTCAGTGCCTCAGGCAACTATCTTAAGATTAGAAAATTTCAAGAAGATATTGATCTGCATTGGTAGAGGGAGTTTCCCTATCATGAGTTTTCTTAACCAATACAATCAAAGATTCTGTCCCATCCCTAATATGTAGCTTGTAAGCTTCTTGAGGATGAGTTCAAAGTCTTATCAGTGAATCATTGTGGTGTGGTGGAAAAGAACACTACATTACGTGTCAGAGAACCTAGGCTCATCTCCCAGTTCTGCCACTTACTCTAATACATGTGTGACCTTGGATGTGTCATCTGAATTCTCTGGGCCTCAGTTTCCTCATCTGTAAAACTTATTGAATTGGACTATACGATCCTATGATCTATCCCCAGTACCTAGAGCATACTTTTCACATGCTAGTCATTTCCTAAATGAATATTTCCTTAAATGAAAACAAAGTTGTTGTAACAAAGGGCTCTTCCAGTCTTTTTCTGTACTAGCACAGTTATATTTAAAATCCTCTAAATCATATTATTCAGTGAGAAGAGTAGCATTTTTTCTAAACAAGTAGCTGCATCTCCAAACATAAGTTGGAGAACAGTCGGCACAAATATTTAAATGCTCTTTGGCCTGTCATTATCCTTGTGTTCACAGTATAGAATTTATCTAAGATAAGACACAAAGACTGAATTTAAATTATCTACCAAGATAATTGTCCATTGCATCTCATTTTGAGAGTAAGTTATTAAAGAAACTGAGGTTATCTGCTCTTTGGAATATAGACATTAGCTAAAATAAAGGTATGACCCTTCCTGTCATACTTTAAGATTAATATCCTTCCCTTGTGGTCTTTGAGCTTTCTTTCTTAATGAGTTAACTAGCTAGTTTCTGGAAAGGAATACAGAGACTTTATATCTTTGAGTATGAGTTCTTATTATAAGAAACAATTTAGCCTTGCAGCTCAGAGTAATGAAACAATCATTCTAAAGAATTGTTTTTAGATAAATATGCCATCATTCTGATCTCAAACTAAAAAGTTCTCCGCTGTTCAGACCAGTCATATTTTCAGATAATCACCAAATTATCCAAATTTGGATACTGACAATTCTGATGTTCACATCTCAGAATAGTAACATACATTTAATGAAGAGTTTTCACTTATAAAAAGGAAATCTCATGCTTGCAGAAACTACATGGTACTGTGGAAAAGCCCTGGATTTAGAGTTAGAGATGCCAATCCTAGCTCTGCTTGTTCCTATTGATGTGACCCTAAGTAAGCCACAACCTTGCTGAGTAAAACATTTATTAAGTGCCTTCTGACTTCCAATCCCATCATATAATTGGTGTATAGGGAGTATTATTTTTACTCAAAATTTAACATTGCTTTCTAATTTCTCTTTCTGTCTCTCTCTGCCTGTCTCTCTGTCTCTGTCTGTCTCTGTGTCTCTGTCTCTCTTTCTCTGTCTCTCTCTTTCTCTGTCTCTGTCTCTGTCTCTTTCTCTCTGTCTCTGTCTCTCCCTCTGTCTCTCTGTCTGTCTATCTCTTTCTCTCTCTCTCTCTCTCTCTCTCTCTCTCTCTCTCTCTCTCTCTCTCTCTCTCTCTCTCTCTCTCTCTCTCTCTCTCTCTCTCTCTCTCTCTCTCTCTCTCTCTTTCTGTCATGTGCCAGACCTTTACTCAGACATCTTTGTACTGTATTTATATTAAAGCTCTTATATTTAACCTAAAGTCTAACCCTGCAATCAGGATTCCAGAAAAAGGACAAGTGTCTTCTTCATCTTTTAAATTAAACATTGTTTTTCAAACTATAGAAGACAAATGAAAATCTCACTTAGAAATTATTTGAAGGACTGTCAGCATAGAAATTGCCCTCTAGCATAGCGTGCATTCATAAGGAGAGCAATAATCAAAGAATCAGTCTTTCAAAAGGAGAACAGGGACCAAAAAATATTAAAGAAGAAAATTAAATGACTTAAGAAAGATATATAGACAGTCCCATGAATATAAAAGTCACACTAACTTAATTAAAATGCAAGCTTCACAAAGTGCAACCCTCCATCCTGATCAGAATAACAATAATAGCTGAGTTACATAGGGTTTAAGGTATGTAAAGTCCCTTACATATATTATCTCATTTGATTTTTACAACAATCCTGTAAGACAGATGCTATAATCTCCATTTTACAGAGGAGTAAGCTATGGCTGAGCCAAAGGGCCATACAACAAGTAAGTATCTGAGGCAGGATTTGATCCCAGATCTAATTTAATGATGGGATGACATCCTATATATAGTACCGCTTTGAATGCACAAAAGAAGAGCCAACAAGTAAAGTGAATTTTCATTTGTAATATATATTACCACATATAATCTACACAGTATTATATGCCCATATTATATCTGAATATGTAATATGCAGTCTTTGCAACATAAAGTTGGAAATGATTGCATTTAAGATTCTGAAATAAAGAGTTTCGAAGATATGCTTAAATCTATATAGAATCATACAATGTTAGAGCTACAAGAGACCTGAGAGAACAATCTAGTGTAACCTTATTTTATTTTTTAACTGAAGAAACTGAAGTCTGGAGCAATTAAGTGAACCCATCTTACTCCCCGCCCCCATCACATAGCTGGTTACTGGCATGGGTGACACTAGAAGGCCTCCTGACTCTATGAATAACAACGCACCATGCTTAAGGAATTTCTTAAGTCATAATAATTAAAATGACTAATGTGAAGCTCCTACAAATATATCTCCTAAACTCTAGTCAGATCAGTGGGCAATAAATGTAAATTCATCAAGAAAAAGGTGGAATGTTTCCATTCAACAAACATTTATTAAGGGTTTACTATAATAAAGCCACATCATATAAGAATTTAACTTATATGAACTAAACTGTACAGGCTTGCCTGGAATGATGGCTGTCCTGGACAATGGCCTGTCAAAACTATGACCATTCCCCCAATACTGACAGGTGAACAAACCTAGCCAAGAGAGAATTGGGACAAGGCTTTGCCAACTGGAACCTAAAGTTCCTAGGAGTTTAGGTCCCTTAAACTTTTTGTTTCTTTAGCAATATTTCACCATTAATAATTTTTGTGTTGAGGAGTAACATGGTCAAAATATATCTGGATGCTGCTATGTTTCTTTCAAAACAATAGTGCTTTTGTTTCTTACACTCAGAGCCATGCTTAGGGTACAGTAAAATCAGAACTCGATACTTTAGGTAAGGTAATAACTTATTACAGTAGTTTCTGACTGTGGCTGAAGAAAAAAGCTGAGGCTCATTGTTTCAACAATCCAGCTAGCAGCTTCTGTGGGGGTGTAAGATCCACCAACAACCAGCACCCAGAAAGCTGCCAACACACTGCAAAAGCACAGGTTCTTTTGATCTGCTTTAGTAAGGAAAGCAAGGTTAAGGGCTTGACAAGCTTAATTTAATTCAGCATACAAATATCATTCACTTAGTTCAGGGGAAAAAGCCAGCACCCTGAACTTCAGAGCAAAATACAAACAAATTACAAACATCAGCAGACAGACCCAATACAATTCATAGTTACCAACATCTAGGTTCAGCCCGGGAGCTCATAAGGAGGGCTGACCCAGAGTCACTCACGCCACCACTGCTGTGGGTAAGAGCTCCAAAGAATAGAAACCCAACCCCTGGTTTTATATCTTTTTCAGTCGGGATGAGTCACCCATGTGACTCACCCATGTGACCAAGAATCGTCACAAAGAGGGGACTTAAATCCACGTGGTCTAAAAGCCTCTGCTGTCCCAGACATGTCACTCCAACTCATGTGTAAACTAGGCCCTCCCTTGAGTTAGCCCCACCTTGGGCCCTACCTTAGTTACCAATCCATACCCACATAGGTTTTATACCTAATAGGGGTTTGGGCCTGGGGCTTAGCACCTAGTAAGACTCAATGAAATACACTGAATTACTCAAAGGAAACAAAAGCCAAACTCTTCAAGGGCACTTGGTTGAACTAAGTGCTAAGAGCCCATTTTGCTTACCAACACACTCATGCACATACAATGAACCCCTAAGTTCCTCATTAATACCATAGTTATTGGGCCAGAATGCCCTGGTTTGGAAACTAAATAGGGAAAGCTAATATTTCTTGACTCACTGTATGCTGCATAATTTATTCACTCTATATACTGTAAAAATAATTAGTTTACATAAAGGTTCAGGGGAGGGGGCAAGCAAATTTGCAACAAGATAGATGAAAACAGCCAGTCGATTTGTGTTTGTGTATGTGAGTATGTGTGTGTGTTTTAGCAACAAATGGTCTTTGCCAACAATCAGTTGAATTTCACACTTTTCAATAGTTTTCTTTGGGTTAATTTGTCTAGATTTTAGTTTTGAAACGTGACAATTGGCGATGGATAGCTATTGATAGAAATTATGATCTAAAGAGTATGCATATAGACACACACACATACACACATATTTATGCATGTATACATGTGCGTGTACATACATATATACACATGCATATATATGTATTTGAAAATTAATGCTGTAAATTATTTAGAACCTAAAAATAATGCTTTATATATTGAAGTGCTTAATAATTTATAAGGAGTGTTGGATATGGTGTAGTCATTCAGGTTTGGGACCAATTCTGTATGTGACATCTATAAACCAATGACAAGATCACCAATAATGAGGTCCTTGAAGATAGTTTGTCATCCAGCATTAAAACCAGCCAGGCTCATTGTACTTTGCTGCGTTGGACAGCTGAGGAGGAGGATTCCTAAGCAATGTTAAGATTCTTCTGTGTACCTAACAGAGGCAGAATGTTTGTCTTCCTAAATATTTCTACAGGTTCTGTCATCTAGATATATAATTCTAGTCAGAGAGAAAAGGAAGGAAAGGAACAAAGGACTTTCAGAGTCATTGTGCTGGAGCTAGAAAAGCTTAGGAACTGACTGCCAAGTCAAATAATTTCCAGGCACTTGATTAAGTCTATGACTATGCTATGTATATATGTGTGTGTCTATCTGTATGTGTGTATATATTTACGTGTATATGTGTGTATGTGTACACATATACATATATCATATGTATGTGTGTATGTATACACACACACACACACACACACACACACGCATCAATGGCAGGAATGTTTGGGAAAGAGGGGAAGTGGATAATCCAACTATTTGACATGTAAACAAAACAGTTGGTTCATTATTTAGATTTTTTACAGATCCCGCTACCACTGTGAAAATACATGAAATTGATGTCCTTATGAAGCACAAATTGATCTGGATATTGGCTCCTTAGTGAAGGAGATTGTTTCTCCAGGTTATAATCACACAGCACCATCATCAGACAGACATCAACAGACAGATATCAACAGATAGAGTAAGGGTCAGCAGATTATGGGTCAAATCCAGCCCCTTTTCTGTTTTCATAAGGTCCCAAGGGCAAAGAATGTTTTATATTGTTAGCTAAGCAGGAGGATTTGGCTCTGAGGACATAGTTTACCAACTGACCTCTGTATTTGCATATTTAAAAATAAATTTCATCACACATCTACCATAATTTTTCTGTAATATCCCTACCTAAACATGGTAAGTATGTTTTCCCCAAGTAAATGATTGATTCCTTTCTTATACATAAGAACAGTAATCCATTCACTTAGTGCTATTAAGAGAAAAGGAATTATATAAACATGCCCCTGTATTCTAAGAGGCTTTCATTAAGTTGAAAACACCAAAGGCTGCATGTGCAGTTCCCATAAGCTATATTCTGTTGTTTTCTCTGTGAGCACCTATGAATACAAATGTACATATAGGTTCCAAGAGTATATCTCAATAGAAACATGATTCAAAGCTAGAAAGGAACTTAGAATCGTTTAGTTCAACTCTTCATTTGATATATAAGAAAGTTAAGGCCCTGAGAGGTTACCCAAAAAGGTAAGTCAACTTGTCCAAAGTCACAAGCATAATAAGTGTGAGAGCTATAATTTGGATCCAGGTCCTCTAATTCTGGACCCATGACACCATACTAATTGCATATAAAATCATCTTCTTAAACTGGTAGGTAGAAAGCAAGGTGCTGAATATTTTATTCCTCATTCAATCCATAGACTATGCAAAACATAATACTCTAGGAGGAGGGAGTAGGAAAAGTGAAGGACAGCTGAGGAGAAGCAAAAATGGTTGACGGCAAAAGATTTACTATGCATACACCAGGTAGAGATAGCAGAGAAATAAGAATTATTCTACAAGAACTTCATCTCACATGACCTGAATCTCTAAAAATCAAATACTTGATTAGATGGAAACAATTTTGCTATGATTTATCACTAGGAACTATGTAGTTGTACCTTAAAATGCAATAGAGGGTAGTAATTCACGTTAAAAATTATGAACTCATATAACGGCTTACCACTTGTTCTCATCAAACTCTCAGGCATCCCCTCACTCTCTACATATACACCATTATAATATGGATATGGCAAATTTTAACATTCCATAAACTTGAAAGTAATGGGAGAATATGAGAAAGAAGAGGCGGGGGCGGGGGGGGGGTGGGCGGGAGCGTGTCTTAATCCCAGCTTTTTGTACATACATTCAACTCTGATTTAGTCGCCAATTAGAAGGTCCTTCATCACCATAATATGGCAAGTCAGCAGCGAACAGAAAATTGTTTATGCTGGGAGATTGGGGAAAGGATTCCTCCATTATGCATGACCTGAATTAAGCTCTCCAAATGGTAGGCTACAATGGACAGAAAATATTACATATCCTCTAAGGACTGGGTCCTCATTGACTAATCCTTCCCTTTAGATTACAATTTACTAAAGTTCTGCATAAAACACACTCAGTGCTTAATGAAATGCTGCATCCATCTGAATACATTTGGTCAATAACAAGGAAGAGGCTAGAACTCAATGGCCCTAAATGCACCTCTGTGTTTCCTTTTTGAGGTCTTTTTGCTTCCCCAAGAAGAGGCGGGATGTTGCGAAAATAGAATAAGATGTGATAATCTGGAAATGGAGATCTTCAGTAAAATTTTTGAGTCATTTAGATCCCAGTTATTCAGTTTCTGAGAAGCATTTTACTTCGAATGAACACCTTTGAATTTTCTGCTATAAAAATGTCCAGAAAATGGAATCTGAATGGAGTCATTTTTTCTCCCATTACATCCTAATAGAACAAAGAAAAATAAACATGGTTATATGCTCCATGTTTATTAAACTAGCATGATTTCTGTTGTTGTAAGTGGGATTTTTATGAGATCTCTTG
Source organism: Trichosurus vulpecula (assembly GCF_011100635.1). Lineage (NCBI taxonomy): Eukaryota > Metazoa > Chordata > Mammalia > Diprotodontia > Phalangeridae > Trichosurus > Trichosurus vulpecula. Next base: position 416,855,480 of record NC_050576.1, on the reverse strand, counting down.
CTTTACTCACTTGCGTGGAGTCTGCTTAATGGCCCTATTTAGTCCTTACTCATTAGCAGACTTACTTGATTACAACATAAAAACTGAAATGACAACAACTTAAACAATAAAAACAAAGAGAGGAAAAAGACTTTGAAGATTTTTTTTTCTTAATGACTTTATTTGGGAAAAGACAGAATACCTATTTGACCTTTATACTTGAACTGAGAAAGATCTGGAGAGTATTAACTAAAGTGTAAATGATAAATATTTTGATGTATTCATTTTCTCTCTTTTTTAAAAAACATTCAAACCTTTCTTCCCAACTTTTCAACTCCTTTTGGCAGCACTATTATTCAAGTCTCTCAGGCTAAAAGTCTTAGTGACATCTTTAACTATTACCTCATTTTCAGTGCCTATATCCAACTTGACATCAAATACCATGTGATCAAAAAACTGCTGCTGAAGAGGCTCTGAAACTCTTCTTAGCCTACGAGAAGCCCAAAACAAGACTGAAAACACTAACTACGACATTTTTTAGGTGGCAGATGATGATGGTTCTGCAGCACAGTTTAAGAGTAAGAGGCAAACAAAAGCAACTTAATAAACTAATGAAAGTCTATTGCTAGCCACAGGGGCTGTCAATGAGACAGATCAGTTTCCAATTTGATGGACAGCCAATCAATAAAACAGATGTACCTGCACAGTTGGAAATGAAGGTTGAAGATACAGTAGTAGATAGGAGGCCTTTTCTAAAAAGAGAACCTGATACTTTACTTCATGACTGAGCTCTTAAGCAAAATAATTAATTTGCAATTAGAAAAACAAAATTTGTTTCATCTCTAGCCTGACTTGTGCAGCGTAGTTTTTGCTCTTTTTTCATCCCCTCTCTCCATTCCTTTATTGTTCAAAAAGTAACTAACATATGCACAAAGAAATAATGCATATTTTAAAATAAACAGCCAGTGGTATGTTTTGATCAAGATTAAATGGAGATATGGTAGAGAAAAAAGAAAATGGGTTGGTGAAAAGTATCCCTTTTCTCCATTTTACCTCTTTTGACTTCATATTTGGCTAATTATTTCACCACCGTTTAAAAAAAAGTTACAAAAATCCTTGTCCACCTTGTTTTGATTACATAATTGTGTTTTTCTTTTGTTATAAACTCAATAATAATTTTATAACCTATGGTGCAAATGAATGCTGTATAATCATAACAATCAAGCTTGACCCCAGGGAAAAATCGTGAAAGTATACTTCCCTCCCTTCATTGCAGGGGCGGGGAACTATGGGTGTGGAGTATTCCGTATATTGCAGGATGTTGTTAGTATGTTGGTTGGTTTTGTTCTGCTGTTTTCTCTCATTCTTTTTATTTTGTATTGTTTGTTACAAGGAAAGGCAAAGAACCTTGCAAAGCTTAAATCACCATTTCATTGTTAGCTGTTATCATTATTCCTTGAAGTCGACATAAAACACGAATTATATAAAAATCCCTTTGCCATGGCATCTAGTAAAAGTTAGTGGAATAGCAGATTTAATGAAGCAGATTAAATGACACATATTGTTTTAACATAGGCTTGATAGATAAGGAGGGGAGGAAAGAAATCTTTTCCAATATCACCTGCAAAATATCGCCTTTGAAAAACAGAATACACATTACACATAGCACATAAAGCACATACACATAACAGCCAGTATAACGTCTTTTCCCTCTTGGTACAAAAACCAAATGAGAAAGGCTAGAATTAAAAGTTACTAACTTTTAGCAGAGTTAATAGTTACATTTTCATTAGAGTCAGGGTCTCTTGTGGTCATGTGACCTACATTTTAAAGCTCATTATCCCTGGTTTTAACCGAAACATTCACAAAATACCCATTTCAAGCTTGACATCTGGCTCAGATGTTAATCAATGTAGAAGTGACCTAAGCTTTGCAGCCCTTCTTTCAAAAATAAAAACTTTCTTGTTCTTTCCCACCCCACCCCCCACCACCCCATATGGCTAATTACTGAAGAATGTCATATTGAATCACGACACTTTGTAATTGATGTTTTCTGTGGGAGGAAGATGTGACTATATGAGAATTTCATCTGTGGACCATTGCTACTCTTACACAAGAACAGCTTTCTATAATCAAAACATTAATGTGCACAAAGAAATTTCTTTTTAGAACTCACTCTTGATATTCAGTAACATTTTAACACTCGAATCCAGCAGCTTACATTTATCTATGACTTCAACTTCTCATTTATTATTTTCCCTTCCATCAAATATAATAAAGAAATTTATGAGGAGGTTTGCCTGAAAGGTTCCTTTATGTTCAGAAACCAAAATGGTAACATAAATAAAACTGGAAGGGACTTTGCCTTTCATTTAAGATTAAAAGACTGAAATAAAAAATGTGCCTTACAGATTCAGAAATGGAAAAAGTATTCTCCATTTTTCCTAATTCCTCTTTTTATTTAAAACATTAAACATACAAATGTCAAGGTTATAGATATGAGAAGGAAAATATTTCTGGGAAATGTGTTCAGTTGATCTAAAGCTCTCAAAATGTACTCCTGCCAACCTCTAGATGGCAAACTTTAGTAAATTTTGGTGACTTCAGGCACTCTGGCCCAAGTTCACACAGTTTGTGTGTTCTCTTTACTAATATTGCTTAATTCACCCGCTGTAATGATTTTCAGCTTCACACATTATTAAAACACATTTGTGCTCTTGTGGAACAAGGTGTGAAATAAAAATATATTGCAAATCTTTCTGAAATTAAATCGGATTTCTCTTGAGGGTTACGGAGAAGACAGTAGGAAGAGAAATGGGACGGGGGCATTATATTGTGCTTTGGGGGGAACAAATGGAGTACCTGAAAATGTGATCATATCTGTCTCATACAATCAATGATTCTTTATAAATTTAAACCGGTCTGATTATTTCTTTTGTAATAGGAATTTGAGTGGATACTTTCCAGTGAAAAAGCATTGGCCTTGGAGCCACAAAGCTCAAGTATGAAATGTTTCAACTCTATTACTTACTACTTATGTTACCTTGAGCAAGTCAGATAACCTCTGTGGGCCTTCTTTATCTATAATAACAAGAGGTTTGTACTATATTATCTTGAAAGTCCCTTAGGATTCTAAATTCTATGATCCTGTGAATTTAATCATGATAGTTAATAAAAGGAACTTTAGTTTCCTCTAGATCTTACATACATGTCTGATTTTTCTCTTCTCTAGGTCTCTAATATTAAAATAGTACTGTAAGAGTGGCATTTACTCACAAATATCACTTAATCAATAATCTACAGATAAAGACATTTTGGAAAAGTCTTTCTTATTTTGAAGGAACTCTAGCATTCAAGTGTTTTTGAAACCTGGGCAAAGGACTATAGATTTAGAATTGGAAGAGGGGCCATTTAGTCTAACCTTTTCATTTTATACAGGGTGTTCCTAAAGTCTGGACACATACGCAATTGACAGCAATTGCATTGAGTTCACGTGACTCTTGCAAAGCACATCAACCTTTGCATCACGAATGAATTGAAGATGTTATTTGTTAATACTCCAATTAAATAAAATGTTGTTGAAATTTTCATTCAATTTTTGAAACTATGCATCATTGCCTACGTGTCCAGACTTTAGGAGCGCCCTGTAGAATGGCCCAGAGAGGTTAAAGGCAGGATTTGAACCTAGTTCCTCTCACTTGAGAACCAGTATTACATTGATTCCTTATTTCTAGCATAAACTAAAGTTTCTCAAGCAGGTTCTTCAGTCTAAAAGTCTGAAGAATTATAGCAACAAAAACAAAAGTTTACATTTGAACAAGGAAATGTAAATATTATACTAACTAATAAATGTGCTAAATATTGCTCTTTATTTCCACATTAATCTAAGATGGGTGTTTAATGAGGAAATATGTATGGGTTTGTATATATATCAATTAATCAACATTTATTAAATGTCTACTGCGTGCTAGGCACAGTATTGAGTGCTGGTGATACAAAAAGAGGCAATTGAATGGAGGAGACAATAAATATATACAATGGAAGCTATATACAGGATAAACAGGAAATAATGAAGGGAAAGCACTAGATTTAAGATGAGTTAGAGAAGACTTCCAATAAAAGATAAGATTTTAGTTGGGACTTAATATATACAAAAAAGTATGCTTATGTGTATACTTATGTTTACATATATATGTACATTATATGTGTGTGCATGTATATATACATATGTGTGTGTATAGACACAAACATACACACATACACACATTGGGTGTATGTCTGGAGACAGAGACAGAAAGAGACACAGAGAGAGAAAGTAACCGATGAGCCACAAACCCACAGGTGAGTTAGGGAGGTGTCTACCACAAGCATGTGACGACTTCCCCTGGTAGATTGGGCAGATGAGAACAATTTTTTCCAATAGCCACAAAGGCAACTAAGCAGGCGCTGTGAAACACTTAGAGCTTGGTCAGACATTGAAGATGCACCCAGGGTCATCACTAGTCATCTTGACTTTTGTAATGGCATTGGATTTCAGTGACTCTGGAAGATAGAATGACTGACAACTTTGTGCCAACTGTGCCTCACTTAAATCCAATTCACGTACAAGTCAAAATGTTATCTGTGATGTCACTGGTCTTTTTCAAAAACAAAGAACGAACAACAGCAACTACACATACACATACACACACACACACAGAGTTTTGTACTTCATGCTCAAAGAGGATGAAAATGACATCACTATGTCATGGTCAAATTATAGCAGGTTCAACTTACCAAGGGTCGGGCATAAGTAGTCTATATGCACCTTTGGAGTGGAGTTGTCTCTAAATTTGCACATCTTGTGTTTCTTTTGAGCTACTGCAATTCTGCTTTGCTCTTAGGGTATAATGCAGAGGTAGGGAACCTGAGGCTTCAAGGCCACATGTGACCTACTAGGACCTTGGGTGCGGCCTTTTGACTCAGACCAAGTTTGACAGAACAAATCTTTTTATTAAGGGGATTTGTTCTGTGAAGTTTGGATTCAGTCAAGGGGCCACACTTGAGGACCTAGAGGACCACTTGTGGCCTCAAGGCCACAGGTTCCCCACCCCTGGTATAGTGCCTTCATTGATGCTGGCAAGTCATGTTGGATGGTCAGCGTCTCCCATGTATCACAATTGTTTCCAAAGTTTTTCAGAAAGACCTGAAGAGTGTCCTTGTATAGCTTCTTCTGACCTCCATGTGAGTGCTTGCCTTGTGTAAGTTTTCCTTAAAATTGTCTTTGAAGCAAACATACATTTGGCATTTTTATCAGTAATTAATGTGGGACTTTTTTACTGTTTCTCTTTTGGAGCACTCAGTTCAATCAAGTTCCCTTAATGAGTCTGGCCTATGTTTCTTTGATTAAATCAGAAGCCTTTGATGACCTCCTTGCCTCAAGGGAAAGCCTAGTTTACGTGGGTTTGAGTCTGATGTTTGTGATGCCAGAAGCTTTTAGGTCACATGGGTTTGAGTCACATGTTGTGACACCCTTCGAACCCTGAACAGGGTATATAAACGCAGAGGTTGGCATCTTGCCTTTGGGGCTCTCACTCACTGGAAGAGTGTTGTGTGACTTAAAGAGACCTTGGGCAGCTATGGTTAAGAGCCCCTAGCTTGCAAACTCGGATGTTGATGCTTCCCTGGTAACTATGAATTGAGATTTGAATCAGACAAGGTCTGTCTGTTGATGTTTGTAATTTTTATTTGTATTTGCTCTGAATTCAGGGTACTGGCTTTTCCTCCTGAACTAAGTTACTTATATATGTATGTCTGATTAAAGTAAGATTGTTAACCCCTTAAAGTTGCTTTCCTTAGAAAAGCAGAGCAAAGAACCTGTGCTGGCAGCTCTTGTTGCTGGTCTTCTTGGGTCTTACACCTCAACAGCTGCTGCTAGCCACATTGTTGCTACAGCATTCAAACAACGTGGCCAACCCATCAGAGCGGTGCTCTATGCAGAAGAGGTTGAATGCTTGGCAATTCAACTCAAGAAAGGACCTCAGTGTCTGGTGCCTTATCTTGCCAGGTGATGTTCAGAATCTTCCTAAGACAATTCAAACGGAAACCATTCAATTTCCTGGTAGGGCACTGGTATCCTGTACAGGTTTCACAGGTATACAACAATGAGGTCAGCACAGTGGCTCTCTAAGCCTTCAGTTTGGTAGGCACTCTTAGAACTCTTTTCTCCCACACTTTTCTTCAGAGCCTCCTAAACACTGAGTTAGCTGTGGCAATGCATGCACAAACCTCATCATCTATGTGTACATTCCTGGAAAGTATACTGCCAAGGTAAGTTAACTTATCCACAGCATTCAAAATTGCTCCATTTGCTGTAACTGGTGGTTCCATTTATGGATGGCACGGTACTGTGGTGAACTATGTTTTCCTAGTGTTAATTGTTAAGCCAAAACGATCATAAGCAACAGAGAATCAATCCATATTTTGTTGTGTCTCAGTCTCTGGGCTACACCGAGTACATAATCATCGGCAAACAAAAAGTCATGTACCAATTCCCCCTCCACTTCAGTCTTGGCATGTAGCCTTTTTAACTTAAATAATTTGCTATCAGTGCAGTAGCTGACCTCAATGCCATATTCATCCTCATTGAAAGCATTTGACAACATGGCTGAAAACATCATGCATGGGGGGAAGCACCCAGCCTTGCTTCACTCCACTGGTAACTGGGAAAGCACAAGAACATCGTCCATTATCCAGAACCCATGCAAGCATGCTGTTGTGCAACTATATATGGTGTATATACATATACAAACATACATAAATGTGTGTATGTATATATACATATATAGTATGCATGTTATCCCAGAGGCACTGAATAATTGAGATTCAGTAGTAGTTTTTCTGATGATCGAGAAGCTGAATTTGTTGTCAAGAAAAGCAACAAAAATGAGTCACAGATGTCCTGGGTGCTGGGTTTTGCCCCAGCTCTCAGATTCTCAACATTTGTTTTGGCAAGCCACATTCTCCTTCTGTTTCAGGTTCAAAAATGAAGATGCCTTCCGTGTAACAGATTCCCTTTACTTCTTCAACACCAGCCCTTCCATCTAGCTGACACAACGCAGGGATAGCTTGGGTGAAAGGATGAAGATTTTAAAAAGAGGAAAAAAGGTCAAAGCTAAAAGCAGAGGTTCAAATACTAACAAGATGAAATTTAATAGGGATAGATGCCATACCCTGCACTTAGGTTCAAAAAGTCAACTACGCAAATACAGGAGTTGGGTGGGGGTGGGGGTGTAAACCTGGCTCGACAACAGTTCATCTGAAAAAGACTTGGAGGTTTTAGTTGACTGCAAGTTCAATTTGAGCTAACACTATTTTGTGGCTGCCAAAAAAAGAATGGAGGGGGAAAAAACTAAATCGATCTTAAGTTGCATTAGCAGACATATAACATCAAGATAAGACAGGTCATGTCTCCCCCTGCACTGGTCAGACCAACATCTGTTGGGTTACTTACAATGTTTAGCTGTAGCTGTCTCATTTTAAGAGGAGAAACAATAGCTTGGGTGAACTCAAAGGAGGGATAGTCATGATGATGAAGGATCTAGACACCTTGTCATATTTGAGGAATGTTTGAAGGAACTGAAGTATTTGGCCTAAGAATGAAAGCATGAATGAAAGAAGACCAAAAAAAGAGACCAAAAAATACTCTGTCCACATGGTTGAAGGGTAATTTTGTGGAAAAGTTGCTGCACTGACTTTGAATAGTTCCAGGGAGAAGAATTAGGCCAAATGTGTGGATGCTAAAGGGAGGCAAGTGCAGGCTCATTATTAGGAAACAATTTTGAAACAGAGCTGTCCAAAAATGCAAAGCGTTACCGTACAAGTAGTAAATTCTCCATCACTGCATGTGTTTAATGAAATGCTGTATAATCATCTGTCAGGGATGCTGGAGAGGGGAGTCCTGCATTGTTCAGAAGGTTGTGTTATAAATGTCTAAAGCATCTTTCCCTTTTTTCTAAATATAAAAGATACTTTAGTTTTAGTGCTGTTGTCTCCTTTTTCGTATATTAATTCTTAACTATTCTACACAAACTCTGTTTACATTTCTAAGGGGTGTGAATTGTTTCTTATAAAGCCACAAGAGAGGGCAATGAATGGTTTTTCAAGATAAAATTACAAAGCAAATGAAAGGGGTGTCTGGATTCTCCATTTCTTCCTTCTACTCACTTGTCCACATCCCCATCCCATCCAACCCTTAAATTATCATCATTCATTTTTCCACTTCAGTTGCCCAGTGCTTCTCTACTTCTCGGGTTTCTGCTAGCAGGGAAAATAACATCTGATAAACTCATTGGCACTATAAAGTGTTAGTGATTGATTGCTCTGTCATCTGGTAGTACTTATATTTTGAAAAAGGAAACTATACTACCTAATGCCAAGGATGGCATTATGATAAAATTGTCACATATCAACTTTTTTTAAAAGTGCCTTCCCAATATGTTGATCTCCACCTACTTGTAAATTTGGGTCTGTTGGTAGACTTTAGAGACTGTGGAAATGACACATTATCAGATCATCAGGACCCTACCCACTGAACAGTACTCATTTCCTACAAAAGAATAGATGCTTTGCTAAACATGGTTTTTTTTTTAATTTACAAAGTTTTAACTTAGCTCTTTTATTCAGATGTGTTTATCTTAAAATTAAGGTTGTTTGTTTTAAGATGTGAGGACATATGAGCTGTTTTCAGGCTATTCCAGGAGAGAAAACCCGAAAAAATTTTTGAATGGACATGACATTAGAACAGAGAAGAAATGTTGGGCCTTGACTTTCTCAATATATTTTATTTCAATATCATTTCTTTTTAATACCTAATTTTCTGAAAGTAGCCATGTTTGAGAATGAATATTAAAATAGCACTTCTACTTTGAGGTAAGGGAGATGATCCCCAATTAATAGAGAATAGGGAAAAACGTCTAAGTCCCTGAGAATTTCCAGTCAGATCATTTCTAACCCAAACTGTCTGATGAAAGGGCAATGTGTGTTGATGGAGAGATTAACCTCCAATTGTTATAGGAAACACTCCCCAAATAAGCAAGAACTATTTTAAAGAATCCAAACAGTTCATATCTTCCTCCTGCTGGGTATACTTCTATCAGGTTGGCATTAGCACACACCTTCTTCTGAACAGAAGAGAACAAAGGGAAAGAACAAACGAGATATAAAACAGAAAACAAAAATGCCCTAGGGTTGTTCTGAACTCAAGCAGCTTAGCATAGGTGTCTGGTACTTCATCAGCTCAGTGGGAAGCTCCCAAGCATGCAAGTCTTCTGCCCTGGAAAATGCTTATGATGTGGATGTCTAATCTAACCAAATAAAGAATTTAAAAGAGCAGGTGGGGAAAAAAACTAGGAAAAATGTGTTTGTGGCACACGCTATTACACTGCTAACTTCTCTTCCTGCTCTTCCTCTTGCTGCTCTTCCTCCTCCTCTTCTTTTTCTTCCTTCTTTCTGTTTTCTTTCTCCTCTTCAAGGAATCTGTTTCCAGGCACACTATACAAATCTCAGTGGTATTCTCATAGGAAGAAAGAAAGGAAGGATAGAAGGAAGGAAGGAAGGAAGGAAGAAAGAAAGAAAGAAAGAAGGAAGGAAGGAAGGAAGGAAGGAAGGAAGGAAGGAAGGAAGGAAGGAAGGAAGGAGGGAGGGAGGAAGGGAAGAAAGGAGGGAGGGAGGGAAGGAACAAAAGTTCAAATTATTTATGTTTGTATTATATCACATTACATGGGGTTATAATGCATAATAATTGGCAAAAGGGAAGTCTCAGGTGACACAGATGGCAACACCAATTGTTTAAGAAAGAAATGACTCACAACCCTACAATAAAAGCTGCTCTGACAAATGGAATTGTCAGAAGAAAATTGAGGTTTGATCGAGTAATAGCTCTGAACAAATGTCAACTTTCCCCTCATCAGGCTCTTCAGGGAGGTGAAGCTGGCTGGAGAACAGTGAGAAATGAACATTGTTATTTAGAATATAAGCATGCTCAGGCAAGCACAACGCACATACACATATTTACATACACATACACACATACACATATCTACATACATACACATACATACACACTCAGGAATAGAAAAGCTTCTGATAGTCAAACAGATTTCCCAAGCATCTTTGCATAGGCAAAAATGTTTAAATATATGTCTATAATTATAATGAGCAAGCTCAACTCTGAAAAAGAATTAAGAAAATACATACCCATACCTTCTTCCCTTATGCCTGAAAACAGATTCCTTGAGGACGGGAAGGCAAACAGAAAGGAGGAGGGACAGGGGAGTGATACTAACCACTGCATATGGTTGATGTGTCAGATTTGTTGAACTACCCTTTTATTTTCTTTTTAAAATTTGTAATAAGAAATGAATAGCTAGGGGCAGCTAGGTGGCGCAGTGAGTAGAGCACCAGCCCTGAAGTCAGGAGGACCTGAGTGCAAATCCGGCCTCAGACACTTGACACACTTACTAGCTGTGGGACCTTGGGCAAGTCACTTAACCTCAATTTCCCTGCCTTCCCCCCTCAAAAAAAAATTAAAAAAAAAGAAATGACTAGCTCTCTAGACAAGGTAGGGGGAAGGGATATATATTTAAAAATGAAAGTATTATAAAAACAAACTATATCAATAAAAATTTGAAAATGTACAATATGTTCAATCAATAATGTGTATTTATGGATACCACACCTATACTAATCCTCACTCTTGGGTAATCTAGCAGGCCTTGGGGGTATGGGAGAGAAAGAGGAAGAGGGAAAGGAGAAAATGAAGGAGAGAGGGAGGAAAGAGAATAGGGAATGAGGGAGGGAGCAGGTGGAGTGAGAGGGAGTGAGGAAAGAAGAGAAAATGGGTAAACGAGAAATATAAGGATCTAAAAGTAATACAAGGGAAAGAGGAATATCCAGCTCTATCCAATCCAACAAGTATTGTATATGCAAACTCTGTACAAGACAAAAGAAAGACAAAAGGGGGGAAATGATTCTTGCCCTCCAGGAACTTTTTTTTCTACTGGAGATAAAACATGAAAAGAGACAAATGTATATGCTTGATAATTTTGAGGAGGAAAGAAGCACTAACAACAAAGGGCTCAGAACAGGCTTCTTATAGATGTACAAGTTTTGAACCTTGAAAGAAGACAGGGATTCCAAAAAGAAAGGGAGATTCACATTTGTGTTCATCTAGTTCCCTGTTTTCTGCAAAACCTACAATATGTAGGAAATAAAATATATGTAGAAAATGCTGTTAAGTATTTATGGTTGTGATATGTTGATTATTATGTGAACTGCTTAAATCTGTTACATTTTTCTTCATCTTCTTACTCTCTCTCTAATTGGTTCCCTGCCCTATGAATCTGATAATGCCACTGGGGACAGTGATGCTGTCCAACGTAGTTGTTAAACCTACTGCTTACCTCACCGGGATCATATTTTAGCAGATTAACAGAAGTGAGCATTCTGGGCTAGATTTCTCTCTGGATTTAGTTAATTCCACAAATATTATGCCACATAATATGTCAGACTGCTACCTAATATGGTCAACCTGGCAGTGTTCTTGCTTTCTTCCAGGTCAGTTTTTATAATATTTTCCTAGAGATTTTCCTTCTGGAAACTAAATTTTGATTGCCTGTCGTTAACATGATCTCTTCCTTTCTCCTCCCTATATAAAATGCCACTGACTGTCTTGAGATCTCTTGCCTCAGCTACTGTGACTGTCCTAGCGAAGCTAATATATAGTTGCATATGCCTCTAAGTCTGAAAGGATGACTTGGGTTTGAAGGTTTCATTTTTTTATTTTTAACAATGCTTTTATCAGATATTCAGTCTAATGCAAATATACTCAGATTGGAAATGTTAAAGAATGCCTCATCAGAATCATTTCTATATCTCCCATCTTCTTGTGTTATGGTATAAAAAGGTTAGCTTTTAAATTAAGACTCCCATTTGCTTTATAGACCCCCCAAAATGTCATTCTATGTGAGTCTGCCAAAGCACAGGTTAATGATCCTTTTTCTCAGATTTTCTATCCAAATACCAATCAGTTATCATGTGTCAGTGAACAGATGAGCAAATAGGCTTTGGAGATACAGCTTTTGGTTCTGTACCTCCAATTAAGACCTCTAGCTTTGTAAATGAATGGTATTCCTGGTATAGACACTGGTTCAACCTTCTTTGGAATGAAGAAGCTATCCTGCCCACATGTAACAATCCTTGGTCTTCTATGCGTGGCTGGCTCTCCATTTCTAGGAAGCAGTCACTTGCCTGGAACAATTCCTAGGTAACTGTTTTGGATGATATGGGCAGCCTATTGAGGTGGAAGACATTCCCTGAAGAGCTAAAGAATATTGCATTACTTGGCTCCTTCTTATTTTTTGCTGTTTTCTTAAATAAGAATAAATTAAATGACCAATTCCATTAGTAACATACCATTATCTACACAGTACTACAACCTGACTGGCCACATCATTATATATTAACTTGGTATCTTGATTGGTTTATCTTAGTCATAGGACCACAGAATTTTAGGAATATTATTAGAAGGAACCTTAGAGATCATCTAGCCTGAGACTCTCATTTTATAAATGTGGAAACTGAGGCCCAAAGGGATAAAGTGACTTGCCCAAGACCATTGAGGTGGCATACCTGAGATTCAAATTTTAAGCCTCTGACTAAAAACAGTCATCTTTCCATGACACCTCATTGTCTCAAACTTGATTCTCAAGCTTACTTAGCATAGTACTGAGGCATCTTTTGGGTGTAATAATAAATTCTCACATGTATCCATACCTTTGCTTTGAAATCTTTTTACAATCTAAATTTTAAATTTTTAAAATTTTTTAATTTAATATTTTTAGTTTTCAACAGTGATTTCCACAAGATTTCCACATTTCTACCCTCCCTCCCACCCAAGATGGCATATATTCTAATTGCCCCTTTCCCCAGTCTGCCCTCCTGCCTTTCCCCAGTCTAACACCCCCTTATCAACTTTCCCCTTACATTCTTGTAGGGCAAGATAGATTTCTATACCCCATTGCCTGTATATCTTATTTCCCAGTTGCATGCAAAAACAATTTTTTAAACACTTGTTTTTAGAACTTTAGTTCCAAATTCTTTCCCTTCTTCCTCCCCACCCACCCTCTTTGAGAAGGCAAGCAATTCAACAAAGGTCATACATGTATAATTATGCAAAACACTTCCATAATAGTCATGTTGTGAAAGACTAACTATATTTCCCTCCATTCTATCCTGTCCCCCTTTATTCAGTTTTCTCCCTTGACCCTGTCCCTTTTCAAGTGTTTGCTTTTGACTACCTCCTCCCCCAATCTGCCCTCCCTTCTATTATCCCCACCTCTTATCCCCATCCCCTCTACTTTCCTGTAGGGTAAGATACCGGGTTGAGTATGTATGTTATTCCCTCCTTAGGCGAAATCCGATGAGAGCAAGATTCACTCATTCCCTTTCACCTGCCCCCTCTTCCCTTCCATTTTAACTACTTTTTCTTTTTGCTTTGAAATCTTTGTGGCTATAACATAGTCTGTGGGGCTCTTACTGTCCTTCACTCTGCCTGATGTACTTACCTTCTGCAAAAGATGGAAGAAAGCTTGTCCCCTTTTCAGGTTCTCTGAATTACAATATTTTAACACAGAGATTTGTTTAACATGTATTATGAGCCTCACACAGGACTAAGCGCTGAGGATATATGGAGACAAATTAAAACTGTCCCTGAACTTCAGGAGCTTACTTTCTGCTGGGGGAAATGCAAGATAAATATAGATCAGAAAACACAAGGTTACACAATGAAACTTCAAAAGGGAGAAGGCAATGACTTTAGAGGACAATAAGAAAGGCCTTGTAGGAGGTGGGGCCTTAGCTGCTCAGCCTTATCAGTGATGGTAGAAAGCTTTAAGCAGATTCTTGAAATATTATTGTTGAGAATTCCTTCCATAAGAAGGACAAGTAAATTGATAAGGTTGCCTTCATGAGTCACTTTAGTATTACTATATAAACACACAATAGGGAATGCACCTGATAATATATGCTCAATGCTACAGATGAATGGCTTGTAAGAGGCAGAGGAAAAGGAAAACAGGTGAAAGTAGGAAATAGAAAGCTAAGAACATTAAACTGGATTCAGGAGACATAGATTCCATACTCAACCATAAACACTTTTATCTACCTAATTGGCTGGGTGGCCTTGATCAAATAACTTTAACTTGCATGTGACTCTTTGTGACCTCATTTGGAGAGGTTTGCCATTTCCTTCTCCAAATCATTTTACAGACAAGGAAACTATGGCAAACAGGGTTAAGTGACTTGCCCAGGGTCCCATAGCTAGTAAGTGTGTTGGGCCAGATTTGAACTTGGGTCTTCTTGACTCTAGGCCCAGCACTGCGTCCACTGTGCTGTCTAGCTGCGCCTACCATTTAAAAAAAAAAGAGGGCAGATGACAGAGGAAGGTAGTAGTGGCAAAGAACTGAATTTGAATGTATGTTCATCAATTGAGGTATAGCTGAAGAAGTTGTATTGTGATGGAATATTATTGTGCTATAAGAAATGATGAGGGGGATGGTTTCAGAAAAACCTGGGAGGACTTATGTAAACAGATGCAAAGTGAAGTGATCAATACAATGTACCAAGAGAATTCCAAAAGACTCCTGATAAAAAATGCTATCTAGCCCCAGATAGAGAACTGATAACTGAGTACAGGCTAAAGCATACTTTTTTCACTTTTTAATTTTTTTTTGCTTTTCTTTTTTGCTACATGACAAATATAGAAATATATTTTGCATATCTCCCCGTGTATATTTTATATCATGTTGCCTGCCTTCTCAATGAGTTGGGGAGGGAAAAGGGAGAAAAGGAAAAGTTGGAACTCAATTTTTAAATGAATATTAAAGTAAATAAATGACATATATTTTAAGATTTTCGTAATATTTAATTATATCTTAACAAGTAATATAGAATTAAAGCTAAAACTATATAGAAATAATTTTTCAGGGAATATGATTTCCAATTTTCTGTCATAACCATGGCTAAGTCAACAACAAGTTAGTTCAGACAAGGATAGATGGTATCTGAAGACTACACAACCGAACTGAGGCAGGGGTGGGAGGACTTCTCTTTCATATTTGGAGGAATTTCCAGAAGCTTTCATGTGGAAGAAACCTAAATAGGCAGTCCAATGGGATCAGGGAATTCCAGCAATAGGGAATGAGGTGGGTATAGTTTAGTGTGAAAAGGAGAATAATGATGAAGATATTCTGTCTGACAACATGTCCTAGGTGAAACTCTTGGCACGGAGACCTAGCCACTGAGACTGAAACTCAGGAACAGGAATCCAGAAAGCAATGCGTGAACCAGCTAAGACCTTAATTCTGAAGAACTAAAATACAGAAATAGTTCTTGATATAGGTACTAGGGAAAGGATGGGCAAAAGAGAGATGCTCTTACTGCACCTGGAGAATAAAGTCAGTGGTAAGAGAACAGATACATAGTAAAACAACAACCATCATTGGAAAAGCATAACAGCCACAGCCGGCCTAGTACCACTTTCACATCAAGCTAAGAACCTGAGCTAACAGTGAAGATTTCAAACTGCCTCCTTGGACAGGCTTGGTAGTAGAGTCTTGTGTAAGGATCACCTAATATGTGGAAGTTAAGTGGCTGAGGTTCAAAGGTTAGAAAAATACTGGGACCATCAAGTAGATAATTACATTCTCTTCCACTTTGTTCTTTATTAATAAGGGCATTTGAATGAAACAGGTTCTATTTATAGATCACGGTCTGGGGCTCATTCCGTTCTGATTGCTTAATACATCTTCATTTGGCCTATGCATCTTTCCCTTATAAGAAAGAATGAAGACAAAACAAAGATAAGCTGTTTCTAACTTACCTTTTGCTATCTGGCACGTGGCTTCAGTCATGTGTTTTTAAGGAGATGATCACTTAAAATAAACCAATGCGAGTGTAATTTGCAAAAGCAGGAAAAATATTCCATACATGCACACATACAAGCTGAGAAATAAACATTCATTCTCATATTTTGAACTGATTGGTGGATTGGGAAATCGTAGTATATCATATTTATAAGTGTTGGATACATTGATTTAGGAATTTGAAAGGCGGATTTTAGTGTGTGCAAGGTGGATTTTTGTTATTCTTTCTTATAGTTTAGTTTCCCAGGATCCATGGCCATAACAATCTCTATTTCCCAGGCTCATGACTTGTAAACATCTTCACCATGCTTGTGCAACATTACATAATGATAAATAATATAAACATTTGTGCTTAAATTGTAAATATCCACTGTGACTGTGAAGTGAGATGTAACGGTGAGAAATTGTAAACTTGTGAGGCTATTGTTAGCAATATGCCTTCTGTGTCTGTTGCCCTATAAAGCAGGTGGGCACTGGTCAGTGAGTGGGGGATCCCTTAGGGTTGAATGCACAAGCTGTAATGTTGTGTGTGCCTTGATTGGCTTGGGGGTAAGGAATCTCTGTTTGCCTCAACCATCCCCCATTGACACTCGAGAGGATTTAGAGGAATGCACAAGCTGTGCCTGTCTCAGTTGACCTCATGGAGAGAGGGGTAGTTTCCCCCTGCTTCATGCCAGTCCCTGCGAGAAGGGTGATTAGGGAATGCTGTAGGAGTTGGTGCTCCCACTATCAGGAAACCCTCTAGAGAAGACTAGACTAGAATAAAGTAAAATTATCAACCCCTCTAAATCTGTCTTCTGTCCTTCCTATCTGACCAGATCAAGAGCGAACCCGTACTAGCAGCCCTCCTGTGTGTTTACCTCTTAACAGAATTTTTCTTCTATCTTTAAGAAACTTGGGAAACTTTTCAATTAAAAAAATTGATTTTTAACTGTAAAAGCACTGAACATATGAGGCACAGCAACTACACCAAAACTAAGTCTTCACCTTAGGGATAAATGATGTCTTTTCCTCCTATAACTATTTCCTGTTGCTTTCACATCATCCCACCTGGAGAGGCAGAAGCGCTAATTAAATGCAAGTTACTAGCTACTGAATTCAGCTCTCACCTTGTTTCTCTTAAGCAGCAACAAATCCTGCTGTACAATATTGGCTTATTATCTTCTTTCTCCTCTACCTCAGGAAAATGCAGAATAATGAAGAACAGGAATAAACACTTGACACATCGGCTAACTAGAAACAAATGGGGACCCAAGGCCACTGTGCCAGGTGCTAATCTAAGTTCACACTATCTCTCCAATTAGGGTGTCTGGCCATCTAACAAGCATAAAGAAAACCTCAATGGCAAATGTAACCATAGGCTTCATCATTTTAATGCTTTGAAAGGTTGCAATTTGAGGCTGTATTTACCTTCATTTACACCCTTTTTTGTGAATATGTTCCCTGCTTTCATTTTTTATAAAGATTTTTAATTGTTTCTAGTTGGTAAGTTAACCAAAGGGCAAGTTCTCTTGTTTTGGGAAGGCTCAAATAATTTACTCCATTTTAATCCTATGTCTTTTTGCCTGTGCCACAGCAACCTTAAAGCCAATACCTCCTCTTTTCCTGAAAAGCAAAAATTTTTGGCTTCGGGTGCAAACAGGTGAGAGATGACTTGACAGATGGTGTGGTAGAGAAAAGGCTAGATTTTTTTTTATTTATGAGTGTGACTGTAAGTCATTAGTCCCTATGGCTTTCCATTTCCTCCTATGTAAAATAAATATAATATTTACACTATTTAACCCCACAGGGTGTTTTAACAACCCAGCTAGCAGCTTCTGTGGGGGCATAAGATCCCCCCACAGCCAGCACCCAGGAGGCTGCCGGGACGCCGGGAAAGCACAGGTTCTTTTTATCTGCTTAGACAAGGAAAGCACGGTGAAGGGGTTGACCAGCTTACTTTAATCCAGCATTCAGTTAGTCCAGGGGAGCATACAGGCAACATTCATTTTGTTCGGGGGAAAAAGCCAGCACCCCAAACTTCAGAACTAAATACAAACAAATTACAAATATCAACAGACAGACCAAATACAGATTACAGGCAGCTAGTTCAGGGGAACAAACAGCCAGCACCCTAAAGTTCAGAACATTCATATAGTTTGGGGGAAAACGAACCAGCAACCCGAACCTCAAAACCAAAATACAAACAAATTACAAATATCAACAGACAGACCCAGTACAATTCATAGTTACCAATATCTGGGCTCAGCCCGAGAGCAAGGGCTGGCCCAGAGTCACGCTTGCCACTGCTCCCGCACCAACCGGAAAAGGAAAAAGGAATCTTCAAGCCATCTTCTCCCCTCTTACAGAGTTTTTGACATCATCAAGTGCTGCCTGAATGACCAGGGCTGATAGGTTCTTGAGTTGGTCCCTCCCCCTAGCGCAGACTAGGTTAACACCCAATAGGGGATGGCTCTGGAGTCAACACCTCCCCTCAGCCAGCCCCATGACTCATCACACAGGAAGTTCTCTGTTTCCAGGCATGGTCGCTGGGCTTCCTACCCCGGAAGAGAAGCCCCAGCACCCAGCGAGGCTCAATGAGGTAAGTTGAGTCACTCAAAGAAAACAAAGGCCATTCTGGACACACAGGGTTTTCAGGCTTTTAAAAATTATGTTTCATTAACACATTTTATTTTCATATTACAGTCTCTTTAGGTATATCTTCACCTCCAAACCTTAATATTAGACCATCCTTTGTGACAAGGTAAAAGTTAGGTAAAAAACAATTGATGTAGTGATTACATTTGGTTCCACATGCAATTTTCTGCTCCCATAATCCCTACCTCTCTGGTTATTGTAAGGATCAAATGAGATCATATATAAAGACTGCACATTTTACTAGTTATGTGACCATTGGAATAGTCATTTAACTTCTCTGAGTCTGTTTCTTCATCTGAAAAATGGGGATAATAGAACATAAGTCACCTGTCTCATAGGCCATTAATTGCAAAGGTTGGAGACAGTTGAGTAAATCAATTATTCACTTCACCTCACTTAAGAATAACTAATTAAATACTCTGGTTCTATGTTGGGGGCTGGCTAAAGTCACGCTGCCATCCTGTTAATTCAGGATTGATGATGAATCAAAATGAGACCCTCGTAGGGCAATGCAACTGTTAACAAAACTCTAAACAAAACAAAAAAAAGTTAGACACAGAACAGAAAGGATATTTAACAAGGATACTGTAGAATTTAGCGTGGGTAGATATGGTCAACATGGAAATACATCTGAATGACAAGGCAGGCTTTGGCAATTTGTGTGGTCTTTTGACATCTTCCAAGTCTGAAGGGCCCCTGATTCCAAGCGGGTGCCATTTTATGCCTTTACAAGATTAGACAACCATGACAATACAACAAGATACTACCAGCAAGCTATGTGAAAGGAAGTAGAGCTTAAATGTTAGTCCCCTGGGCCAATCAAATCCCATGGACTGTTTAAGTGTCATTCAGGAAAAAAGTACCCTAGCATCTTAAAGGGAATAGTGGGGGAACCTTGGTAGATAGTGGTACTATCAAACCCTGACACCTTTATCAGGTGACAGCATCTCTATGGAATCAATCCTCACCTTCAAAACACTTAAAGTAACTGATCAACCAGTTGAGAATATCTCTACTGAATAAATCAATCTAGGGCCTTAGATGAGGTACAAGAAATCAATGAAAGCTAGTGGATGAAATGAAGCGACACTGAACAGGAGGTCTTCTTTGGATTGGCTGAAGAACCTTGGTACAAAAGAGCAGGAAATATCAGAACTCATGAGATTGCCGCTTTCCAGATATTGCCAGTGCAGACTTGAGGGCATGGGGAGAGTCAAGATGCCCTTTTTCTTGGAACCTGAGATTTGAAGAACCAAGCCACCAAAACAATTTATTCATTAAACAAATAGTTATTTTGCCCTCAATGTCACTCTAGTCAAGGTTGATATAGTAAGGATTTAGGACATAGGATCTCAGTAATAAAGAGTACACAGCCTTGGCCAAAAATTGATTGAGTATATGTTTTAAAGCAGGTTTCACACAATCATATGTACCATTCAATGAAATATTAGCTGTTTTATTTCAAACAATGCTCAACTTTTATGTTAATCACTCAAAGGGAGATGTATTTTTGGTAGATTAATATTTCCATAGTGTAAGACTTAATTTACTTTCCATAACTTCACTTTTAATTATTTCTAACTTGCAAGTAATAAAAGGAGCAAGATATTGTGTGTAAGGGGGGAGTAATTAACTATTAGAAATAATAGATCATAATGCTTAATCATAACTAAAAACTATTTTGCAGCAATTATTCACTACAACAATAGGTTGACTTAGGAGAAGAAATTGTTCATGTTAAGGAATGAGAAATTAATCATACATAATCAACAAATGGCTGCATTGATGAAGCTGACTATAAATGGAAAGAAATGTCACATAGCTGTACTTTTAAAATAAACCACTGACCTTTACTAGTACAAAGAAATCTTTGCTTTTATGTATATATTGTATTCTACATTTTCCACTCAGTAACAACTGGGTTGGCCCTAGGAAAAATGCGAAGGAGGCAAAGTGACTCTTTGGTGCCCACTTTCAGTGTTTCTGCCTGTCCCTTTTCCCTCCCTGTTCTTTACTCATTGTCCTTATTCTTTCCCCTAGTTGTCCAATGACCCCTACTGTGGTACTCTATTTAAACCCTATAGACAGCACTTCCATGTTCCAGATTTTTCCTACACTCTTTTGTCCACATTCTATGAACACATAAACACAAGTTTTACGTGTCATTTTCCTAGAATTCTTCTCTGCTAGATAACAGCCAATCCTATGAAGTAATAGGCCAGTTGATAGTGCAGTGGGTAGAGGGTCAGGCTTGGAGCGAGGAAAATTCATCTTCCTGAGCTCAAATCTGGCCTCAGACACTCACTAGCTGTGTGACCCTGGGCAAGTCACTTAACCCCATTTGCCTCAATTTCCTCTTCTTCAGAATAAGCTGGAGTAGTAAATGGCGTATTACTCCAGCATCTCTGCCAAGAAAGTCCCAAATGGGGTCACAAAGAGTCAAACACAACTGAACAACAAAAATATGCATGAAGTCATATATGCTAAGGCAGAAGTGTGCTGATAAATACTTAACAATCAGCTCTCCAAAAATACATGACACACTTTAAAGTGTTAGCTGCAGTATTAACATTTTCTCCATTGTTTTCTTAAATCTAGATAACCAACAAAACAATAAATCAGCCCTCAATTTTTAGCATTTACCAGTTCCCACAATATAAATACTCACACAGAAAATTTCACAATTGGATCTCAGGAATCAGTATGTGCTGGCTTTAGCATCTCCCGTGCTAAGATTTTAATGGATATTACTCTATCAATGCAACAGCCAAATATATAAATGTTTAAACAACTCCAAGGAATACTTCCAGTGACAAGGATCTCATGTCAAAGATCATTGGGCAAGATGTTTGAGTATAGTTTTATGACATATTTTGTTTATGTTTTATTATTCATATATTTTTGTATATGTTTATCCCATATGTGGGATGTCATCCCACATTGGTGACTGACTACTCTGTCAGCCTTGCCACTGAATCTAAAATTTCTTAGAATTATAAAAAGTTAGAGCAGGAAGAAGCATTAAGAATCATCTATTTTAAGCCTTTCATTTTGCATCTAAGAAAATTGGGACCCAGAGAGATAATGGATCTGCTCAAAGTCCTATAGTTTAGTTATATTACCAAAGACAAGACTAAAACTCAGGTCTACTGGCTCTTCCTATAATACCATGTTATACATGAGTTAAACTGTCACTTCAAAAAAAGTATCAGCAAGGTTATGCTAGAGCTAGCTCCAACTGGCTCACAAGAGCTGATTGATAAATGTTTAGCGCAAGCATTTAAACTTCAGAAATCAGTAAAAACTAGAAATCAAGATGTGATTTCAAGATCTAGGTTTACACAAGTCATGGGGAAAACAGTAATGCATATTTAATTTTAAAATGTGCCATACATTTTCGGAAAGCCAGTATTAAATATTTACCACTACTTTCATTATCCCTACCTCCACCCCTGGTGAGTAGGAACCAATCAGCTTCCAAAGCAGACCATTCTACTTCTGTACATCTCTAACTGTCTTTCCCCTGAAATCAAGGTTATTTTAGCCTCTTTCCATCGTCTATCCATTGATCCTAGTTCTGCACCAAACAGAAAAGTCTATGTCTTCTACCCCACAACAGCCATTCAAATGCCAACTGCTCCGAGTTTCAATTTAATTCAAAACAGCACTAATTCTTTCAACTGATTCTTATATGACTCAAATTATTTCAACATCTTACTGTCCTCTTCTCCACTCTGTAGTTTAGAAAGACTCTGTAGTCTTTCTATGGCACTCAGATCTGAAGACAAGACTGGAGATATGGTCTGAGCAGGTTCAGGTACAGAGTTTCTATCACCTCTTTTTCCTGGAAGCTGTTTATCTCACTACAAGCCAATATCTCATCATCTTCATTGTCTGCCACATTACAAATATTAAGTTCAATATCCACTAAAAGCTCCATTATTATTAGCCCCCATTTTAAGATGAGAAAACTCAATAACTGAGAAGTTAAAAGACCTGATCATAAGTGTCAGAAGTAAGATTTGAACCCAGGTCATCTTGACGCTAAATCCAGCACACTATTATGCCTCACTACCCAGCAACAGCACATAATGAGCACATAGAGCTCAATTTGTGTCATTATTACATCCACCAAAGCATATCGCAATCTCCCTATACTTGAGTCAACGGCCTTCGCTCGTTACTGAGGTCTAAACAGTTCATGGTACCTCATGAGATGATAATGAAAATCTCCAAACTGGTTTTCAGATGACATAAACCGGTGCTATTTCCCGGCCCACACTCAAACACTTTCCTACATGATCTTCCAGGGCTGTGCTTTACTCACATAGCCCTTGAGAACTCAGGGTCATCTACATACCACAGTGGGGAAAAAGAATAACGGGCTTTAGTGGAGGCTGTATTATTTTATGCTTCATTGCCATTCCATGACTAGTATGCTAGACAATGTGTGTACCAACGTACAAAATTAAGATAAGAACACGGCACAAATCAGTAAATGGCCAGTTATGTGCTACTTACATTTGTAAACAGGATTCTGACAAGCTTCTTTCGATAAATAAGTACACCCCCCCACCCACCCCACCCCCCCACCCCCATCTATAATAGCTTGCTGTGTGTGCTACTTTGGGCTCTTTTTTGAAAAGTGTTTTTGTGTACCTTTGAAACATTCCTTTTTGATGGATGAGGGATAAAGAGATGATTAAGTCACATACAGACAATGGGACAGCAACAACTTAAGATAATTTTTCATACAAATATAAGATTTTCCTTTGCCTACATCTGGCTTTCAAACTAGAAGACTAATTTTAGATGGCACAGTCAAGATGGTGTAAAGAAACCTGTTTAAATTTGTTTAATTCAGATTTTGTTATTCGGTTTCAACATGCAAGGAGGAAATAAGGGTTTAACTCCTTAAAAATAAAGCAAAATGGGGCAGCTAGGTGGCACAGTGAGTAGAGCACTGGCCCTGGAGTCAGGAGGACCTGAGTTCAAGTATGACCTCAGACACTTGACACATGTACTAGCTGTGTGACCTTGGGCAAGTCACTTAACCATAATTACCCTGCCCCCCAAAAAATAAATAAAATAAAGCAAAACAAAACAGGTTGTATCATTTACCTAGAGCTAGAGTTCTTAACCTGGGTCTGTGAACCTGGTTGGCGTAAATATTTGTGTGTGAGGTTATGCACATATATTTCCATTTATATATTTATGTATGCATGTGCTTATGTACATATATGTAGGTACCTGTAGACATATACAACTACATTTTGATATAATTGGTTTTGTTGAAAGCCTATGTATTTTATGCATTTAAAAAACATTCTGAGAAGTTCATAGACTTGAACATATTGCCAAAGGGGTCCAAGAACCCCTGCCCTAGAGGGATAGGCAACTAAGTAGAGAATGGATTGTGTGCTGGACTTGGAGTCAGCAACACACGATTTTGAATTGTGGCTCAGCGATTTACTATCTGTGAGATCTTGAACAACACACTTAACCGCTCAGCCTCAGTTTCATCCCCAGTAATAATAATGCGTACTTCTTAGGGTTGTTGGGAGCATCAATGAGATGACACATGTAAGGTAAAATCCTTGTTGTTATTATTTATTCCCTGAGCGGATCTGAAAAGATCACTGAATTTGGAGTCAAAAGACAAGTTCAAATTCTGAATCTACCATCTGTGTGACCCTCAGCAATTCACTTCACTTATCATAGTCCTAATATATGAAAAGAGGGGGGTGGACTAGATAGCTAATACCAAAAGTTCCTTTCAGCTCTTCAGTCCTATGGGTTCATTAGAAATATCTGAGGCTACAATGACATTTTAAAAAGTGGATAGGTGGCTATGTTTTTTAAAGATTTTAATTTATTCAATAAAATATTTCCATATAAATAAAGCATTTCCGTAACAGCACAACAAAACATGAAACTGCAAGTCTACTATGCACAACTTGCTATTCCTTTCAAATAAACAACAAAATTAGCAAGTAGACTACTTTTTTCCCCTTTTTCTCCTCCCCCCACCCTAGAGATGGCTATCATTGGACACAAATAGATACATATAGGTAAAATTATTCTATACATACTTCTATTTACCAGTTCTTTCTCTGGATACAGATAGCATCTTTCTTTGTATGTCCTTTATAATTTGAGTATTTATATACTGGGTATTTATATAAATATAATCTGAGCATTTATAATGGTCAAAATGACTTATTTGCTGAAAGTCATTCTTAAACCAATGTTGATGTTACTATATACAATGTTCTCTTGGTTCTGTTCATTTCACTCTTCATTATTTCTTGAAAGTTTTTCTATGTTTTTCTAAAATCATTGAGCTCTTCATTTCTTATAGCACAGTAGTCTTCTATCACAATCATATAATACAACTTGTTCCGCCATTCCCCAATTGATGGACATTCCTGCAATTTCCAGTTCTTTGCCACCACAAAGAGACCTACCATAAACATTTTAGAATATATGGTTCTTTTCCTTTTTCCCTAATCGTCTTTGAAAACAGACCAAGTAGTGGTATTGCTGGGTCAAAGGGTATAGGTAGTTTGATGAAATCTTTGGGCATAACTCCAGACTGATGAGAACCAAAATGGTTGGATCAGTTCACAATTCCACCAATTTTTCCCAAAATTTGTCACTTTTTCTTTCTATAATTTTAGCCATTCTGGTAGGTGTAAAATGATATCTCAAGTTTGTTTTAATTTACATTTCTCTAATCAATAAAGATTGAGAGCATTTTTTCATGACTATAAATTGTTTTAATTTCTTCACTGGAAAACTGCATATTCATATCCTCTGACCATTTATCAGCTGGGGAATGACTTGTATTCTTGCAGATTTGGCAAAGTTCTTTATATATTTTATATACAAGACCTTTACATGATAAACTGTATACAAAGTTTTTTCCTAATTTTCTGCTTTCCTTCTGATCTTTATTTGTACAAAAACTTTTTTTAATTTAATATAATAGAAGTTGTCCACTTTACACCTGTTCTCTGTCTCTTGTTTATTCATTAATTGTTCGCATATCCATAAGTCTGAAAAGTAATATTTTGCATGTTCTAATTTTCTTGTAAAATCTCTCTTTATATCTGGGTCACGTATCCATTTTGAGTTAGGCAGCTATGTTGAAAAGTTTATGGAAAGATAGGTACACTACTCTTCAGTAGCGTGTAGTGCTATGGATTATTATAACCATTTTGAAAGGCAATTTGAAATTATTCTAAAAAAATGACTAAAGCATTTATATCTTTGACTCAAATATTCCACGGTTTGGTATATCTTCCAAAGGAGGTCAATAATGAAACAAAGGCCTCATATGTACCAAAAATATTTATAGCGTTAGCTGTTGCAGTAGCAAAGGACTGGAAACAAAGTAGATTCACATTGAATGGGGATTGGTTAAATAAATTGTAGTACATGAATGTAATGGAATATTATTGCACTGTAAGAAACAGTGACTATATGGATACAGGACAGATATAAAAGGTGACATCATAAACAAACTAGAAAAACAAGGAAGAAATTACCTTTCAGATCTACAGACAGGATACCAATTCGTGACCAGAGGATAAAAAGGATCACAGAATATTAATTAATTCAAATGTTTAAGAATAAGAGCCATTCCCCAGTTGATAAATCGTCAAAGGATATGCGTAGGCAGTTCTCAAGGGAAAAAAATCCAAGTTATCTCTAGACATATATACATATTTTTAATCAACAATGATTAGATAAACTCTAATTAAAACAGGTTCTACCTCATACCCATTATATTGGCAAAGTTGACAAAAAAGAGGAAAATGACAAATGTTGAAGTGGGAAAACACATATTATTAATGTACTATGGAAAAAGCCGTGAATTGGTCCAGCCATTCTAGGAGGCAATTCAGTACTACATCTCAAAAGTTATTAAACTATGTATACCCTTTGACCCAGCGATACCACTACTAGGCCTAAAAAAATTAATTTTTAAAGAAGGAAAAAGAGTCATACGTACAAAAAATATTTATAGCAATGTATTTAAAGAACTGGAAACTAAGGAGGTGCCCATCAATTGGGGAATGACTGAAAGAATTATGTTGCAGTACATTAATATAATGCAAAATTATTTTGCTCTAAGAAATGAAAGGAATGGATTCAGAGAAACCTTCCTTAATTTTTACATGTACCTCTATTCACAAATAGAAAGATGAATATCTATGTATATTGTATTGTATATACATATGTGTGTGCATATGCATATATACGTATATGTATGTATGTATGATGTACCTTTGTGAACATTGATTTGTATAGTCCTTATCCCTGGATTTGCTAATAAATTAAATAACCACCTTTTCAGGGCCTTAGAAACCATGACAACCATAAAAATGTTTTTGAATTCCTAAGCAAAGGGATTTATGAAGAGACAATTGATGAGAATACAAAAATCAGGGAAGAAAAAATATATATTCTTTAAATACATAAAGGATAGTGCCCCTGGTCTGTATCTACTCAGCATAAGTTGTCAGGTTGTAGCTGCATTTAATAAGAAATATCATGCTTACATAGTTACCACTAGAACTAACATTGAAATCAGCATTAATTACAAGAATTCTTCTGTCAGTAGGCAGATTCTAGAGTGGGTTTTAGGGACTGAAGTACTAACAAAAATGCCTAAGAAATTTCTCCACTACATTTTCTACATTTTCATAGAACACATCTAAATAAATCAGTAGTGTGGGTGGGTTGTTAGGGAATGCAGCAGCTTAATGTACTTATGTTGTAGCTTTGAAAACATGGATGTATGTGGAAATTAAGTGATAAGAATTAAATGGTCAAATCCAGCCCCAAATATATTTTGATGACACTGCATATCACAGATCACAGAGAGCCTATAATTCTAATAAAGCAATAACTGAGAGACTGCTAGTTGTACAAGATGGACAGGATAGAGTTATGGGAACGCTAAGCACTCAGTATGCTGAGTCAGTGCCACACCTTGCTCTAGACAGTCCTATATTCAAGAAAACAAGCTAAAACTGCCTAGTAGAATGCTCTGCACCCTGAGTATTCACTGAATGATGAACAATTGACTGACTAACTGACCTCAGATACATTCCTGAGGACCCCACAACCAGAATGGTGGTGATGTAATAGAGGCAATTCAGAGCTATTGTATGCTATAAATTACCAAGCCGAAGGGAAAATGGATTTATAATAATTTTAAAAATAAATATGAGTAGCTAGACAAAATAGGGAAGACATCAAATGCTACCCAGTACCAAAGGATGCTTATATACTTTAACAATTCCACCCTCCCATTCAGTCCATCTTAATAAGAAGGAAGGGGCAAAATGAAAAGAAAATTGAAATGGTATATAAAGTGAAATACTTCAATGATTCTACCTTTCCATTCAGTCTAACTTAATAAGAAGGAAGGGGTAAAATTAAAAGAAAAAAGAAGTGGTACATAAAGTATAATCACATACTCTGGTCATAGGAAAAATGAGATTATTGATTTTCCATTTATTAAACAGAGGCTAGAAAACTATCATATAAGACATTTTCAACTTGACAGACTGATAACATAGTATGGGGTGGGGGTTGGGGGGACTGAATTGAACTCTTGGAAATGGAATTCATGGACACCCTATCTCAAGAGGTATTTAAGAGCATATTTTATTCACTCCTGCAATGACATGCTAAAGTTTTTCACGTGTTCAAATAACATGAAAGCATAACTTTTTTTTTCCTCAGAAGCATCTTAAGATAGTACAACTGATTTACCAACTTCTCCATAAAATCAAATTAGGGTCAAAGCCCACTTTCCAGAATTAAGTTCTATTCATTAGAAATGGTTTCCCATGACAAAACAGGAAAATTATAAATGCTGGATAAGATGTGGGAAAATTGGAACAATAATGCATTGTTGGTGGAGTTGTGAACTGATCCAACCATTCTGGAGAGCAATTTGGAACTACGTCCAAAGGGCTATAAAAATATGCATACCCTTTGACCCAGCAATACGACTTCTAGGGCTGTATGCCAAAGAGATCGTACAAATGCGAAAAGCACCCACATGTACAAAATAATTTATAGCAGCTCTTTTGGTGGTGGCAAAGAATTGGAAATCAAGGGAATGCCCATCAATTGAGGAATGGCTGAACAAGTTGTAGTATATTAATGTAATGGAATACTATTGCGCTGTAAGAAATGAGCAGGAAGTTTTCAGAAAAAAAATGGAAAGATTTATATGAGCTGATGCTGAGAGAGGGGAGGAGAACCAGGAGAACATTGTACACAGTTATAGCCACACTGTGCGATGACTAACTTTGATACACTTGGCTCTTCTCAGCAATGAGAGGTTCTAAGACAACTCCAAAAGGCTCATGATGGAAAATGCTATCCCAATCCAGAGAAAGAATTGCGGAGCCTGAATGCAGATCAAAGCAAACTATTTGTTCTCTCTCCTTATTGTTTTGTTTTGTTTTTTCTTTCTTATGATTCATTCCATTGGTTGTAATTCTTCTTTACAACATGACTAATGTGATAATGTTTAATATGAATGTATATAGAGAGCCTATATCAGATTGCACACTGTCCTGGGGAGGGAGAGGGAAAGAAAGGGGAGAAAATTTGAAACTCGAAAGCTTGTGGAACTGAATGTTCTAAAATAAAAATAAATTAATTAATTTAAAAAAAAGAAATTATTTCCTTAGGGCAAGCAATCAATCAACAGTCATTTTTAAGCACCTAAATGTGGGGTAAAGTGCTTGGTACTGGGGATATATGTACAAAGAATAAAACAATCCCCACTCCCAAGAAGCTTACAGTCTAATATAATATACAATTGTATTATATAATAATAAATATTATGTACCATAATTGTAATTATAATTAATTATAGTTATATATTACACATCAGATAAATATCTAGTAAACAAATATTAACTAATACAAAGCATTCGGAGAGGAAGAGCACTAAGAGGTGAGAGGATAGTCAATGCTGCATCTTGAAGGAAGAGTGGGACTTTATGAAGGGAATATAAGGAAAATGTGCATTCTAGGCACATAAGATAGCCAATGCAACTGCAGAGAGATGGCAGAGACAATGTTCTATGTGAGGAACAGAGAAGACAAGTTTGACAAGATTACAGAATGGCACAAGGGAAGTGATATCCGATGAAAGTGGAAAGATAGGTTATTTTGAAGATATAGAGATCAAGCCCTTCGAAATCTAAAATTTCCGGTCTCTTATGGAGAAGCTAGAGGTCAATTGAATAATTTGTCTTTTTCATCTTAGCTTAGAAGTGTTGAGTTCCTTAGTTCAGCAACCTCATCTGGAGGTGACAGTGATGACAGTGGAAAAAAAAAAACTTAGACGGCAGAAAAAATTAAAAACAAATTAACATGGGAAAAAGATATAAATCAAGTGGCAAAGTCAGGAGTGAATCATCAAAAGACCTTTCAGCAGGAGTGAGTACACTTTGCATTCTCAAGAGGAACCTATTATGTTGTTGTTGTTGTTGTTGGTGGTGGTGGTGGTGGTGGTGGTGGTGGCAGCATTATACTTCAAGCAGCATATTAAAAAATAGATTATTAGGATTTAAAATATGTTTTACACTCATAGTAAAGAATCATCATCCTTCAAATGGAATATAGGAAAAAAAAACTTAAATTGTGATTGCAAAATAAAGCTTTACCTAATAAGAAAAATGTGAAATTAATAAGAACTTATTTAAGTTAAGAGACAAGGATGCATGCCACTTCACCTCACAAAAACCAAACTCCACAATCTTGTGCTTTACTTATGAAGTCCAAAGCTCTCAAGTGGTTTTCAGTCATCTTTACTTTTTATAGCTGACGGCTCTCTTATTTGCCTAGGAGAGAAAGGATAGGATTCAACCAATGAATACTTATGTTCTCTGCGCCTACCCTATATTGTGAATTAAAATAGTTGTCCTTTATGTAAGGTAAAACTTCTAAAAGTGAGAAATGCAAGTTCAGAGCATTTTGTGGAATACCAAAAGTGACTTTAAACTAAGATTTAGTAATATCTTATAGTGGTGATGTAATGGTGACTCATTTGCTCAATTATGTTCTCTTGAAAGTAGCCATCATGATTGATGTCACTTTGGCCCCCTTTGCTAACAACCTGACCCCTAGACAGTTCCATTAGGTAAACTACAACTAAGAGATGACCCAGATCATCTCTGGAATGGACAAAATAATGAAAAGATGAAACTACTACCAAATCTTTCTCCATGAAACCCCCAGACATCTCATATCAGGGGAAAAATGAAGATGAAGATGAGAGGGGTTACTCTCAAAAAGAATTTGCCAGAATGGGTTCACTAAAAAAAAGTCATGCCAGACTAACCTCATTTCATTTTTTTGACAGGATAACTAAACTAGTGGATCAGGGTGATACCGAAATCACAGCAAGGCATTTGACAAAGTCACAATGTCCTAGTGGATAAGATGCAGGTATGTGGGAGAGAGGTGTTTCAGTAAATTCTAAACAGTCGTTGAAAGCTCATAATCAAAGGGTGTTTTTTAATACGTGGTAAGCTGGAAACAATCTCTACTAACCCACAGCTGATGTGTAAAATTAAATAAGAAGAATTAAGAGAATAATAGATGCAAGAAACTCACTAATGTAAATTTAAAAAAAAAATCAGAGGGAGCTAACCTCTCAATAATCGTAATGGTGAATCTTACTCCCAGAGAATATATATAGAAATTTTATTGCCTCCTTTCATAAGAGATGAGGGACCACAGATATGGATGGTGTTGTGAAACTTTCAGATATTGTCACTACATCAGTTGGTTTTGCCTAACTATACATCTTTGTTTTGCAAAGTGGTGAAGGATTGAGTGGGATATCAAGAAATGACTGTGATGTAAGAACACAGGGAACAATAAAGTTATTTTTTAAAGAAAATAAGATGTAGGGGTTTTAATTGACTTAAAGCTTAATATCAGTTAATAGGATAATGTTGCCACCAAAACAAAATCTGATCTCATATTATATAAATAGTATAATGTCCAGAACAGGGGAGAGTATATACCATGCATTGGTAAGAGTCAGACTAAATTTGTAGTATTGTGAGGAGTTCTAGATATCACATTTAAAGAGGGAGGGAGCCGCAGTCCCTTCTCATTTTAGAGGTGAGGAAGCTGAAAGGTTGTGACTTGCCTAAGAACATAAAGGCAGTATCAGATGCAGTATTCAGCCCCAAGTTCTTTGAGCCAGTAGCAAAGAGAAAAGCTATTTTTACATATCTGAAGGGCTACCATGTGGAAAAGAGATTAGAATTATTTTGTATGATTCCAAAAAAAAAGAAAAGAAAAACCCCCAAAACAAAACTAGGACCAGTAAACAGAGGAGTGTCAAAGTATACAGGAAACGGCACAAGCCAAGAAATCAGAAGACGTGAGTGCCGATTCTTACTGCCTTTTTGATGCCTATGTCACCTTGGGCAAGTAAATTTACCACTCGGAGCTTCATTTCCTTACCTACAAAATTAAGGGTGTCCGGAGCCCGACGAGCCTTAGGAACCGGGACTTGGCTCCGAGGGGGAGCAGGGGGCAGCTGCAGCGGCAGCAGCGGACTGCGCGGGCCGGCGCTGGGAAGCGCAGCACGCAAGAGCCCGCGAGCTGGCCCAGCTCTGCTCTCCAGGCAAGCGGCTTCAGGAATGGTGCTGTGTGATCCTCTGCTTCTTCCTCATCGCCTTCAATCTGTGCCCTCTCCTGCAGCTTGCCAGCCTGGATCACATACACCTGGTGCTGCTGGGAATATTTGCAGGGGCCCTCATCGCTGACTTCCTGTCCTGCATCGGGGGGCTGATACCTGGGGCTCCACGGAATTGCCTGTGTTGGGAAAGGCTTTTATCCGGCCCTTCCGGGAGCACCACATTGACCCCACAGCCATCACCCGGCATGACTTTGTCGAGACCAATGGAGATAACTGCCTAGTTTCGCTGCTGCCTCCGGTGAACATGGCCTACAAGTTCAACACCCGAAGCCCTGGTGAACTTTATCAGCTCTATCCATGGGAGTGTTTTGTCTTCTGCCTCATCATCTTTGGGACTTTCACCAACCAAATTCATAAATGGTTTCACACCTATGTTGGGCTTCCACGA
The DNA here is from genome assembly GCF_011100635.1 of Trichosurus vulpecula. Taxonomy (NCBI): domain Eukaryota; kingdom Metazoa; phylum Chordata; class Mammalia; order Diprotodontia; family Phalangeridae; genus Trichosurus; species Trichosurus vulpecula. Next base: position 416,822,755 of record NC_050576.1, on the reverse strand, counting down.
TGGGTCCCTTTCCTCCAGGACTGGAACATCATCCTACCCAGAAGGCACCACCGAATCCACCATGTGTCCCCCCATCAGACCTACTTCTGTATCACCACAGGCTGGCTCGATTACCCATTGGAGAAGATTGGATTCTGGAGATGGTTAGAGGATATTATCCAAGGACTAGCGGGAGAAAAGCCCAGGGCAGATGATATGAAATGGGCCCAGAAGATAAAGTAGTCCCCAACAGCTTTCCTATGAGCTCTAACCTTGTTGCCAACCTTTCCAAACAGCCTCTCTCTCTCTTTTCCTCTAGTGAATCTCTATTGTCCCTTTCAGCTACCATAGGATGGAATTAGAGTCTTTAAAGACCATTCCTCAGAGCACTTAAGAAGAAGGGAGTTTCCAGCTCCTCCTGGCTGCAATGCTCGAAAATGACAAGATGTGATGTCACTTATGCTGAGGTCTCTACCATGATCAGGGCAATCACCTTATGTAGTAAGTATTGCCAGGAGACTTAACCAGGCAAGCTTTCCTTGGGACTTCTGGCTACCTTTTCCTCTATTTTTTTTTGTTTCTTTTTATTTAGCAGATTTGTGGTAGCAGCTACATCTTTCAGAGCTGCTGCAGTTACAGCAGTGGACAGAGGTGGCTGTTGGTGGCCTTGACCAGATGATAAGGCACCAGTAAATAAGAAAATGCCAAAAGGAGGTGCAAATAGCTGATTAGCAGGAAAGTGAATATTGTTAATGTCCTGTTGCAGCTTAACTACCAATCTCCCAGCAAATTTTACCAGTAGTCATAATTCAGTTCCAATTTACTCTTACAAGCTTATTAGCTATAACACAGCCAAGAAGGCCTCTTGCTACTTCTTACACAGGACATTCTATCTCCTATCTTCATGCTGGGAATGAATTTTCTCCTTTACAAAAAAAGAATTAATTATTATGTTTTAGTATTTTATTTCCTCCCAGTTACATGTAAAAACAATTTTTGACATTCATTTTCAAAATTTTGAATTCCAAATTCTCTCCCTCCCTCCCTAGTCTCGCCCCCCCCCCCATATTGAGAAGGAAAGCAATTTGATATAGAATATACAAGTGTAGTCATGCAAAACTTGTCCATAATAGTCATGTTGTGAAAGAAAACATAGACAAAAAAAAAACTCAAGAAAAATAAAGTTTAAAAAGACACCATCAGTTCGTTTTCTAGCGGTGAATAGCATTTTTCATCATAAGTCCTTCAGAGTTTTCTGGGATCGTTGTATTGCTGAGAATAACTAAGTGATTCACAGCTGATCATCTTAGAATATGCTGATATTTGTACACAGTACATTTCACTTTACATCAGCCCATGAAATTCTTTCCAGGTTTTTCTGAACGCATTCTGTTCATCATTTCTTATAGTGCAAAAGTATTCCATCATAATCACATACCACAACTTATTCACCCATTCCTCAATTGATGGGCATCCCTTCAATTTCTAATTCTTTGCCCCTAGAAAAGAACTGCTATAAATACTTTTGTACATATAGGCCCTTTTCCTGTTTGTTTTGTATCTCTTTTGGTATACAGACCTAGGCATGGTGTTGCTAGTAAAATGTATGCATGGTTTCATAGACCTTTGGGCATACTTCCAAATTGCTTTACAGAATGGTTGGATGAGTTCACTACTCCACCAACAGAGTCTTATTTTCCCCACATTCCCTCCAACATTTTTCATTTGCCTTTTTTGTCTTATTAGCCAATCTAATAGGTATGAGGTAGTACCTCAGAATTGTTTTAATTTGCATTTATCCAATTAATAGTAAGTTAGACTATTTTTTCATATGGCTATAGATAGCTTTGATTACTTCCTCTAAAAACTGATCATGTCCCACCCACCCACCTCCGTTTCTTCTACACTCTCCTTTCACCCTGTCTCTCCTCAAAAGTGTTTTGCTTCTGACTCTCCCCTCCCCCAATCCACCCTTCCTTCTATCACCCCCCTTTTCTCCTATCCCCTTTCCCTCCTACTTTCCTGGAGATTCAAGAACGAAACCACAACCTGTGAGTAGTCCGAGCTCCCTGAATGGGGACCCAGCTGACCAGTTCTAGTTGGGCAGTTCAGCTCCTCCCTGCCCTGCCCCTCCGGTCTTCCCCTCTTCTTTTCTCTCCCCTCACCTGAGGGTGTTCTGCCAAATGAAAGGTAAGTTTTGATGGCCGAAAGCTACCTAGTTAACTTGGGGTTTACTGGCTAGATTTCTTTCTCTAAGACCAAGCCTTAAACTCAGTTCACTCTGGATCTCATGGATTGGACAACAATAGGTCCCTGCCCAAGCACCACTTACTAGTTATTATCTCAGCCCTCCTGGTTCAGAGTGAATGCAAATAGTAACTGTTTTTCTTTTGGCCAGCAACCCTGAGAGTCTTCCTCTACCAGTTGGATTTTTATTTTTTTACTAAAGGTGACATCCCTTGACTCACTTCTTAAAGAAGGCCTATTCACTGAATGGGTATTGCCTCACTCAAAGTGAAAACCTGAAAAGATCTTAGCTTAAAAAGGCCAAAGTCACCCATTGCATCTTGTGTCATTCCCATCCTGGGATATTTTCTTCATTCTATTTTCTTCTATTCTTCTACTTTCCCTCTATTCTGTTTTGTTTACTGAGTTTTTGGACCTCCTTTTCCATTTGGCCAATTCTGCTTTTTAAGGCATTCTTCTCCTCATTGGCTTTTTGTACCTCTTTTAGACATCCTAATGAATATCTAGCCACTGGACCCACATGGCTCTGGAGGAAAAAAAAAATGAGGCTGGTGACTTGCACAACCCTCCCTCACTCAAATCAAAGTCAATTACCAGTCATGTCACCATCTCTCTGATGTCATGGTCCCCTTTGAGAAGAAAGGACAAACCACAACTACAATCCTCTTCCCCTCCTATTTTCGTCTAAGATAAGAAGATTTCTAAGCCTTTTTCTAAACCTGTATGTTATTCTCTGTTTGAGTCAATTCTGATAGGAGTAAGGGTCACTCACTCTTCTTCATCTCCCCCCTCTTCCCCTTCACTGTGAAAGCTTTTTCTTGCCTCTTTTATGTGAAATAATTTACTCCATTCTACCTCTCCCTTTCTTTCTCCCAGTACATTCCTCTCACCCCTTAATTTCATTTTTTTAGACATCATCCCTTCATATTCAACTCACATCACTGCCCTCTGTCTATATAGACTCCTAACTACTCTAATAATGAGAAAAGTCTTATGAGTTACAAATATGGAGGAATGTAAACAGATTAAACATGTTAAGTCCCTTATGATTTCCCTTTCCTGTGCATCTTTTTATGCTTCTCTTGAGTTTTATATTTGAAAACAGCTCTGGTCTTTTCATCAAGAATGCTTTAATGTGCTCTATCTCATTGAATATCTTTTTTTTCCCATTAAAGATTATACTCAGTTTTGCTGGGTAGGTGATTCTTAGTTGGAATCTTAACTCCTTTGCCCTCTGCAATGTCATATTCTAAGCCCTCTGATCCTTTAATGTAGAAGCTCCTAAATCTTGTATTGTCCTGACAGTGCCTCTATGATACTTGAATTGTTTCTTTCTGGCTGCTTGCAATATGTTCTCCTTGACCAGGGAACTCTTGAATTGGGCTTTATTATTTCTTGAAGTTTTCTTTTGGGGATATCTTTCAGGAGATAATTGGTGGATTCTTTCAATTTCTGGCTCTAGAATATCAGGGCAAGTTTTCTTTGATAATTTCTTGAAAGATGATGTCTAGGCCCTTTTTTTGATCATGGTTTTCAGGTAGTCCAATACTTTTAAAATTATCTCTCCTGGATTTATTTCCCAGGTCAGCTGCTTTTCCAATGAAATATTCACATTGTCTTCTATTTTTTCATTCTTTTGGTTTTGTTTTATTGTTTCTTGATTTCTCATAAAGTCATTAGTTTCCATTTGCTCAATTCTTATTTTTAAGTAAATATTTTCTTCATTGAGCTTTTGGACTGCCTTTTCCATTTGGCTAATCCTGCTTTATAAGGCATTCATTGCCTTTTTGGCTCATTGGCCCATTTGCCTCATTTGCTTTTTGGACCTCTTTTACCATTTGGCCTAGTCTGTTTTTTAAGGTGTTATTTTCTTCAGCATTTTTTTATGTCTCCTTTACCAAGCTGTTGACTCATCTTTCATGATTTTCTGGCATCACTCTCATTTTTCTTCCCAATATTTTACCTCTCCTACTTGATTTTCAAAATCTTTTTTGAGCTTTTCCATGTCCTGAGACCAATTCATATTTTTTCTTGGAGCTTTTGGATGCAAGAGCTTTGATTTTGTCATCCTCTTCTGAGTTGTGGTTAGAGGGCTTTTTTTTTCCATTGTTTGCTCATTTTCCCAGCCTATTGCTTGATTTTTTTAACTCTTTGTTAAAGTAGGGCTCTGCTTCCAGGGTACAGGGTGCACTGACCTAAGCTTCAGGTTATGTGCAGCTGTTTTCAGAGATAGTCCTAGAGGCCTATAAGTTTTCAGTCGTTCCAAGGTAGTATGATATAAGGAGAGCTGTGTACTACTCTCCTGGTCTGTGCTCCGGTTTGTGGGTGACCAAAAGCATTCTTTTCTGCCTTGGAATTATAAGAAGGGTCCCTGCTCCACTGTGGCCCCAAGCTCTGGTGTGCTAGTGCTCCTCCTCACCCTGGATCTGTCACCCAGACTACAACCCAGATCCAAGTCCAGACAAAGCAACAGAGTCCTGCCTCAATGTTAGCAAAAAGACCCCTATAATCTCCTTCTGACCAGTTGTTCGACCTCCCCTTACTATCTGTGGGCTGAGAGCTCTGGAAGCAGCAGCTGCTGCTACTGCTGATTCAGTCACTCCCAAGGCCTGCTCCTGATTTGCTAGGGCAGGGGCAGGGGCAGGGACAGGGGGTTTGTACTGGTGCTGCCTGTGAAGGACTATGTTTCACTCTCAAACAGGTGCGACAGACCCTTCTTGCAGATCTTCTAAGTTGTCTTTAGCACCTGTGGGCTGAGAGGTCTGGAAACTGCTGCTAGTGATTCAGTTGCCCCAAGGCATGCTCCAGGTTTGTTGCCCAGTCTGTGCTGGTGTGGTCTGCACTGGACTATGCTCCTCTCCCACCCTTTCCTGCTGAACCTCCAAGTTGTCTTGGACTGGAAATTTGTTTCACTCCTTCTTTTTGTGGGTTCAGCTGCTCCAAGATTTGTTTAGAGTCATTTTTAAAGGTATTTAGAGGGGTTTGGAGGAGAGCTCAGGTGAATCCCTGCCTCCATTGTCTTGGCTCTGCCTCAGTGGATTTCCTCCTTTCCTCTGTCTCTTAGAATCCTTCAAAGCTCAGCCACCTCCTACATCAAGCCTTTTTTTATCCCTTGAGTGCCTGTGTTCTACTCATCCTTCCTACCCTACCCCCCAAAATGTTCCATATTTATCTCTATTTGTATTTATTTGTGTATGTAAACTCTGATTTCTTTAATAGACAGTAAAATCAACTCAGCAGATACTAATGGCTGCTTGTTCATTGGTTGTTGCTTGGTTGATTGATTGATTCAAATTGAGATCCACATACTCCTATTAGGTAAATGACACTGACATACCATAACTTAGTGTTCTGGGAGGATAGTCAGCATGACCTTCAGTAAGCCACTACATTACTCTGTGCCCCACTGTCCCAATCCAGAATCTACTACGTATCACCTCGCTTTCCACCAGAAACACTCTGAGAATTCATAAGCTGGTGCTCATTAAGTGCTTGCATCTACTTGGTGGGGGAACAAGAGCTCTGTAAAACAGTATTGTTAATAACAAAGGATTGTTACTATTATATACAGTACTTCTATCAAAAGCAGTGAAAATTCAGCATAAAATGATATAATTAGTTCCATGTGGGAGAATAATAAATTAGTTCTGCTCATAAATAAAAATATGCTGATAACTTATACTCGATTTTAGCATTTTGGAGCAGCCAGACCTCTGATCAGCATTGTGATAAATTAGACATGGGAATGGAGTCTGTTTTTGGTAATTTTGCAGTTATAATGCCATTTTTGACACACTTTGTCTCTGTCATCCAGGTAATATGATTTACTTCTTAATTACATTTCTGGGTGAAGGTAGAATAAAGAGAAGCTAAGCTAGTGAATTCATCTTTTCACAATACAAGTTAAAGTGCTACAGTCAATATTAAAGAGGTTGGGGTGGGGGATAAGGGTTTGGTAAACTAATTATGGTTTCTCTTTTTTCTTTCCTGGCCTAGTTTACAATATGCTATAGTGGGACTGCCATAAATCAAATTCACTCATTCACCATATTGGTATATTATTCCTTCTGTGTTTTGAACACAGCTAAGTGCTGGGGGAGCTATGAAATTCAGATAAAAGAATTCCCTGCCATCATGGAGCTTTCAGTCTTGTAAAGGAATAACACACTAAGAGTACTAACAAATAATATTACATTTTAAGTATAATAAAGAGACATAAAATACGGTGCTACAGTGGGAGCTCTGAGAAGGAAGGTCTTTACTGCCTTTGACATGAGGGAAGTCTTCCTAGAGGAAGTGGTATTTCACTTGGATTATGAAAGACTGGAATTTAAGGGACAAAAGTGCTTAAGAAGACATTCCAAGCAAATGGGAAAAGCATAAACAAAGTCATGAAGGCATGTAGCCAAGAGGAGGGTGTTGAATCTGGAATTAAAGGACCTCAGTTCAAATCTAAGTCAATCACTTTATCACTCCAGGCCTCAGTTTCTTCATCTGTGGTGTGGGTGTGGTTAGGGTGGGACTTTTTTGCTGTTCTTCTCTTTTGGAATGCTAAGGCCATTAAGTGCCTCTAATGAGTCTTGCCTTTGTTTGAATGGGGCAGGTAAAGTGGGACCCTTTTGTCTTTTGTTTTGGAGTGCTCCTCACCACTGAGACCTGTATATAAGATCTGAGGTTGGCATTTTTGTTTTGGGGACACACTCATTGAAAGAGTGTTGGTGAGGAGACTTTGGGTAGCCATTGAAAGCCCTGCCCCGCCCTTTGAAACACCCAGATGTTGGTGCTTCTCTGATAACTGTGTATTGTGATTTGGTGAGACAGAAATCTGTCTGTTGATCTGTTTATATTGTCTCTGTAATTTCTGTTTATATTTGCTCTGAAGTTCAGGGTACTGACTTTTCCCCCTGAACTAAGTGAATGATATATGTATGTTTAATTAAATTAAGATTGTTAACCCCTTAAAGTTGCTTTCCTTAGAAAAGCAGATCAAAGAACCTGCGCTGGCAGCCCTTCTGTGTGCTGGTGCTATTGGCCTTGCACAGCCACAGTAGCGGCAAGCAGCATTGTTGTTACATGTGGGAACAGGGACTTAGGCTAGATGATCTCTAACTTCTCTTCCAGCTCCAAATCTATGATCTTTAAGCTGAGAGGACAAAGAGAAGTCCAGTTTGGCTAGAGTGCATAGAAGTTAATATAAGCCTGGAAAGTAGCAGAATGATTTATCGGACAGGTGCTGAAGGGCAGGCAAAGGTAAAATTTTGAGCAGGGGAGTGGAATAAAAATCCAAACATAAGAATATTATTTTGGAAGCAATATGAAGAGTGATTGTAAAATGATAGACCTAGAGCAGGAATCAAAGGCCATCTAGTTTAACCCCCTTGTTTTGTAAATGAAGACGTTGAAGGCCAAGGAAGTTAGGTGATTTGTACAAGGTTACATTATCGTAAGTGTGAAAAGTGGAGTTTGAACCCAGGTCCCTTGACTAAAGAGCCAGTGTTCTTTATACTATTGCCTCCTTCTAGAGTGAAGAGTGGAAAAAAAACCAGGAAGCTTGTATATAAATATCATGATCATCACTATTTTTCATAATCCTGAAATATTCATGAAAGTTCATCCCTAAAAATAAACAGTTGGATTCAAATAAAGTTGAGATTGAACTAAGATATGGAAATCCTATTTTTAAATGCATTTTAATTAAAGCTCCATTCCACAGCCCTTCAGGAGTGGCATAGTCACACCAAAATCATAAATGCTGACAAATCTGCTAATGAAGAACACCTGTGATTTACCAAAATAAGGATTCTAAGACAAGTGTTTAAAAAAACCAAAACACTTTCACTATGTGAAGAAAAGTAAAGTGAATTTAAGACATTCTTCAAATACTTTATTTCAGAATATGACCGTAAGTGTTGCCAACTTTATGCTTCAGATACCACCATCACTACATAATTAGATATAGCAACGAGAATATGTACAGTAAAGGTAAATAATACTTAAATGCTCCACTTAGGCAGCTATGATGTGCGGAGCTTCTTAAACTTTTTCCATTATCAACCCCTTCAGCTCTTCTTAAACTGTGGGTCGTGACCCAAGTGGGGTCACGACCCACAGTATAGAGGGCTGTACTTGGAATCAGGAACATTTGAATATAGATCATGCCTTAAGGATTAGCTGTATGACTCTGAGCAAGTCACTTAATCTTAGTTTTGGTTTTCTTATCTGTAAAATGGGGATGAAAATAGCACTTACCTCCTCTGGCTGTTGTGAGGACCAAATGAGATAATATATGTAAAATGTTTTGCAAACCTTAAAGTTATATAAATGTGTTAGCTATTCTTATGATTTAGTAATATAACCATTATCTCCTAGGTGTGGCTATTCCATCTACCAATACAGATTGCAAACCATCCATACTCTGAAATCTTGGGCAATTCTTCTACTCATCTTTCCAAAAATCTTCTGTGAAGGATCCATCTACCATACTGGAGACTTTTCCATTGGTTCTCTTTAATATTTTTATGATTCTAGTATAGTCCTCCAAGAGTTCAGGTGCTTTATTGCTCACTCTTAAGCTCACCTGTTTCTCACATATGTCCTTTATGGTGTCATTTATACTCCTTCTGTTAGACAAATCATTGATGGTGATTGGATAAAATAATCTCCAATGTCCCACCTTAAATACTATTGTTGTCTTTAAATCCTGAGCACCTAGCTCAGTGCCTAGCATTTAATTAATGCTTGCCAGCTAATCAGTTGATATGCTGAGTATGCTGCTAAATATTTATACCTGCTATATATCTGTCCATTTTCCTTTGGGTCATCACAGTCAGCCAATGACAAAGATAGATAGAAAATATTGTGTTCCTTATTTGTTGACTCTAAAAAAGCATTTGACAGATTGGATCATGGAGATGATTTTGTTCAACCAAAATATAGAGGATCCACATCAAGTGAAACAAAAAAACAGGTAAATGTATACTTCTCCAAAGTACTCACTAGTGTCGTGGAGGATGTCCTACAGAAATAGAACCATAGAATTACAGAACCTTAGAGTTAGAAGACCATCTATCTAAGTGAGAATCAATTATCCAACATTTCTGACAACTAATCATGTAGACTCTTCTTGCAGATCTCCAAGAAGATCAATACTACCTCCCAAGGTATTCCCATTTTACTTGTAAACAAATCTAAAGGGTTAGTAAAGTATTTCTTATATCAAGCCTAAAACTACCTTTTCATTACAACATATTGATTCTAGTTTTGCCTTCTCGGGCTAGACAGAACACATTTAATCCCCCTTCCTGGTGTGTATCTTTCAGATACTTGAAGTCTACCATGTTCCCTTAATGTCTTCTTATCTCCAGGTATGTCTCTGATAAGAGTCTCATTTCTCAAATACATAGAGAACTGAGTCCAATTTATATGAATACAAGGCATTCCCCAATTGATAACATCCCCAGACTCATCAACCAATCCTAGTTTGGCATCAACTCCAGTCCTCTAAGTCCTCAACCCTAGCACACTACAAACTTGTCTAAGTCTTTATCATGGAATAATAGCTTTAGAGCTAAAACAAAAATCTTGAAGACTAGTGAATCCAACTTCTTCATTTTATAGGTGAGGAAACTGAAATCCAGAGAGATAAAGGGACTTGCCCAGGGTCACCTAGGTAGTGAACATCAGAGGTGGGATTTGAACCCAGGTCTTACTGATTCCAAGTTTAGTGTCCACTTGGCCATGCTGCCTCCTTTCTTCCCAAGGTGTAACACACAAACCTAAACAGAGTACTCAAGATCTTACATTTCTAGGGCAGAGTACAATGAGACTACCACCTTATTTGTGTTGGACACAATTTATACTTCTATTAATGCAGCATAGAACCTTCCTGACCACATCACTTTCCAAACTGCCTTTAAATACTACCAGATTGTGATTATTTTCAAATAAGCATCAAAAAAGATAAGCTATGAGAACAACAAAAACAAAACAACAACAATGATCTAACCATAATTCTCTCCTTCCTTCCATCCTGGAAGGGCAAAATAGCCACCAGTGTTTAAGAGTCTCTCCCTTTATTAATTCCCTTTTGGCCACACCCTCCTGTCTCTCTGCCACCCTTTCCATCACTGCAGCCTTCTGAGTCCCCCATCACCATCTCTATGCAAAGATTACCATCCTAGTATGGACTACCACCATCATCCAAATTTACCTATTGTGACCCAAATTGGGAGGGTCTTAACACCATGCAAAAAGTACAGACTTTTCTTGGTAGATAATAGGAAGCCACGGAAGATTTTTGAGGAGTGGCATGATTAAATTTATGCCCAAAGATTGTTGAATTGGAAGTATGAGAGATTAGAGCCAAGAAGATTTCTTAAAAGACTATTGCAGACTCTAACTTCTGGGATAAGAACTCACTATTTGACAAAAACTGCACAGGAAAACTGGAAAACAGTATGGCAGAAACCAGGTATAGATCAACATCTCACACCATATCCCAAGATAAGGTCAAAATGGGTACATGATTTAGACATAAAGGGTGATACCATAAACAAATTAAGAGAGAAAGGAATAGTTTACCTGTCAGATCTATGTAAAAGGGAAGAATATATGACTAAAAAAGAGAGAGAACATTATGAGATGTAAAATGGATCATTTTAATTATATTAAATAAAGAGGTTTTTGCACAAACAAAACCAATACAACCAAGAATAGAAGGAAAGCAGAAACCTAGGAAACAATTTTTTACAGCAAATGCCTTGGATAAAAGTCTCATTCTTCAAATTGAGAGAGAATTGAGTCAAATTTATAAGAATGCAAATCATTCTCCGATTGATAAATGGTTAAAGGATATGAACAGGCAATTTTCAGATAAATCAAAGCTATCTATAGTGATATGAAAAATTATCTAAATTACTATTAATTAGAGAAAGGCAAATTAAAACAACTCTGAGATACCACCTCACACCTATCAGATTGGCTAATATAACAGAAAAGGAAAAAGATAAATATTGAAGGGGATGTGGGAAAATTGGGACACTAATAGACTGTTGGTGAAGTTGTGAACTAATCCAACCATTCTGGAGTAAAATTCAGGATTATATCCAAAGGGCAATCAGACTGTGCATACCCTTTGACCCAGCAATAGTACTACTAGGTCTATATCCCAAAGAAATCATAAAAAATGGAAAAGGACTTACATGTACAAAAATATTTATGTCAGCTCTTTTTGTGGTGGCAAAGAATTGGAAATTGAGGAGATACCCATCAATTGAGGAGTGGCTGAATAAGTTCTGGTATATAATGTATTGCGCTACAAGAAATGATGAGCAGGCAGACTTCAGAAAAACCTGGAAAGACTTATGAACTGATGCTGAGTGAGGGGAGCAGAACCAGGAGAACAGACTTAGCTCGTCTCAGCAATACAAGGTTCTAAGACAACTCCAAAAGGCTCATGATAGTAAATGTTATCCACATCCAGAGAAAGAACTGATGGAATTTGAATGCAGATTGAAATATACTATTTTAATTTTATTTATTTTTTATAATTTTTCCCTTTTGTTTCATTTCTTCTTTTATGACATGACTAATGCAGAGATATGTTTTGCATGATTGAACATATATAATCTACATCAAGTTGCTTGCTGTCTTGGGGAGGAGAAAAGGGAGGGAGAGAGGGAAAAATTTTGGAACTCAAAGTCTTATAAAGAAATAAATGTTAGAAATTTTCTTTATTCATAATTAGAAAAATAAAAATTCCATTAAAATAAATAAAATTTTTTAAAAAGACTATTACAATAGTACAGCTGAGTGACGAGATTTAGTATGGAAAGGGATCTTAGGAGGTCTTATGACTCAATGAATTTCAACTAGTTGACTAATTCATACTAGTAACTAGTATGAAGTCAACTATTTCAAATTTCCTTTATAAAATAGGGAAAGTGAAAAGCAGAGACCCAAGGCCCACCCAGTAGTAAGTAGGAGAGGCAATATTTAAATTTAGGTTCTCTGATTCCAAAGCTAACTCTCTTTCCATGTTACTAGAGTGGTGGCAGTAGCTATTGTATGCTGATGAAGGAGCAGTGAGTGATTCCTATAGGGAAGACCACAAGTCTTACAGCTAGAAGACCTGAATTCAGATCACACCTCTAACTCTTTGCTGGCTATATATTTTGGGGTAAATTATTTAATTTCCGCTTCCTCATCTTTAAAAATCAGGATAAGAATATTTGTACTTCCTGCCTCACAAAATCTGTAAACTTTATTTAAAGCATTATACAAATGAGAGTTGTTATATTCTCTTGGGGCAGCTGGTGGTACAGTGGATAGAATACCAGGTCTGCAGTCAGGGAGAGTTGAGTTCAAATGTAGACTCAGACAATCACTAGTTGTGTGTGTGACTCTGAGCAAGTCACTTGACCTCTGTTTGCCTCAGTTTCTTCACCTGGAAAATAAGGATAATAATAGCACCTACCTCCCAGTGATAAGGGCACAGTCTCTGGGAGCCCCCTTGAATTGTCCTTGAATCTTCCAACTAGATCTGGTCTTCCCCTAAGGCCATAAGCCTTACATTATCATTAGGCCCAAATCTCTACCTAGCCTTGCCCTTTATTGTCCTGCTACTTCCCACCCTTGATACTATCGATACCCACCCTTAATCCCATTCTCTTGGTTCCTGGACTCTGACCTCATTTCATCCTCCTTAGACTCCTCCTTAGGACCCTCCCTTAAGCCCTCCTCTAGTCACCCCAGACCACCCCTCAATCCCTCCTACAATCTTTGTCTATATAATCTCCATCTTGCCTCCATAAAGGTGCTCAGATTCAATCTAGCTCAGTAGATTGAATCTGGCATGCTTGTGAAAACAGGCATCACAAAGGGATCCATTTCTTAAGACAACTCTTTATGGTGAATCCTTAATAAACTTTGTCTTCTTCCTTGGCTGAGGAGGCTTGAGTCATATTCTTTCGGCAGGACCCGGCGTGTCGGTATTTTGGGGTCACGAGCACCCCTAGAAACCTATGATTCACTACCTATCATCATTTTTCCTTTAACCTCTTCACCAGGGCTGTTGTGAGGAGCCAATGAGGTAATCGTAAGGCACTTAACACAGTACCTGGCACGTAGTAAATCTTATATAAATGTTAACTCTAGTTGTAGTAGAAGCAGTAGCATCTTTGAAGCCCCCCAGAATAACACCTTGAATACAGTAGGTACTCCATTAAAATAAATATAATTGAATTGAAATATTAATCTTATGGCTATTGTATTTTAACAGGCTATGATGCCTTCTTAACTCAGACAAATGAATCTCTAATAGTTAAATTATAGACAACAGAAACAGTTATAGACAACAGAAACAGGTTTGTGGGACAGACTGAACATAGGAGTGGAGTGCATAATGTGTCAGACTCATGATCTATTGGTTCCCATTTTAATCTATTTCTTAGAGTCTCCAACAGAATTCTTACAATGTTCCTCAAACTCCCCCATCTTGAGAACACAAACTACTTCCTTCTGGCTGTTGTTAAGCTTGCTCTAGAGCATATGCCTCAGACTTCCTCGAATGACTCCTAAGGGACCTCTGCTACCCACAGGTACATATATTTCAGCGCTGACCCTAAAGCCTGAAAACATCGGGAGTGAAGTGTTCTTAGTAAAGATTTAACTCCCTCTTAAAGTAGGACAGCAGATATGCTGCTGGCTACTGCTGGCTCTCCTGTAAGAAATTGTTTTGCAGTCTAATGCATTTTGTAATTTAATAGTCCTGGAGTACAGGCTCACCATGAATTAATCTGATGGGGAATAAAATCAAGTGCTCAAAGAAAGGTTGGAAATAAGAGCACTCGGTGGCTTTTGTAGATTGCCTATTCCACAAGGTATACAAAAACTTGGGGCTTATGTGCTGTCTATTCTGCCCCTGTTCCAGAACGAGCTCTTTAAAATAACTCATTTTCATTGCACTTTTAATAGATAGTTAGTGTAGGTGATCCCTAGGTACATGTAACTTCATTTAAAATTTGCCCTGATATATGGAAATAATGAAGAAACGAGATAGGCAATGAGAAGTAAGGAGATGTTATTAGAAGGAGTTAACAGGATGAGAAAATTCTCTGAATTTAAGGATCAAGGGTTGCATTTTGATGGAAATTCAAAGGGAAGTAATAGGGACAAAACTTAGTTTCACATTCAGGGTCAATGCACCAAGAGTAGTCTCAGATGATTATACAATCTTAAATCTGAGTTATAAAGAAATAGCACAAGGGACTCGTAATGCTTAGAATCCCATCATTTTACACATGAGGAAACTGAGGCTCATGTAGGTCAGGGGATTTTTTCAACGTCACTTAGTATGAAACAGATATATAGTCAAGTTGGTAGATCGATTGCCGACAAGTTTCCTGGTCAATTACCAGTAACTAAGGTAGTAATGTTGAACGAGTCTTAGAATCAAGGGAAAAACCCAGGACGTCTACGAAGCTGGAGCAATAACTGTGGTAAAAGGGTGAATAACAAAGAGCTTTCTGGAACTCGTTGGCTGTTTCCAGGAGGGTCCATGGCAGTTGCTGTTCCAACAGGAATCTGGAGGCTTTTGCTGCCTCTTGAGCCTGCTAGCTCAGGTCTGCCAGCTTCCACGCCAGCCTAGCCAGATTGAAAAGACCCTTGCTAGTTTCTGAACAGGTTTTTGTCACAGTAGGGGAAGAACTGGAAAAGAGTCTGATAATTTAATATCCTCCATTGTCTCTTCTCCTGTGTTTTATGCTATCTAAGGCCAGACCAAACCAGAGAAGACTGGAAAGAGGAGGGGCCTCGGGAGGGTTGGAAATATCATTTGGCAGGAACACGTTAGCTTTCTACATGCAGCGGAGTCATATCTTAGTCAGTGATTAGGTTCTAAAGTTAGTGCACAAGGCAAGATGTAGTAGTCAAAATTACCCTTGAAAATCCCTTGTCACCCATAAAAGTAAAGTATATCATCTTTAAACTGTTGTAGCTGGAAGGGGGCTAGGATATCTTTAAAAGGAGGCTCTCTATATCAGAGAACTGATGGATCTGAGATGGTTGCTATGGAAACAAGTGAATTAAAATTTTATTTTTCACTACACCTAGTCTAAGCTTACTCTATTGATTGGGGGAGAGGTAGAAACTAGGACTTCTAGCCAAAAGAAAACAAAACAGGAGAAGTCTTAGCTTGCAGAAAAACTGATGATTGGAGGGAAAATGTTCTTGAAAAGGTTTCATGCCAAAGTGATGATGTTTGAGGATGACCACAGCATTACCAAATTATTTCTATTTTTTTAACCATGAGGCAAGAGAGGAGAAAGGTCAGTCAAAGTTGCATAACACAGTAGAGGCTGCCTAGCTAACCAGGAATGCCAGGAAGTCCACCTAAGGCTGGTTCATTCACTCACTAGTTTAAGCAAAATTAATAAGTTTGTGGACATGATGAAGAAAAGATTCTAGAATCCCATTCAGGAGGAGAGATATTCACACTATGAAAAGGACATGAGAATAGAAACTAAGTCAGAGTATAGCAGTCTCTTATCTCCAATTTAACCAGAGGCAGATGGTGGAGCAGTGGTGCAGAGGCAGAGTGCTAGATATGGATTCAGGAAGACCTGATTTCAAATCCACCTTAGACACTTACTAACTGTGTGACCCTGGGCAAATCACTTAACCTTAGTTTCCTCAACTATAAATAAGGATGATTATAGCATCTACCTTGAAGAGTTGTGAGTCTAAAATAACATTTGTAAAAAGAACTTAGTACTATAAATACCTATTCCCTTTCCCAACTCTGACACATACACTCATTGAGTGGAACAGCCCATAAAATTGCCTATAATTTAAATTGTGCTTGCTCTCGCTGTTTCTTTGTTTTTCTCTATCTCTGTATCTGTGCATCTCTCTTCATCTGTGTAGGTGTGTATCTTTTTCTCCACATATAGTTAAATTCAAGTAAATTAAACATCTGTATGATTTGACTAGAATAGAAAACTTAAACAGAGGAAAGAAAAGTTGCCTTTTGATGAATTAAAATGTAACAGATAAATATATAAATATAATTCACACGTACACATATCCTTGTGGCACTTGAAATAAAAGAACACCAGTTACTAACATCCCAAAACCAATGCTTCAGTAGTGGTTTGGGAAAGTGCTATATGACTAGTGCTGCATTGTGACATTTTTGGACATTATATCTACATTGGTCCTTGAAAATAAGGAGTTATAATTTCTTGACATTACAAGGTGATGTTAATATAAGCTTGCTTAACCTTGGAGCGATTACTGGACTTGATTTATAATGTGGACAAAGGATGATTTGCATTAAAAGTCAAAAACAATAATTTCTAAAGATTTAAACTCTTCTCACCTTGTACTGATATGAAAATGACCCTCCTACAGAGAACTTGATGAATTTCTAACCATGCAATTTTACAAAGCTTACAAATCAACCAAACTGATTTTTTTAATCATTATAAAAATGAAACACACTTCTGGGGATCAGAATGCCATTTTTTATCTTAAATTTCTATCAGGAAAATTTCAATACAAACTCTCAAAACCCAGCCTTTAGAACTGATTAGAGCCCAGCAGTGTGTCCATGGAACTATCATTAGGGGCATAGAAGAGCAAAGACAAAGTCAAATAATTACACTTTGCTTTATATCCTTCCCATGCATGTCAGAGACCATTCTGGGAGAATCTCAAAGGGAACTCTAGTATCTCACTTAAACTCTATGGCTTAATTTTGGAGCAGCCACCCCCTCCCCCTTACATTCTGTGGCAACTCAAAATGTAATGCCTTCTAAAAGAGCGAACAGGAGAGGACAGTCTCTCTCAAAAGTAGATGATAGATATATAATGGATGGTATTCAGACACATGACGATTATGATTTATAAATGGCTTCAAAAATTTTAAAAGTTGTTTCTTCCTAAGAACCTGTAAGTTAATTAGAATAAGTATAATTATCCTCATTTTACAGATGAGTAAACTGCTAAAAGAATAAGGAACTAGCTAGTCCAGGCCTACACAACTACAAGATAGCAAACATTGATTGAACCTCTACCATTTTTAAACATTATGCTAAGCAATGGGAATACAAAAATTAAATAAATAATCTCTGCCCTTAAGGAAGCTCCATTCTACTGAAAGGGATAGAATATGTATGCAAGTAAATGTAGCAGGAAGGAAAATTAAGAAAGGAAAGAACATTAATAACAGAGAGAAGAAGATAAGTGTTTGTGTAGGAAGTATGCATTGAAGCTAGGAAGTCTAAGAAACAGAGGTAAAGAGGGAGTACATCCCATATGTTGCAATTCGAAGGTTGGTTGGTTGGTCGTTGTCCTTCGTTCTCGAAGAGGACAAAATGACACTACCAAAATGACATTCTCTAAATTTGTACATCTTGTGTTTTGGGGTTTTTGTTTTGCTTTGTTTTGTTTTTGAGCTATTTCAATTCTGCTTTGCTCATAGAGCACAGCACCTTCTCTGATGTGGGCACGCCATGCTGAGTGATTCTGTGCCAATGCCTCCTATGTCACACAATAAATTTCAAAGTTCTTAAGAGAGAAATTCAAAGGTACAGAGATAGGAAATGGAAAACAGAGCTCAGGAACCAGTAGTATGACAATTAGACTGTAATAAAGAGTGAGTGAAAGACAATGAAATGAAAAAAAAATCTAGAAAAGTAGAGGCGTGCCAAATTATGAATGCCTTTAAAGTCCAGGCTGAGGAGTTTGTATTTTATCCTAAAGGTAAGAGAAAAGGTTAGAGACTGGAAACAGGTGTGCTAATTAGGAGGTTATTTCAGAGTCCAAGAGAGGGATGATGACAGCCTGAACCAATCAACAAAAAAAATGTTTTAAATATATGAAGAATCTACTATGTGCTAGTAGTGCTGGGAAAATACTAATAATAACAATAAAATGAAATAATACATTCTCTCAAGAAACTTACATTCCATTGATGGAGGCAACATGTACATATATAAAATGCATACAGAACAAATACCAAAGAAATACAAGGTAGTTATATACAAGATGGTTAGAGAGAAAGGGCAATGATAGTTTAGAGAATAAAGTACATCTTCAAGTAGCAGGTGAGTTGAAGAAAGTGAAAGGTTCTAAGAAGTAGCTGAGGGAAGGGAGGGAAAGGGGGAATACATTCTAGGCTTGGTAGATGGACAGTAGGTAGATTGATCAATAGATAGATAGATGGGTGGAAACAAAGAGAGACACAAGGATACAGAGAGTCAGTGACAGAAAAAGCTTTGCTAAAATCTAGCTAAATTACAACGACAGAATTCTCTTCATCTACTAGACTTGGAAAGCTGTCAAAAAAGAACTTAATGTTTGTCTGGTGTGATTCATTTTTCATGAAGCCATCCTGGCTCTTTATAATCATTACGTCCTTTTGTAGTTGTAGGCTCTTTACAAGTCTTTTCTAGAATTTTTCCAGGAATCAAAGTCTAGCTCAGTGACCTATATTTTGCAGACTCTGTTTTCTTCCATGTAAGTCTTTTCTACAGTTTAGGAGTGGCTGGGATGGTAACATGCTCTACCACAAGAGTCCATGGCTCCAGACTGAAACAGAGCCCAGATTCGTATTGAGGATGGCCTGACCGCAAATAGAGGGAATTCAGACTTTTCCCCCCTCATATTCTTTAGCTCAGTGTCTTCAGGGAAATTCTTTTAAATAAAACTTAGCTATTACTCATGTCTAGGATTTCTTCACAAGGGCTTAATAGGATTCGTTCTAAAAAAAATGTTATTCACTATACAGAGTCACAAATATCAGGCATAAGGCCGTTATGTATGTTCTTTAGCACAAAAGAAATGCTTAAAGGAGAAAAGACTCAAGCACTCATTAAAATGTATTATATTATATTACCTGTACAATACTCTCTTATAGGAAAAACTTCCTGGAAACCTGCGGAACCGGCAAAGAACATACATGTATGAAAATATTTCTGGAAGCTCTTTTCATGGTGGCAAAGAATGGAAACTGAGGGGATGCCTATCAAATGGGGATTGGCTGAACAAGTTAGGAAATGATGAAGGTGATCATTTCAGAGAGATCTGGGAAAACTTACATGAACTGATACAAAGGGAAGTAAAGAACAAATGAAGAACAAAGTCAAGAACAATTTATACAATAACAACAATATTACAAAGACAAATGTCTTTGGAAGACATGGGACTTCTGATCAGCACAATGCCCAAACAAAATTCTTGAGGACTCAGTGATGAAACGTGCTACCCAACTTCAAATAAAAGGGTGATGGACTAAAAGTACAGAATGATGGATGCATGCATGCATGTATATATGTATGTATGTATATGTGCATACATTGTGACATGCTAATGCCATAAATTTTTTATTATAAAAATTTGTAATAGCTTTCTGGGTTTTTTGTCATCTTAATGGATAGGGTTAAGGGAGATAAGAAGAATAGAATATAGAACTGAAAATAAAATAAAATTGAATTTTACAAAAAAGAAACTCATGGAACTACTGATCAGACATTTCACACTTACCTCAGATCTGTTCTGTCTGAGCAACTACTAGGTTCAGATTTTCTGGCAAGCCAGGAAATAGCTTGAATATTAGTCCTCAGTTACCCAATGCTCTTGGCAAGCATGGGCCTTCTCCTCAAAAAGCTCAGCAGTTGCAGGAAGCACTTCTTACTTCCAGTCAGCATTTACGGTACTGCTAAACTTTTGAGCTCATGAAGTAATGACCAAGGCCAGACAGACCATCTCAGGATCACTTTTTGGTCACCTCTGCTCAAGGAAAGGAGCTCAAAACAGAAACAGCAGCCTAGGACTTGAGATATAGCCTCTTGCTAGGCAAGCAACATGTTCTCACAGTGAAGTGTTTATAGCCTTCATAACTACTGCCAGGGAGGAGAGAGAAATCTTTTCTATTCCAAGATAGAAAGCCTATGTCTCAAGGTAAAAAGAGATGACCTTGAAAGAGACCAGAAACCATCTTTCATTATGCCTTATGGCCCAAAGAGTGGGCAGCTCTTCCTGGCTCAGTCAGCTACCAGTCTTCTTTGGCAAAATCTTTGGTAAAGAGACTAAGTATCATGCACTAAAAGAGTCATTTCAACTCTCTGAATCTAAGTTATCTCTTCTATAAAAATTAGGTGATTGGGCTAGAATGATTTCTATGGTCCCTTCTAGTTCTGACATTCTGGTATTCTGACATAGATGCAGACTGACATTACTCCCAGCATTTAGTGACCAGACCGAAAAGGTCAGAGTGACATAAGGGAATACTATTTTTTAAATATATTACAGCTACCAGTAAAATAAATATCTTTAAAGGTTTTTTACTTTAGAATTTCTCCAGTATGTTCCATTTACAATGATACAGACTATCTAGTGTGAATCCTCAATTATTTAAACTAAATGGAGCATTTAAAGAAGAAAAACAAACCAAGTAAGGCAGACAAAACTAAGTCTTTTAGCCCTGAAATTTTATTCAGAACACATAACCTCATCAACTCCTCTATTCTTTCTTCAACCATTCAGTCTTCCAAACTATCTCTTGTTCACTCCAACACGCGTCCCAGAGTCGCACACACGCGCACACACACACACACTCCCTCTAGTTCTCACATTTATCCTGTTTCCAGCCCAATCCTAACTTCTCCTGGTATGACCCTACCAGGAAATTATACATTTATCTACTTGATCTAACATATGAAGTTGAGTTTCCTGACAGGATATCACTGGCTTCTTTGCAGCACCATTTTTATCACAGTATACCCACAGCTTATACTCACTGCCTGTCTGCCGGTAGTTTTTTCTCACTAGCACAATTTTTAACTCTTTATTATCTTTTGCATTTGCTCTTGCCATCCTCCATGCCTAGAATATCCTGCCCCTCCATCTGTGCTTGTTGAAATCCCACTCATTCTTTACTCAGCTCAGTTGCTGTTTCCTCCATGAAATAACCAATCCCTCTTTGGATCACTCAGCATTTTATTTGTTCGTTTCATATGCACTTAGAAGCATAGAATCATAGCTTTGTAATAATAATAATAATAATAGCTAATACACATATAGATGCATACACACACATACATATGTATAAGCACACATATATATCTAGGGCCTACTATGTGCCTGGCACTATACTAAGCACTTTACAAATGGTATCTCATTTAATCCTCATTACAACACCAGGAAGTAGGTGGTATTATTATCTCCCTCGTACAGATGAGGAAATTGAGACAAACAGGTTAAGTGACTTGCCGGGGGTCACACAGCCAGTAAGTGTCTGAGGTTGGATTTGAACTGATATCTTCTTGACCCCAAGTCCACTATTACTGTGCCATCTAGCTGCTCCCCTTAAAACTAGAAGGAACCATCCAGCCTAAAAAATCCACAGATAGGATCCTTGCTCATAAAATAAAAAAGGTTAAGAACTCTTGATATAGCCCAACCCTTCATTTTACAGATTAGAAGGCTATTACAATAGCCCAGAGGAGATTATGGGGGCCAGAACTAGGTAAGTAGCTGAGTAGACTTAGGATTCAAGAGATATGGAAATAAAACCAATAAGACTTCACACCTCAACGGAGATTATAAAGATGAGAGAGATATAGAGAGACAGAGCCAGGGGGAGAGAGAGAGGAGTCAAAGATGACATAACTGAAGACAAGGAAGAGTATGCAACTTGCCCAAGGTCACACAGGTGAGAAGTCTTCTGATTCCAGAGAAAGTGTTCTTTTAATCTGCTCTCTCCATTCTATTCAGATGTGTCATTCTCCCATATACACAAATACAGTGAATAACAAAACAATGATCTTGTCCCTAGCTAGTTTATTATTTTATTTATATTTTGGTTTCTCAACAATGCAAATCATTGAAGGTGTAGTTTTTAAGTAATCCTTTATCAGACTGGATACCACTATGAGTCTCCATCCCTGGACTTCCAAGTGTGCTCACTTAGCTCAGATGCTGGCCACTCTACCCTCAGTTCTGCTTTGAGGAAGAGACAGTTGTATATGAAGTACTAGGCTTTCTGGTACAGTGGTTTCCACTCGTCTGACCACAAGAGGAGAAAAGAGAATATATATTCTAATGTAAGGGTAAAAGTTGAGTGAATCAGCCACTCATGCCCACCTCATACTTTTGTCAAATCAATTGAAGGTATTAAACTAGGTATGAAAAGCCCTTTATCAATTTGGAAGGCTCAAAATGCTTCCAGCCTTTGGATGAAACACAATGATAATACACAGCAAGAGTATAAGACTTAGCTGAGAAGTTGGTCAGGCCTTGTAAATCTTAGATAAAAATAAAAAACTAATTTGGAAAATTGTTCTTTCCAACAGCAAGTTTACCTAGTGGTAGAACAGTTCCAGTCAAACACCTGAGAAGGAATCATTTTGAGGAGAAAAAAGAAAGAGCCCTTGTATTCTCTCCCTATCCCATTCATGGATCTCAGGAAGGCCTTACAAACTCCAAAAGGCAGGAAGATCTGGGACTTCTCATTAATGGTTAGAGTATCTCTAGAATAACCAAGATTCATAACAATATCTATATTAGAAGCTGAGAGACATATTGAAGAAAAACTAAATACCTTCAGAGAGGTAGCTTCAAAACCATATAAGAGACCCAGCAGAGAGCTACACCATACCCAAGGAAAACTTCATGAAAATCTCACAAAGGAGAGAAAATAATTCTTGGCAATGAGTAGATATGAGTTATCCTAGTCCATATTGTGTTCTGAGCTTGAGCTCACTTTTTTTCTGATTCCTGTATGTACTTAATGTAGAATGTGCCCCTGGTTTGGGAGTAAGTGTTGTACTAACTATTCTTAAGCTACCATAGTAAATACCTTTTTCTAAAAGCTAATTAAGTCTGCCTAACTAATTGATATCAACTTGTAATCAATGGGAAAACATACCTTTGGGGGCTTGTGAAATATAATACTAGAAAACATCCTCCAGCACCTCAGGGTTACTCCTAGAAATCTGGAGGAAGAAATATTTATTGCACTGGGGGACCTGATCTGCCAGTGTGAGGGAAGAGATGTCAGGTGCCAGAGGGGGTGAGTCTCAGAGGCTACACTACACTGATATCTATTATATTTGCGTACTTCCTTGAGGGCAAGGACCTCATTGTTGTAGCTCCCAGTGACTCTCACAGTGCTTTGCATATAGTAAGCATTTTATCAATATTTATTGACTTGAATTAGAAAATATGATCATAATATGTTATCTAGAAGAAACAGATTTCTATAAAAGCTCAAAAGGGAGTAAACATGGAAGGCTTCATAGAGAAAACAACAATTGAATTGGCTCTTGAACCAAATCAAATTCACGTTTAGTGAGTGCTTATTATGTATGAGCTATTATGTCACATTTATAGGACCTCATTAAACTCAGACTTCTTTAGTGAGTTTCAAAACAGAACCATAGGGCTCCAACACAGAAAAAAAAATGTTCCTACCTTATTCCACCCTTCTGGATCTAAGAAAAAGAAAAACCAAATAATATTATTCAGCAGTAAGGTACTTAATTTCAGTCTAAAGAAGGCAGCGTAGCCTTGGATTCACAAAGTCATAGCATTTCTCCTCCAGAATCATCTCGTCATAACTGTAGACATGTATCTTATTCTTCCTCATGAAAAGAAGCACACAGCTGTAAAACTCAGGCGCATACACACATAAAAATACATGCAAAATGAGAAGCAGCTCAAATGTCCCAATTTCTAATTCTAGAATGGTTTTTATCTTCCTGTGAAATTTGAATTCAAGTCCATCGCGTGTTTCACTCTATAGTCCCTGAAAAAACTAACTGGTCAGTAGCCAATATTTGGATGCTCCAGAACTTATAGACAGCAAGTGCCTTGCCTGCTGAGACCTCTTTTTAAAAAAATCATTTAACAAACTTTCTTTTGTTAAATGACATTTTATTGGTCTTTGTTTTCTGTCAATAAAAATTTCTGCAGTATCCTTTTTCTCCCTCCCAGAGATCCATCCCATATAATAAATAATGTTTTAAAGACAAAGTAAAAAGAAAAGGAAAACAAACAAACCACATTGGTAAAGTCTGAAAATATGTGCAATGTATCACACTCATGGACCTTCCAGCTCTCCAAAGGGGCAGGATGGGGATCACTTCTCATAGCTTTTCTCTGGAGCTATGCTTGTTCTTCCAACAGTTACTTTTGTTTCTCTAATTGTACTTCCTATTACATTGTTGTAATCGTGTATGTTGTTTTCTTGTCTCTGCTTATATCATTCTCCATCAGTTTATATACATCTCCCATGCTTCTCTGTAGTTGTCATATGTCATTTCTTACAGCACAGTAACATTCCGTTACATTCATGGATCACTCTTTTTTTAGCCATTCCCCAATCAGTGGATATCTACTTTCTTTCCAATTCTTTTTTATCATAAAAAGTGCTGCTAGAAATAATTTGATATATATAGGGAGTTTTTTTCTTATCAATATCATTCTCAGGGCATAAGTCTAGTAATATAATCTCTAAGACAAACAATATGGACATTTTAGTCACTTTCTCCACATAATTCTAAACTGGTGTCCGTAATTATTATACTGATTCACAGCTCTACCAACAACATCCTAGTGTGCCTATTTTCCTACAACCCCTCTAAAACTGACTATTCCCATCTTTTGTCATCTTTGGCATTTGTAGTGAGTAGGTAAAACCTCAGGGTTATTTTGATTTACATTTCGCTTATTATTAGTGATTTGGAGTATTTTTCATATTTTTGCTGTTAGTTTGTAATTCTTTTGAGAATTGTTGTATCATCTGATAAAGGACAAAATTTTATTACATAAATGTATATGGTTTTGGTTATATATGTACATTTTTACACACACATCTCCATCTCTATCTATTTATCTATCTATCTATATTGTTTATGTGGGCAAATGTGTTTATGTATTTTAGATTCCAAATTTTTATCAGATAAATTTGATACAAAGATTTTCCCCCATTTGACCACCAACAGGCAGATGAGTTTTTACTAGGAAATATTTACATCAGAAGTATAAAAACAAATAAACAAACAGCTTGGCTCAGTTTCTGTAGAACACAACCCCAACCTCCAAGTCCAAATACCCCTCAGGCTTGAGTTCTATGCATCCTGGTTTCTCAAGGTTACCCTGCCGGGCTAACTAGCCACAACTACCCACCTGGAATCCTCTCTCCAAGGTCGCCATGACTCAAACTCTCCAGCCAAGTGGGGACCACTGCCAATACTTAAAACTAAATGGACAAACAACAAAAAACAGAAATAAAAACCATGAGGCCCATTTCTTGGAACCAGGGTAAAAGAGAGGAAAGGAAGATTTCTTCACTCCTGGTTCATTTCATGGCACTTATGTAATCCTATGGATATAGCACATGGAAAAGAGTAAGAATATCCCAGCCTGGCCAGTTTTAAGAATGCAACTTTCCCACTAACAGTCAAAGGAGGCAACTTCCACATGAGTATTAGGAAGAATACTGGGAAGCAGGGTGTTTCCATATTAAATGCTCTTGGTATGTGCAGGGTACCTTTTATGTAGTTTTTGCTTTTGTCTGAGATCATGATGATTGCTATATCTGACTTTTTCTTTAATAGATTCTGCTCCCATTCCTTATTTTCATTCTGTGTATCCTTCTGTTTCAAGTGTGATTCTTGTAAACAACATATTGTTGGATTCTGGTTTTCAAATCTATTCTTTTATATTCCATTTTATAGGTGAGTTTTCCCATTCACATTCACAATTTTTATTGCTGTGTGTTTGATGAGTAAATTATCCTTGGTTTTATATTTTTTGCCATCTGGAATATCATATTCCAGGCTTTCTGCTTCTTTATAGTGATTGCTACTAATGCTTCTGTCATCCTGACTGTGGCTCCCTGGTACTTGAATTCTTTCCCTTGGCTGCTTAGAGAACTCTTTCCTTCCCCCCCCCATGGGAACTCTGTATTTTTGTTATAATATTTCTAGAAGTTTTCATTTTGTGATTTCTTTCAGGAGGTGAACAATACATTCTTTCAATTACTACTCTTCCCTCTGGTTTTAAATACCTGGGAAGGGTATCCCAAAAGTCTTAGCTAAGGCTTTAAACTGCTTTAAGACTTTTGGGACACCATGTCTGAGGTAACAGTCCAAATGATGCTGAAAAAAATTTTTTTTCCCCTTAGTTATACATATACCAAAGCTACTTCAGTGTTCTTGGTTTTAGAAGTTTTTAACACAGTATGTGGATTTAGAAGAATGAAAATGGGTGAGACAGCTCTGAAGTATTTAATAAGCAAATACCTTGGCCCCCTTTTATCTTGGTACAAAGCTGTGAACTCCATGAAACTTTGTAAAGGAAGAAGTAAAGCAAATAGTGAGAGGAAAATAAAACTTAAATACTTTTGAAAATAAATAAATACCTGGGAAGTTTTCTTTTATGATTTCTTGAAATATGATGCTTGTGCTCTGTTTTGGTTCTTGGCCTTCAAGTAGTGCCATGATTTTTTAATTATCTTTCCTTGATCTCACTTGATCTCCAAGTGAGTTGTTTTTCCTATGATATAGTTCTAATCTATTTTGTTAGACTTTGACCTTATTTTATTATTTCTTGATGTCTTATAGAGTCATTAGCTTCCTTTTGGCCAATTCTTATTTTCAAATAGTTATTTTCTTCGGCAAACTTTTATATCTCTTTTTTTAAGCTGTTAATTTTCTTTTCATATTTTTCTTCCCTATCTGAATTATTAGTATAGATGGGGCAGTGGATAAAGTGCTGAACTTGGAGTCAGTTAAGACTTAAGTTTGAATTCTTCCTCAGATACTCATTCTGGGCAGGTCAACCTTTCTTGCCTCAGTTTCTTCATCTGTAAAATTGACATGACATCTCCTTCACAGGGTTGAGCTATAACATATGTAAATTGCTTCACAAACCTTGAAGCATTATATAATAGCTAGCTATTATTGTGGAAGGGTTTCATTGATTATTGTAAACAAAATTGTGGCACAAAGTAACATAATCCAAGTTCACTTCATTTTATGAGAAAAACTGTGTGTTCTCTCATAACTTGACAAAAAAACCCACAGAAGTTAAATTTAAAAATATTAAATGGAAATGGATTTTTGAAAGCTTTTCCACAGTTTTTTTTTTAAGGGGCAGGGAGAAAGACACCTTGGGACTTATTTCAGAACCAGAGAGTCCTGAAATTCTTTATTCTTTTATCAGCTCTGTTGCCCAAGGGGAAATCTGTACAACAAGCATCATATGTCTTTAATAATGAAGCAAACGACTGTAGCTCAAATCTGTTGAGAGCTAAGAAACCCAAATGCGTGTACAAAATGCTAGAAGAGTTTGTTTTTACTAGAGCTGTAAATTCAGCATATTCAAGGGTTAGCTTCATTTCAGTTGAAGGCTGCAAAACAAAACTGATCAGACCATTTTAAGGAACAATCTATATGGTCTGAATATAAAAGAGAATTCTCAAAAACTAAACAGTCTTCTCATAATGCAGGTCAGAAAGCTCTAGCATTTCCTCCTTTTTGAAAAGTTCAAACTCTAGACAATTTATTTAAAAGAATCAAAATTGTCTCCAATATCTCAAAAGGAAAACCAAAGTTATTCCCTTAAAATATGACTAGTAAGGATTTCCTGCAGTAAAATGTTCCTTCCACAATTCCAACTTGTAAATCTGCATTTCAAATAGAAAAATACAAAATAAGGGTTAGCAAATTAGGTTTTAAGGATTTTGCAGCTCTCTATGCTTTCTGTTACACTAGACAGCACATTATTTGTCTTAGCAAGCAGAACAATGACTAAAGATGCTATTATACAAACTAGCTACATTAAAGATAATGATAAAAATAATTATATTCACCACATCAAGTAAACATTTTAGGCACCATTCTCATATATTTTTCTGGCGTTTCAATGCAATGTTACATTAGCTAATACTGTACTCTGAGGTTTGAAATGAAGTCATGCCAGAAGATTCAAAGCCCCACAATACAGTTAGAAGCTTTAGGAACCAATTTGGAAAGATGGCCTTTGGCAATGTTTTTAGAATTCTGGAAGAATATCATTGAAGAAGGGGTGGGGTAGAGAGAAAAGTCCCAATAACAACAGGTCATATTTATATAAGGCTTTAAGATTTGCAACTCTTTAAGTACATTATCTTATTTGATCCTCAAAATAAATCTAAGATAGGTGCTATGATTATCCCCATTATACAGATGAAGAAACTGAACCTTGCCCAATAGCACACAGCTAATAAGTATCTGAGGTATCATGTGAACTATGTCTTTTTGATGCTAATTCCAGCATTCTATCCACTTCACTATTCTGATCTAAGTATTTGCTCAAGGAAGGTGGTGAAGTATTGTAAGTTAAAAGGATACTAGACTGGCACTCAGGACACAGGTTTCATTGCCAATTCTAACAGCAACTCCGTGTGACCATGAATCTGGACAGCATAGTCACGCTCAAAACATCTCTCACAACGATGATGTCAGATAACTGATATCATATTAGAGAAGGGCTTAAGATGGCTAAGGACATGGCAGCTGTTGACATTTATGATATGGCATAGGGAAGTACAAAGAGAGAAAGATAAGACCATCAATAAT
Organism: Trichosurus vulpecula; assembly: GCF_011100635.1. Classification (NCBI taxonomy): domain Eukaryota; kingdom Metazoa; phylum Chordata; class Mammalia; order Diprotodontia; family Phalangeridae; genus Trichosurus; species Trichosurus vulpecula. Next base: position 416,793,902 of record NC_050576.1, on the reverse strand, counting down.
AAGGACCTCTGAATAAGAGAACAGGAGGAGAAAATGACCCAATTAACATTAATTAAGCAAAGCTCTTTTTGTGAATTGGACCTACTTTCAGGCAGAAAACTCGTCTAAATGAATATTTTTATCAACATTATTTGAGTAAGGAGAAAAAGAGACCTTACAAATATATACTAGAGTTGTTGAGAGAAAAAAAGGAAACTAAGTAGAAGAAAATTATTTAGCCAGTGGGGGATAATCAGAGCCAAAAGGAGAAGACATAATACCATAGACTCTGTCACTCCAAATCAGCTAAAAATAGATAGCTACTATTAATTCTCTCCCCCAGTCCTTTGGGAGACAGGGTAAAATAGCTCAAAGCTCTCTTTTCTTTAGTCCATTAGCCTGGGAGAGAGTAAATGCCTTTCCCCCTATTTGAGTACGAATTGTAGTTGTTCATGCTTGGAGACTTTTTACATCCGAATCAAAGTTTTAGAAGGGAAGGTAGAGGAATGTTTGTCTATAGTCCTTTTCATTTTATTCTATGTATTGGAAAGTGTCATAACCACAGGGTGCTTATGTACAGGTGCTGAACAAAGAGAGATGAGCGAATTACAGCAAAGGCATGGAGCCAACAGCCAAAATATATTTTATGGATTCCATATTTTAATATTTTATCTTTATGTAAAGGGGAGGTTGATTGAGTATATCAATTAAGTCATTTCATCTCCCTTAAAGTTAAGTGATGAGCTACCTTAATGAGTGGGAAAGGAATCTCAATCAATCACTTAAGATTAAGTGAGAGATGTCCTTGTATGAACTGAAGCGAGGCTGACAGGAAGACCACTCCAATTGACTGAGAAATCGGTCCTGTGCATTGACTATAAAGTAGAAGACAAGTTCAGAACCAAAGTTATTCAAGAATCTGGCAGAAACTTGGATTCTAGAGAACAGTGAATAAGGAGAGTGTGCTAGCTAACCCTACTCTCTCCTCCTCCAGGAGCTAATTCAAATATCTTGACTGGATTTTTGCCTATGTCAGAGCACACACAAGCCATAGCTCCAAGAGAATATTACATGTGATAAAAATACATTGGTTGTACTTCATATAGCTCCATGAGAGAGAGAGCTTTAAGTTTGCATATAGACATGAAGTTATGGTTAATGAAATACTCAACTAATGAGGATTAACTTCAGGACAATCCCATAAGCCTACGTAAGTGAAAACAAAGGTAACAGATGAACCTCACTATGGGAAAGTATAAGGGTACACTCAGGAAAAATTATATGAACTCTACTTAAAAAGGATGTGTTCCAAATTATTAGGCTGAGAAACAAGTGTACTTACTACAAAGTACCAGGAAAGGGGGAAAAATTGATGACTTCAGAAACAGATCACAAATTTGGTTCAGAGGCATAGCATATTAGTGATATGGACTTAAATTATCTGTACACACATACCCCGTCTCTGCCAAGATCAGAACCCTTTATAATTTCTTACCTTGCCTTAATTTTAATTTCTTATTTCAAAAGCTAAAGGAACCAGTGAAGTAAACTTCTATTCCAGACCTGATCCTTTTCAAAAAGGACGAATGGTTTGCTGGAGTAGAAATGACAGGAACCTTGGAGGCAAGTGGCATTTACACCTCAGAACTGGTGACTTATAAGAAGAGGAATGGCAGGTATAATCTAAGAGGCACTCTAGATTTGAGGAAGCAGATTCATACTCTTCTTATGAAAAAGATGCAGATATGTAGGTTAGACAAAATAACAATTAGGTGGTTTCAGAACTGGCTGAATGGCCAGATTCAAAGAAAAGTTCAGTGTCATTTTGGGAAGAGATTTCCGGTCAAGTGTCCTAGGTACCTGGCATTGGCCTTGTGCTATTTAACATTTCTATCAAAGACTTGGATAAAAGCATAAATGGTATGCTCATCACATTTGCAGATGACACAAAGCTGGCAGGGCTAGTGAATACAGTAGATGGCAGGGTCAGGATTCAAAAATTCTTGACAGGCTTGACTACTGGGCTGAATTTAATAAGATGAAATTCAATAGAGATAAATGTAAGTCTTAAATTTGGGCTTTAAAAAATGTACAAGATGGAGGAGGTTAGAAAGTTAGACAGCAGTTTGGATTGGTTTTTTTCTGAGAAATATCTGGGAGTTTTAGTGGAATGTAAACTCAACTTGAATTGACAATTTGATATGGCAATCCAAAATGCTAATATGATTTCAGACTGCATTAAGAAAGGCAGAGCCCCTATGGGGAATTGGTAGTCAGTACACAAAGGATGCCTTTTGATCTACCATTACTGCCATGGAAAATGTGGAAGTAGAGAGTGACAGCATCTATTTATAGTAATTATATTCTTTTAATCCTTTATTGCATGTATAGTTATCTCTATTGCATTTTAAAAAGAAATAAAGAGAGACATAGCTTCTAGAAATAAGGAGGTATTGTGATACCAACTTTATAATCAGCCTTGATCAGACAGATCTAAAGCAGGGGTGGAGAATCTGCAGCCTTGAGGCAACATGTAGCCTTCTAGGTCCTTGGGTGCAGCCTTTTGACTGAGTCCAAGTTTTAGAGAACAAATCCTTTTATTAAGGAAATTTATTCTGTGAAGTTTGGATTTAGTCAAAGGGCTGCACTTAAGGACCTAGAGGGCCATATGTGGCCTTGAGGATGCAGGTTCCCCACCCCTGACTAGGATATTCTATTCAGTTATGAATTAAATAGATGGGGAGCCAAGATGGCGGCTGGTAAGCATGGACTAGAGTGAGCTCCGTACCCGAGTCCCTCCAAAAACCTATAAAAATGGCTCTGAACCAATTCTAGAACGGCAGAACCCACAGAACAGCAGAGGGAAGCAGGGCTCCAGCCCAGGACAGCCCGGATAGTCTCTGGGTGAGCTCTATTCCACACGGAGCTGGGAGCTGGGAGCTGGGAACGGAGTGGAGCAGAGCCCAGCCTGAGCGGCGCCCAGCCTGAGCGGCGTGGACGATCCAGTCCAGAAGCCGGGCGGAGGGGGCCCTAGCGCCCTGAATACGTGAGCAGTTACCAGACCCCTCGACCCACAAACACCAAAGACTGCGGAGAAGGTTAGTGGGAAAAGCTGCGGGAGTGGAAGGAGTTCGCGGTTCGGCTTCCAGCCCCGGCCCCGGGGGCAGCGGAGGTGGGGCAGCTACAGCTGTTGTTACTTCCGGCTCCAGGCCCACCTGGTGGGGGGAATTAAGTGGCGGATCACAGCAGGGGTGCACAGCCTGCCGAAGATCTGAGCCCAGTCTGGACTGGGGGTCCTTGGGGAAGGAGGAGTGCGGCTCTGACAGAGCTGGCACCTCCCCCCCAAACGTAGAACATAGAACTCTGTAATCTACAAGCAGTCATACCCCACTGAAAAACTCAAGGGTCAAGTTAGTTGGTTGGGAATATGGCCAGGACGCGAAAACGCGCCCAGATCCAGTCTCAGACTTTGGATTCTTTCTTTGGTGACAAAGAAGACCAAAACATACAGCCTAAAGAAGACAGCAAAGTCATAGAGCCTACAACCAAAGCCTCCAAGAAAAACATGAACTGGCCCCAGACCATAGAAGAACTCAAAAAGGATTTGGAAAAGCAAGTTAGAGAAGTAGAGGACAAATTGGGAAGAGAAATAAGAAGGATGCGAGAAAACCATGAAAAACAAGTCAATGACTTGCTAAAGGAGACCCAAAAAAATACTGAAAAATACACTGAAGAAAACAACACCTTACAAAATAGACTAACTCAAATGGCAAAAGAGCTCCAAAAAGCCAATGAGGAGAAGAATTCCTTGAAAGGCAGAATTAGCCAAATGGAAAAGGAGGTCCAAAAGACCACTGAAGAAAATACTACTTTAAAAATTAGATTGGAGCAAGTGAATTAAATAGATGGATGAATGGATGGATGAATGGATGGATGAATGGATGGATGGATGAATTAAAAAGAAGGTGTTAAGCATTTACTATGTGCCAAGCACTGTGCTAGGCACTTAGCACAAATAGAAAAGATGAGACTATCCCTGCTCTGAAGAACCTTACATTCTAATTGGAGGAGAAAACACATAAAGGAAAATGCAGTTGCAGGGCAAAAGGAAAGGACTGGAAGTCCTAAGGGTGTTTCACTGGATCATTGATAAGATCAAAAGGTCCTTAGGTTACATAGATAGGTAAGATAAGAGTGCCAATGGACTACCCTGGAGGGGAGCAGGTGATGAAGTCTGGAAAATCTCAGGAGGCAGTAGCAGGACAGATTTCAAAGTTTAGCAGTCTTCCATCTCTTTAGAAGGAATGGAGGGGGCAGAGCCAAAATGGCAGCTGGAAAGCAGGGACTTGCATAACCTCCGCACCAGGTCCCTCTAAACACCTATAAAAATGGGTCTGAACAAATTCTAGAGCCGCAGAACCCACAAAATAACAGAGGGAAGCTGGGCTCTAGTCCAGGAAAGCCTGGATGGTTGCAAGGAAAGGTCTATCACATGGAGCTGGGAGCAGATCAAAGCAGAGCCCAACGTGGGCTGCGCCAGGACCAACCAGACCTGGACCTAGGCGGAACAGGCCACAGGGCCCAGAATCATTGAGCTGTGGCAGTTACCAGACTTCTCAACCCATAAATGCCAAAGACAACAGATAAGGTTAGTGGGTAGAACTGCTAGAATGGAGTGAAAGGAGTGTGCGGTCAGCCCCAGCCCCAGGGATGCAGAAGTGGTGCAGCTCTGGAGCTGCTTCCAGCTGCATTTACTTCCAGTTCCAGGCCCACCAGGTGGGAGGAATTAAGCAGGGGATTAGAGTGGGAGTGCAGAGCCTGCTTGGATCTGAGTAACAGTGTGGGTTGGTGGTTCTTAGGGGAGGAGGAGTGCTGGTGTAGCAGAGCTTTCTGTGTAGAAGTAGCTCTGAAAACAGCAGCACAAGATCCCTAAAGCTTGGGACAAAGTACTCTCTACTCTACAAGCAGTCATACCTTTACAAAAAGTTCAAGGGTCAAGTAGTTGGCTGGGAACATGGCCAGGCAGTGAAAACAGACCCAGATTCAGACTCAGATTTTGGAATATTTCTTTGGTGACAGAGAAGATCAAAACATACAGCCAGAAGAAGTCAACAAAGTCAAAGAGCCTACATCAAAAGACTCCAAGAAAAATATGAATTGGTCTCAGGCCATAGAAGATCTCAAAAAGGATTTCGAAAAGCAAGTAAGAGAAGTAGAGGAAAAATTGGGAAGAGAAATGAGAGTGATGCAAGAAAATCATGAAAAACAAGTCAATGACATCCTAAAGGAGACCCAAAAAATACTGAAGAAAATAACACCTTAAAAAATAGACTAACTCAAAAGGCAAAAGAGCTCCAAAAACCCAATGAGGAGAAGAATGCCTTGAAAAGCAGAATTAGCCAAATGGAAAGGAGGTCCAAAAGACCACTGAAGAAAATACTACAATGTGAAATATCTCATCGGAAAAACCACTGACCTGGAGAATAGATCCAGGAGAGATAACTTAAAAATTATTGGACTACCTGAAAGCCATGATCAAAAAAAGAGCCTAGATATCATCTTTCAAGAACTTATCAAGGAGAACTGTCCTGATATTCTAGAGACAGAGGGTAAAATAGAAGTTGAAAGAATCCACCCATTGCCTCCTGAAAAAGATCCCAAAAAGAAAACTCCTAGGAATATTGTCACCAAATTCCAGAGCTCCCAGATCAAGGAGAAAATATTACAAGCAACCAGAAAGAAACAATTTGAGTACTGTGGAAACACAATCAGGATAGCACAAGATCTAGCAGCTTCAACATTAAGGGATCGTAGGGTTTGGAATATGATATTCTGGAGGTCAATGGAGCTAGGATTAAAACCAAGAATCACCTACCCAGCAAAACTGAGTTCCATGCTCCAAGGCAAAATATGGATTTTCAATAAAATAGAGGACTTTCAAGCTTTCTCCATGAAAAGACCAGAGCTGAATAGAAAATTTGGCTTTCAAACACAAGAATCAAGAGAAGCATGAAAATGTAAACAAGAAAGAGAAATCATAAGGGACTTACTAAAGTTGAACTCTTTTGTTTACATTCCTACAGGAAAAGATGATGTGTGTAATTCATGAGACCTCAGTATTAGGGTAGCTGAAGGGAATACATACACACACACACACACACACACACACACACACACACACACACACATATATATATATATATATATATATATATATATATATATGTACATAGAGGGCAAAGGGTGAGCTGAATATGAAGGGATGATATCAAATAAATAAAAACAAATTAAGGGATGAGAGAGGAATATATTGAGAGAAGGAAAAAGGTAGAGATAGAATGGGGTAAATTACCTCACATAAAAGTGGCAAGAAAAAGCAATGTTGTTGGAAGGGAAGAGGAGCAGGTAAGGGGGAATGAGTGAATCTTGCTCTCATTGGATTTGACTTGAGGAGGGAATACCATACACACAAAATTGTGTATCTTACCCCACATGAAAGTAGGGGGAAGGGGATAAGAAAGGGGGCACAATAGAAGGGAGGGCAGATAGGGGGAAGAAGTAATCAAAAGCAAACACTTTTGAAAAGGGACAGGGTCAAGGGAGAAAGTTGAATAAAGGGGGACAGGATAGGAGGGAGGGAAATATAGTCTTTCACAACATGACTATTTATGGGAGTGTTTTGCATAATGATACATGTGTGGCCTGTGTTGAATTGCATGCCTTCTTAGGGTGAGTGGGTGCAGAGGGAGCAGAGGAGAGAATTTGGAACTCAAAGTTTTAAAAGCAGATGCTCAAAAAAAAAAAGGTTGTTTTTGCATGCAATGGGAAAATAAGATATACAAGCAATGTGGCATAGAAAGCTATCTTGCCCTACAAGAAAGTAAGGGGAAGAGGGATGGGGGGGAAGGGGGGTGATAGAAGGGAGGGCTGGCTGGGGAAAGGGGCAATCAGAATATATGCCATCTTGGAGTGGGGGGGAGGGTAGAAATGGGGAGAAAATTTATAACTCAAAATCTTGTGGAAATCAATGCTGAAAACTAAAAAATATCAAATAAATGAATAAATAGAAGGAATGGAATGGGTTTGGAGCATCATAGTTTAGGAAGAACATTGATAATCTGGAGAGTGTCCAGAGGTGGGAAACCAAAATAATAAATAACATTGAGTCTACGCTATCTGAGGATCAGTCTAAGAAACTAGGGATGTTTAGCCTAAAGACAGGATTAGGGAGTGATATTATAGCTATCCTAAAATATTTGAAGGGCTGGTATGAGGGAAGGGGATGAGATTTCTTCTGCTGGTTACAGAGGAAAGAATCAATAATAATTTAAAGCTTGTTCTCAGGAAAAACTTCCTAAGAAAGAGATATAGATGTAGAATAAGCTGCGGTAGAATGTGGAGAATTCTCACTCTCCAATATAAAGGTTCTCCCTCTATCAAATAGGGGTTGGATAATCATTTATGGGTCATATGGTAATGAGAAACCCTTTTATTAGGTATGGGTTGAATTATACTGGTTGCTATAGTGCCTATCAACTTCCAAGTGGTTTTTAGAATATGTGTTCTGATGATGCAAACAAGGGCAGGCAATGAAGAATAAAGGTAAAAACATACCTGTAAAAAAAATGAAAGGTGCACTAAAGTTCAGAATGAAATGAATTTGGGAAAGAAAGCATTCACTATTCACCAAGGATTAGGAAAAGAGTGATGGAAACAGAGACTACACCATGTATTCATGGACACATGGCAACCATATTGGGAGAGTGGGGAGCTGGCAGCAGCAGGACTCTGCTACCTCTTCTACCACCTTAACTCTTACCTATAGGCTTAGAGCATTTCTTCTTCCTCTTCACTCCAATGATGTCATCAGTGAAGAGAAACAGAGGGAGAGAGAGAGGGAGAGAGAGAGAGAGAGAGAGAGAGAGAGAGAGAGAGAGAGAGAGAGAGAGGGAGGGAGAGAGAGAGAGAGAGAGAGAGAGAGAGAGAGAGAGAGAGAGAGATTTTATCCATTCCAGCCTTTTGTAAACACACTCAGTTCTGGCCAGTTAAAAGACTTTTCATCACTATATGGAAGGCTGACACAATTAGAACATACTGTTTATTTCTGACATAAGACAAGAAAGGATCCTTCCATTACATGCTTTTTATAATCAGGCTCATCAGACCTCCATATAGGTTGTTACCAGGCAGAGTATATTTGTCATGCTCTAAGGATTGGTCCTTCATTGTTTAATCTCATTATCATAAGTAAATGTCACAATTTTTTTTAGAAAGAAAGAAAGTAGAGTCTAAAAAATTACAGGTCAGTGAGCCTGATGATTCATAGAAAAAATTCTAGAACATATTATTAAAGAGATTGTTAGTGAATTTCTTTCCCATCAAAAAAGTAATCTTTTGGCTTGGAAAGGAAAAAAAAAAACCAAAACAAAAACCACAAAAATCACTAATACGGACTTGGTGCCCAAAATAAGTAAGGAGATAATAAGCTGCTGAGTTCAAATCACCAAGCTGAGATGAGTTACCCTCCACAACCTTGAAAGAAGTGGTAGATGTCATTACTAAGTCATTCTCATTGATTCTGGAAAAGAAAAGAGAAATCATAGGACTGGAGACTAGCAAATGTTTTCCTTTCAGAAAAGGAAAAAAGAGAGAATCTTCGAACCACAAACCTATCATCTTGATTTCAATTTCTGGCAAATTTTAGAACATATTTTAAATGGAAGGCTTATAAGCCTTTAGAAAGGGAAGCTGTGATCAATAAAAGTCACATGGCCTTCTCAAGAACAAGTCATGCCTAACTAACCCCATTTCCTTTTATTACAGTGTTAATAGGTGTATTAAGGGAATATGTATATTCCTCTTATTAGAGGTTCTTAATATGGGCTCTGTGAGCTATTTTTTTGATATTTTAATAACTATATTTCAATATGGTTTCCTTTTATGCATACATATTTTATTTTATATGTTTAAAAACTTTATTCTATCTAAGAAGTTTCAAAAATTTCACAAGAATGCCAAAGGAGCCTATGGTACACACACACACAGAAAAAGGTTAAGAATCCCTGCTATAGTCATAGTATAGCTATATCTTAGCAGAGTATCTAAGAAACTTTATCTTGCTGTTCTTGTGAATGAGGGAAAAATATGTAGGCTATAAAATGGTACAGAATGGTGGGTTCAGAAGTTGTTGAATGGCCAGCCCGGAGAGTAAATGGTTTATTGTCTTTTGGAAGAAGAGCAAATGGTTTATTGTCTTTTGGAATAAAGTCCCTAGTGGAATGTCCTAAGGATCTGTGCTTCACTCTGTACTCTTTGACATTTAAATAAATGACTTGGATCAAGGTATACATGTCATGTGTATTAAATTTGCAGATATCATAACTAACGTGGGTAACACATAGTCAGGATTCAAAGAGATCTCAACATAATAGAGCAATGAATTAGAAGTAGTAAAATTCACAATTCAATTTTACAAATAATTCAATAAATAGTCTTCTATGAACAAATTTACGTACTAGGCATAGAGAATATAATAACAAAAAGAAGTGATAGTCCCTGCCTTCAAAGAACTTGCATTCTACAAAGAGAATATAACATATATACATATAAGTAAATGCAAAGTATACACAAAGTCATTTCAAGCAGGAGAGAGCACTAACAATTGCAGTGAAGTCAGTGTTACTGGACTGAAAGGACTGAAAGGAACATGAAGGGATAAGACAGAATAAATTAGAAAGGTAGAAAGGGGCCAGGTTATAAAGGCCTTTGAAAGCCAAGCAGAGGATTTAAATTTGACCCTGGAGATAACTGGGAGACACTAGAGCTTCATGGATAGGGAAGAGAGTGAGACAGTCAACAAGCATTTATTTAGTGTTTACTATGTTCCAGGCATGGTGCCAGGTTCTGTGCAGGTCAGACCAGAGTCTTAGGGAGATCAATTTGACAGCTGAATGGAAGGATGATTTGGAATGGGGCAAAACTTGAGGTAGAGAGACCAAATAGCAAGGGATTACAACAGTCCAGATATAAGATAATGAGAGCCTGTACTTGAGTAGTAGCAGGGTTAGAGGAAAGAAGGGAGGCATAAAGAAGAGATGTTATGAAGGTAAAATTGACAGGATTTGACCACTAATTGGATACAGAGGGGAAAGAGACAGTGAGGAGTCAGGGATGACAACTATGTTGGGAGCCTAGTTGAGTGGAAAGATGGTGATACCCTCAACAGCAAAAGTGAGTTGAGAAAGAGGGGAGAGTTTTGGGGAAAAGATAATGAGTTCCATTTTTGACATGATGAGGTTAAGATGTCCATGGGACATATAATATGAGATGTCTAAAAGGCAATTGGAGATGTAAGTTTGGGAAAGAGGTGATGGCTGGAAAAGTTAAGTAGATCTGATAGTCATCTGCTTAGAGATGGTAATTTAAACCATGAGAGAAGATGAGATCACCAAGTGAAATAATAGAGAGAGAAAAGAGAAAAGGGCCTAGTACAGAGCCTTGGGACATCCCTCCATCCCCACCCCCACCTCACTCCCCTATTGCACACACAGAGTTAGCAGTTGTGACCTGGTTGAAAATCCAGCAAAAGAGAAAGAAAAAGAGTGGATGAGACAGGTAGGAAAAGAACCAGGAAAGAGCAAGGTCACCAAAACCTCTAGAGAAGAGAATATCAAGAAGAGAATGTTGATTTGACAGTGGCAAAAGCTACAGAGGTCAAGAAGGATAAAGACTGAGAAAAGACCATTAAGCCCCGTGGCAATACTTTCTTTTTGCTTTGCTGATTATGGCTTTGGGGTTGGGGCTTTACTGTGCTTGGCCCCAGGGAGGAAGAATTAGGAAAAATGGGTTCAATTTGCAGAGAGGAAGATTTAAGCTTAATACAAAAGAAAAACTTCCAAACAATTCACACTGTCCCAGTGTGAAATGGGTTTTACCAGGAAGTTCTAGTCTTCTGCCTCATATTTCCAAAGGCTAGTTGATCACATGTTGGGGATATTGTAGGGAAAATTTTCATTCAGATATGATATGGACCGGATGGCCCCTCAGGTTGAAGTCTGAAAGTCTTTTTTAGGGGGAGCACTTCACCACTTCATCCTACCATCTTTCTGCCCTGGAGATCTTGTGACTGCTGTTGCTTCATCCCCTAAACCAGACCAACAGAGGCAATGATTGGGAAATGCTAAGGCCTTGAGTTCTACATTCCTTGGGGTACTGCTTCCTAATTGTGATCTGGCCATTTTCTAAAGATTTGGAATTTTCTCCACCTCTACTTTTTATGTCTTTCTTTGAGAACCATAATCTAATCATTATAATCATTGCCTCTGGAATGAGGGTGTTAAATGCTCTAATTTTCCACTATGGACCAGTAAAAACCAGTTTGAACTGTAGGACTCTTCAGGATGCTTGATGTTATAGTTTATAAACCCAGAAAGTAAGCATATATACCCAAGTCTTCTAGGCTGGATGGCACAGTTAGAGTCTTAATCCTCAGCCCCTAACACTCATTCCTCACCCCTTATTAGGCAATTCAGAAAAAAAAACCCTCATTTCACTGGTCCTGTCTTTCCCTAGGTGAGGTAGTCTTTTATTGGTGCTAGTTCTTCATCTAAAACTCTATTTAAATTTGAGAGCTTAGGATCTCTGGGTCTTTGTCTAGAGTTCAAAAGCCATTGCATGGCTCCACATCCAGAAACTATCCCACTGTGTATTGCCCTTGGTTGAGGGTAATGTATGCTACACATCAAGACTATTTCCATTTGACATCTATAATTGTCTTCTTCTTGTGAGCGGTAATAAAATTTTGTTAACTGCCATCTTTGTGTGAGTCTACTGCTTTTCATTCAAACCCTCCTGCACTACATCCATTCAACATCTTTGTTGACCAAAACTCCCTTCCTGTAACTTTTCCCTATATGTGTTATCTCCACCCCCCATTCAAATGTTATTGTGTAATTAATTCTGCTATAGTCTTGCATCTGTATCCACAGCTACTACTACCTACTACTGCCAAGTGATACATAATAAATGTTTTTTTCATATACTCATTCACCACTACTAAGGTATTTAGGTGGAACCAGATAGTAAAAGAAAGCTAGGACACCTTGAAAAGGATGAGAAAGAGTATATGATGAGACTGAGCACAATGGAAAGGGCAGTTTAGTAGAACTGCTATTTTGCCAGTGGTGATTAGTCCCAAGTTTCTTCTTTCTCTAGCAACAGGGCAAATAGGGATGGCCATAAATATCTTTGTCTATTTGAGACTGTAGCTTATGCTGCTCCTAGTTCCCCACAACATATTTACCACAATTGTAGATGTAAACACTAATGAAGGCTATGGCCATATCCAGCCTCTCACAATTGTACAATCTAAGCTACCTTCTATGGCCTATGATCTGAAAACACTATCCAGGAATCTCACCCAATATGGAATTTGTTGTGTTCTTATGTGATAGGAAAGAATAAAATGATTTCTTTAGCATGTCCTTTGTCGTTGAGAGGTGTTTTTTCTTTTAATTTAATGGAAAGCCAACCTACCTCTCAAAAAAATTATTGGAATCCCTAGACCCTTTCTGTTATGTATAATTTAGTTAATGACATAGATAGAAAAATCAAACTATGAAATATAAATGAACTTTGAAAATTGTCATAAAACCGCTTTATCACCAATTATGTATGTATGTACAATAGCTATTTACTTGTTTTTGCTGACTTTTCCTATATTTATAGCAGTTGTAACTAAGCTAGGCATATATATATATGCATATATATATTCTAGTAGTTTGTTGAATTGTTTTTAAGATTTTAGTGAATCATCTCCAAGTTTACTTTAATTCAGAAGGAATATTTTATTACCTAAGCTGAAATGTCAAATTCTTATATATATTCACTTCAGGAAAACACTTTAATTATTTAAAGCTTAAAAAAGGAAGGGAAAAGAACAATAAAATGATAGGTTTTTGAAGATACTAAAATGACACTTAAGTACTTTAAAGAAAGGACTGAGATTACAAAAAGTGTTAGGTGCTTCAATTCTTATTAATTAAGGTTACTAATTACTAATTTATCTGATGACAGTATTATTGAAATATCTTGTTAGTTGGTCTCCCTGCTTCAAGTTCCTTCCCACTCCAATCCAGAATGCTTATAGTGTTATAAGGTAGGAAAGATTGGCCATCAAGTCACTGGATGCAATCACAAATGATGAGATGTCAAAGTGTTAGCACCCACCCATAATCCCTTTATGGAGGATGAACACCTTCTTAGTCTTATGGGAGCAACATCATTGGATGAGCAAAAATTGGCCACACCTTGTAGCTCTCTAAATAACAAAGCCCTAGAAAGATCATTTGTAACCAGAATGGCTTTTGTTTTCTTTGAATGACTCAGCTTACCTCATTGAGCCTCTGGACACTGTGGCTTGCTCTTCCGGGGCAGGAGGCCCGGAGAGCATGCCGGGAAGCAGACAACTTCCTGTGTGATGAGTCATGGGGCTGGCTGAGGGGAGGTGTTAACGGCTATGCTAGGGGGAGGGGCCAACTCAGGAACCAATCGGCCCTGGTCATTTGGGCGGAGCTTGATGATGTCAAAAACCCTATAAGAGGGGAGAGGACAGCTTGAAGATTCCTCTCTTTCCTTTTCCGGTTGGAGCCAGCGACAGTTACGACAGTTACATCAGTTACAGCGACCGTTACATCGTCAGTTTCAGTTGCAGCTTCAGTTTCAGAAACAGACACAGCTGAGGCAGGAGCTGCCAGCAGCAGAGCTGATCTACGGGAGGAAGCTGAACAAAGACTTCAGTCCAGTGGGTAATCTTATTACCATCAAGGGGGAAACATGATTTTGCTTTACGCAATCATGTTTCTCTGTAGCCTCCTGGTTACTCTTTCAAGGCGTACCTATTGGGCCTGGAAGATTATGACCAACATATCAAAATGGGGCTTCTGGTTCATGGGTTGGTTACTGTGGAGCCTAAATAAATGTTTTGATTCTTCTGCCTTCTACTTTGAGAGTTTCTTCTATCCGGCGATTCCGAACCTTTCAGACATGTTTATGATCCTCTTTGAGATTATAAACTCGGCCCTCCTGATACATTTGGCGTCACGAACAGGATCGCTAGGTATAAGATCTCTATTTAGAAGCAGAACAATTCCAGAGGAAGAGATAAATATCCCAGGATGGGAGGATCCATTTTATTCCTCCCTAGCAAAAGAATTGGCTAAAAAGCTGGACCCTGTGAAAACTGGGAACCAAGGCTACGGAAAGGAGATCCTAGGGATTTGGAAAAGTGTTTACGAGAAGTTGGGATTCAGTCAGGGGCATCACTATCTAGGCAAAGCTGGATAGTGTTATCAGCCTACCGGCTAGTATACGAAAGATTGAGATTAAGTGAAAGACATGGGGGCACTCCTACCCCACAGGAAGAAGGGAAATCTCAGATAGCAGAAGACCAAACTGACTCAAATGAGAACTTTTCTATTAATGTGGCTAAGAGCAACAGGAGACCAAAAAAGCCCAGAGTGCATTTCAACCCAGCCCAGAAAGAGCCGGCTGAGGCACAAAACACTACTGGGGTTCAGGATGTGCCTCACACAGAGAATAGGAGATGGTTAAATGATCAAACAAGGGCTCGACCCATACAAAGGAGGAAGACAGAAACCCGAGGTGAAGATTCAGTTACAAGGGAAATTCAGGAAGATTTCTCACCGCAAGAGGTCACAGATATTTTGAGTAGATTCAGCCAAGAATAGGAGAACCATTGATATCTTGGATGGTAAGACTCAGTGATCAAGGGGCCGGTGGAATATCAGTAGATGGGACAGACTGCATGAGATTCATAGGTATCAGCCATGATCCTCTAGTTCAACAAGCTTTTAGGGAACATCATCAGCAAGGAGATGGTGATAGCAGGACTACTCTGTTGGCATTAGCCGCTGTGGGATGCAATAAGAGATATGCTACTGATTCTATGTGGCCCACTGAGCACAGACCCTGGTATTCACTTAGAGATTGTATCATGAGACTAAAGGAGGAGGTAATGAAGACTGCCATTATGACAGGAACTGCAGACAAATATTACAATGATTCAATGGAACTGCCTCATAGGAATTTAATAATTAGGACAGCTCCCCCTGCTTATAAACAACTAATTTTGAATTTATTACTTGGAGAAGTAGGGAGCCGTCTTACAACAGTGATAAATAAGATTTTACAGTTATATGACTTAGGTGACTGGGGAAGGGATAGATCTCCTCGAGAGAGAAGAGTGTATAACCAGCAAACTTGGCGCCAAAGGAGAGTAACAAGGAAGAAATGTTTACTACTTTATTGAGAGCAGGGGTAGGTTTTGAAATGATAGATGGAATTCCAACCAATGAATTATACAGAATGTATAGAGGACTTGATAACACAAGAAATAGGGAAATAAGAACTGCTCCTGCAAGCCCACAAGCCACTCAGAGTGAAGGTGACCTTGTGTGATCAACGGATGAAAACTTGTACATTTGGGGAAAGGCTGGGAGGACAATCTTAGTCTATATCTAGGGTGGGATCCTCTTGGCTTCCTCATTATGTTCCTTTTGAAAAGAAACATTTCCCACCTGAGTTTGGCTCTGATGTTGGATCTTTGCATAACTGAAATCTCAACCAAACTTGAGATGATTTTATTTGAAGAATTATAGTCCATACTTGTCTATTCTTTTTGTCCTTTGTTTTGGCTAACCTTGTTGCTAGTTTTGTTTCCTTCAGGCTTAAGCACCCTGCACTTTCCGGTGACTGCCTAAGCATGTAGCATTCTTGGAATTCCTGCCAGCTCGTTAAAGAAATGACCTCTGGAATGGGACTTTTTGGGGGCAGGGCCATCTCTACATCCAATTTCAGCATGAAGAAGCTATGGAAAATGAGACCTTCACCCCTCACCCCAAGATTTTGAGCCCCAATCGTTCAAGGGGGGTGGAAATGATGATAGTGTTCTGTTTACTTATTTTGTGTTATCCTTGCTGTGTTGTTTTATTGTTATGATATTATTGATCCTATGTAATGGATACAAGGATTTAGGGGTGGACATTTGAATTATTAATAATTATTTTGGGGATGATTGATTGAAGAGATTATCTTGCTGGGACCTAGGGGTGGATCGCATTTGAATCGTTAACCAATGTTTGGGAATGTCACTGAATGATATGTTTTGCTTTATAATGAATGATATGTTTTAGTTTCCTTTGTAATTGGATCACAATGTATGTTCTAGGATACATGGCTGATTAGATTATGTATCCTATAACAAGGGGTGGAGTGTAACCAGAATGGCTTTTGTTTTCTTTGAATGACTCAGCTTACCTCATTGAGCCTCTGGACACTGTGGCTTGCTCTTCCGGGGCAGGAGGCCCGGAGAGCATGCCGGGAAGCAGACAACTTCCTGTGTGATGAGTCATGGGGCTGGCTGAGGGGAGGTGTTAACGGCTATGCTAGGGGGAGGGGCCAACTCAGGAACCAATCGGCCCTGGTCATTTGGGCGGAGCTTGATGATGTCAAAAACCCTATAAGAGGGGAGAGGACAGCTTGAAGATTCCTCTCTTTCCTTTTCCGGTTGGAGCCAGCGACAGTTACGACAGTTACATCAGTTACAGCGACCGTTACATCGTCAGTTTCAGTTGCAGCTTCAGTTTCAGAAACAGACACAGCTGAGGCAGGAGCTGCCAGCAGCAGAGCTGATCTACGGGAGGAAGCTGAACAAAGACTTCAGTCCAGTGGGTAATCTTATTACCATCAAGGGGGAAACATGATTTTGCTTTACGCAATCATGTTTCTCTGTAGCCTCCTGGTTACTCTTTCAAGGCGTACCTATTGGGCCTGGAAGATTATGACCAACATATCAAAATGGGGCTTCTGGTTCATGGGTTGGTTACTGTGGAGCCTAAATAAATGTTTTGATTCTTCTGCCTTCTACTTTGAGAGTTTCTTCTATCCGGCGATTCCGAACCTTTCAGACATGTTTATGATCCTCTTTGAGATTATAAACTCTGCCCTCCTGATACATCATTCAACCAACAAACACTTAGTAATTGACTATTTCTGAGGTGCTGCACACACTGAGGGACATAAATATCAAGAGCAAAAGAGCTCTTATGTAGTGATTCTATCAGGGAAGACAGGATAGGATTAGAAAGATTCTGAAGATCACCTGGCAGGATAAGGTACCAGACACTGAGTTCCTTACTGAACTAAACTGCCAAGCATTCAAACTCCCATTGGCTGGTCACATTGTTGGAATGCAAAATGTACACTTCCCACAAAGACTGTTTTATGGAGAACTCACACAGGGCAAGTGTTCACATGGTGGTCAGAAGAAGCGATACAAGGACACTCTCAAGACCTCTCTTAAAGAACTTTGGCATTGATTGTGTGACATGGGAGACACTGGCACAGGACCGCTCAGCATGGTGTGCCCATCAGAGAAGGTGCTGTGCTCTATGAGCAAAACAGAACTGAAACAGCTCAAAGAAAACACAGTGTGTGCAAGTTCAGAGTATCCACCCCAAATGTTCACATGGACTATTTATGCCTGACGTGTGGTAAAGCATTTAGAGCTCATATTGGTCTGATCAGCCACAGTCAGGCACAATGAAACTTGACTCTAGCATAATGAAGTCATTTTGGTCCAAACCAACCAGTCAATATATATATATATATATATATATATATATATATGTATATAATACATGTGTGTATACACAAACACACATGTATACACATAGTTACATATCACATACATGTGTGTAAATAAATATAAAGAAAATAAATATAAAGAAATATGAGGTAGTCACTGGAGGAGGGCGTTAGCAGTTGGGAGATCAGGAAGAGTTTCTTGTAGAACTGGTACTTAAGCTATGTCTTTAGGGAAGAGATGGTTTCAATATAATAGAGATGAAAGCAGCATGCATTATAAGCATAGAGGACAGCCAGTAAAAAAGATTCAGCTATGGAAATAAAAGAGAGAGAAGCCCAACTTGACTGTACTGGAGTACAGAAGAGGGATTAGAAAGATAGATTAAGGCCATGTTATGGATGGCTTTAAAGTCCAAACAGAGGATTTCATATCTAACACTACCGTGACCCTCACTGCCTGGAAGGGCAGGTAGGTTAGATCTCACCCTACCCTCATGGTTCTCTGATTCTGTTAATGGTATTGGGGTGGGGGTATCTTGACTTTTTGCAAATGGCTCTAAACTCCCAATGACGGTGCTTCAATTTTTCTTCCCAACTGGTATCACCTCAGTCTTGGGGTAGGAGAAGGTTCATAACTTAGCTCAGTTCCTATATAGACAGCATAGTACAAAATCGTCTTCAGGTTTAAGTTTCATGCAACCTAGCTTTTTGAAGTTTTCTTGCTAGATTGGCTGGCTGCACCATCCTTCACTCTCTCTGGCTCCAAAGTTGCTGTGGCTCAAACTCCTAAGTCTGATAGGGTTCTCTGCAGCACCTAGAATCTGAGGACAAACAATATAGGACAGAGATTCCTATTCAATTTCTCAGTGCTGACATAAAAAGAGAAAGAGAGCAGGGGAAAAAAGAATCCCCTCTCACTAGTTTAGTTCCTGGCATCCATGTTAAGGATGAACTGGGGTCTTCACCCTCTGGACACAGCAGTAAGGAGCACTATTCAGAAAAAGCAGCAGAGAGAGACCATCTCAGTTTCACCAGTTTTAAGGACATAGGCTGTTTTAGTTATGAAACAGGTGGTGGTAGGAGGTGCTGAGGTCTCCATGACAAGCAATCTGGGAATGCTCCAAAGGCATCTCTGGGGGATGTGCCATGTTTGGTGATCTGTGTATGAGCACACAAATCCAGGTTATGTATAATGGATCCTAGAGGCAATAAAAAGACAAGGAAGTTTACTGAGGAGGGGATTGCTATGGTTATATCTGCACTGAAGGAAAATCACTTTGGTAGCTATGTGGATAGAATAGAGTAGGGAGAGATTGGAAGCCTATTGTCTCTACTTTGGGGGAGAGTGAACCCCACATTTATGGGGCAATACTCTGTAGCTCCTATTCTTACTATACATCTTAATAAGTGCCTTTGTTTTCTACTGGACTGTTAATAGGAAGCACACACATAAGCTATAATCTTAGGCATGCAGCTTCACAGATACCTTAGAACTCAGAGTGGCAGCTGCTCCTTTGGTCTTTGGAAGACCCAGTCATCAATTTAAGTGTGAATTGAGGGAATATCCTAGAGGAAGTGTTGCATAGTAAAGCATTGAGCTAAAATTAAAATTACACCATATTTCAGTTTATTATGCCTAATCTGTGGTAGAAACTTCTGAGCTCATATTGGTCTGATCAGCCACTTGGACTCAACATACCTTGATTTCATCATAGTAATGTCATTTCCTCCTTGAGAATGAAATACAACAACAGGGAGGGAGAGAGAGAGAGAGAGAGAGAGAGAGAGAGAGAGAGAGAGAGAGAGAGAGAGAGAGAGAGCTTCATAGATTCTCTATATCTACTCATAGCTATGGGTACTGAATTTTCTCAGAACTCTTATTGTCTTATAATCTGAAACTTTTACAGAAAAGATTGGGGAAAGGCAGATTAACTATAGGAGTTCTTTAATCTTTGAAACCCATGACTTAGTACGTGTTACAGAAAGTCCTGGAATAAAAGGACAGATTCCAAAAGTTCAAAGAAAAAGGGAAAAGACCTAAACGCACAAACATATTTACAGCAGGTCTTTTTGTGTTGGCAAAGACTTGGAATGTGAGAGTAGCCCATCAGGCTGCATAAAGTGTAGTAAATGATTGAAATTCATGGTATATGGTATATGAAATAAAATTATGGAATAGCATTGTCCTATAAGATAAAGGGGATGGTTTCAGAGAATCCAGGGAAGACTTTATTACTGATGCAAAGTGAAACGAGCAGAACCATGGGAACAATGTATACAATAATAGCAAGATTGTGAAGATAAACAGCTTTGAAAGACTTGGGAACTTTGATCAGTACAATGGACAACCAAAATTACAGAGGTCTCATGATGAAATGTGATACTCACTTACGGATTGACATACACACATAGACTATACATGTTTGTAATAAGTTTTGTTTTTCTTGCTTTCTCAATGGGGGTGGAGGTATATAGAAGAGGAAAGACTTCAGAGACAAAAATAAAATAATATTGAACTTAAAAAAAAGAAAATGGATGCTTATGTTATAGATGCTATGTTATAGACTTGGCTCTACCACAAAGTGGTGTGTGACCTTGAGCAAGTCTCCTTCTTTGTGCTTCATTTGCCTCACCTGTTATGTTGGAACAGTCAAATCTGCACAACTCTGTAAAATGTAGATAGTAATACCTACAATACTTAGTTCACAGGATTATTGTGAGTATAGAATGAGATAAGTGAATTACATACTTTTTGAACCATAAAGTACCATGTAACATGTCATTATTATCACTTTGTTCTCACATTTTTATGAAATATTGCTATCATAAATACCCATTTCTCTAAACAAATATGATACTCAACCGTTTGTTCAACGTGTCTTTGTAGAAATATTGTTTCTTTAATTTACTTAGACGTTGCCCATGGAAGGTCTTTGAATTCCTCTTGGATCTTATATGTTTCAGAGGTAAACCATTTAGGTAAACCATTTTGATTACATTTGACAAAATCAGATTTGCAGGGAAATCCACTTAATCATCTCTTAATGTAACTATTCTGCCATTCAAAATCACATTAATGTTGCACAATAAATTTCATGTTTGGCTCAACATATAAACAATCAGGAAATTTCCATATCCCTAGCACACCAGATCCCAAACTCTATTATTAAGTGGTTATCATTAAAGCAATCTGGCACTGGCTGAGAAATAGAGTGGGGGACCATTGGAATAGCTTAGGTACTAAATGACCATAGTAATCTAGTGTTTGATAAACTCAAAAACCCAAGCTTTGGGGATAAGAACTCAGTATTTGACAAAAACTGCAGAAACTAAATATAGACTAACATCTTACACTAAGTAACAAGACAAGGTCAAAATGGGTACATGATTTAGACATAAAGGGTCATACCATAAACAAGTTAGGGGAAAAAGGAATAGTTTGCTTGTCAGATCAATGAAGAAGGGAAAGATTTTATGATTAAACATGAAATAGAGAGCATTATGAGATGTAAAAAGGATAATTTTAATTATATTAAATTAAAAAGGGCTTGCACTAATAAAACCAATAAAGCCAAGATTAGAAAGCAGAAAGCTGAAGAAAATTTTTTGTAGCAAGGGTCTCTGAGAAAGGCCTCATATCTCAAATATATGGGGAACTGAATCAAATTTATAAAAATACAAGTCATTTCCCAATTGATAAATGGTTAAAAGATATGAACAGGCAGTTTTCAGACAAAGAAATCAAAGTTATCTATAGTCATATAAAAAATGCTCTAAATATTGATTAGAGAAGTGCAAATTAAAACAACTCTAAAGTACCACCTCACACCTATCAGATTAGCTAATATAACAGAAAAGGAAAATGATAAATGTTTGAGGGAATGTGGAAAAATTGGGACACTAATGCACCATTGGCAGAGTTGTGAACTAACCAATCATCCTGGAGAGTAATTTTGAAGTGTACCCAGAGAGCTAGAAAATTGCATGCCCTTTGATCTCCAAAGAGATTTTTTTTAAAAAAGGAAAAGGACCTATTTGAGATATTTGTATACACACATATGTGTGTGTATGCATGTGTATATATAATATACATGTATGTGTGTATGTGTGTATAAGCTCTTTTTGTGGTGGCAAAGAATTGGAAATTGAGGGAATGTCCATCAATTGGGGAATGATTGAAAAATTTGTGATATACAATTGTAATGGAATCACCTTAAGAATGCACTATAAAAAATGACAACAAGCAGGATGATTTCAGAAAAACCTGGAAAGACTAACATGAACTGATAGAAAGTGAAGTGAGCAGAAACAGAACACTGTACACAGTTACAGCAACACTGTACAATGATCAACTGTGAATGACTTAGGTATGCTCAGCAATACAATGATCAAAGACAATTTCAAAGGACTCATGATGAAAAATGCTATCCACATCCAGAGAGAGAACTAGACTTTGAATGCAGATCAAAGCACACTATTTTTTTTACTTTCTTTACTTTTTCATGTTTTTGTCTGTTTTCTTTCACAATATGACTAATATGCAAATGTGTTTTGCATAATAGCACATGTATATAAAGTGCTTACTTCTATATAAAGTACTTACATCTATATAAAGTGTCAGTAATGTCAGTAAGAGGGTAGGGGAAGAAAGGAAGGGAGAGTATTTGGAACTAAAAAATTTCAAAATTGTTTTTACATGCAATTGGGAAAATATTATTCAAAAAAAGAAATTAAAAAGAATGCAACTACAAGAGAAATTTTTAAAAAACAAAATTTCAGCATCCTCTTTCAGTAGAGTTCTCACTCACTTCTTTGCTTGTTGAAATATTTTTTCTTTGTATTACATTGATTTACATTGCCTTAAACTTTTAACTCTTCCCTCAAATAAAGAATTTCTGAGTAGTTTTTTATTCTATTCTGCATGTTTCCTTTTTTATTGTCATTAACTGGGCAATGTGTCATTCAGATTTGTGAATCCATGTGTTGGCTAGATGGTGATTTAATCTTCTGATGCCTTTCCCCAAGTCTTTAACAGCTTTCTCAAGCCGCTTCTACCATGATGTTGTTTGAAACCTGTCCTTGGGGATACTCCTTGACACTTCATCCTTCCTTCTGTGATCCCCACCATGGTAATGATTGCAGCATATGCTTTTGTGTATAGGTCCCAAGATAGTTTTGAGAGTTTCTGTCAAACGTGGGAGAATACCTTTGCTCATAATGGTTACACTGTGGAAAATGTAGTATTATGATTGCTATTGTGACCTTGTTCTCATGCTTTTGGAAATTTAGGGATAAGTTAACTTGCCCTCATTCTTTGATATTTATTGTTCTGTGAACAATTACACAGGTAGATGAATAATCACTTTGTAAACTGAATAAAAGTATGGAGGTGTAACCTTATCATCTATAGGCTCGTTGAAAGGATCTTTGGGAAACCTCTAGTAGAATACACTAGGACAGGGATGAGAGGTATTTCATCCTGTTTCCATATGATTTTGTTTTCCTTTGCTATTTTGAAAGTTTTTATTTCACATAGCTAGGAGATTATGAATGTTTGGTATGATCAGGTCCATCTCCTTCATTTCTCTCTGGGCTCCATTCCTGACTCTTTGGCTATCTTTCTCTACCATGAAGGTCATGTTACCCCTGCCACTCTTTCCTCTGATTGGTCAGTTCCTCCCAGAATCTTCATTTTAAGGAAAGTGATCAAGCCAGGCATGTTCATTTCTTCTTTGGTCTTTGGACTTAGATCTTAACTCTCTAAGACTTCTCCACTATGCCCCCTTGTAGGTAATTTTTCTTCCTCTCTTCTCTCCCATTTTCAGCTGTTTCAAGTTCTCTTCTTTCCAGCACATTCTTCACTTAGCTGTCTAAGTGATCTTCCTAAAATGCAAGTCTGACCACATCACCCACCACTACCACCACCATACATACCCAAACAACTCCAGTGGTTCTCTATTGCCTCCAGCATCAAATACAAAATCCTCTGTTTTGTTTATAAAACCCTTTATAACCTGGTCCCTTCCTGCTTTTCCAGTCTTCTTACACCTTTCTCCCCTCTATGTACAAATTTCTCTCTAACAAATTTCTCTAGGGCACCATCATCCTCCCAATTCTCTAGGCTAGTCATTCTTGATTCCTTACTATATCCCATCCCCTATGGTCATTCTGTTGCTAAAGCCTGTTGATTTGACCTTTTGCACCATCTCTTGAATGTATTCCCCTCTATCCCCTTTTCTCTTCTGAAACCACCACCATCCTGGTGTAGAACCTTATCACTTCATACTTGGACTACTGCAATAACCTACTGGTGAGTTTGCCTGCCTTAAGTCTCTCTTGACTCCTCCATGTAGCCACCAAAATGATTTTCCTAAAACATAGGTCCTACCATGCCATCCCCTGACTCAGTAAATTCTGATGACTCCCCAATACCTTCAAGATCAAATATAAATTTCTCTGGTTGTCATTCAAAGTGCTTCAACTTGGCATACACCCCTTTGCAGTCTTTTCCACAAATAAGACCCTCCATCTCTCATTTCTGAGTAGTTTCCCTGGCTGTCCTCCCTGCCTGAAATGCTCTCCCTTTTCAAATTCCCTTCCGTAGATTCCTTCAAGTCCCAACTAAAATCCCATGTTCCACAGGAAGCCTTTCCTAATCCCTCTTAATTCAAGTGCTTTCCTTACATTAATTATTTCCTATTTATCCTGTACATACTTTGCTGAGGGGCAGCTAAGTAGTGCAGTGGATAGAGTCTAGGCCTGGAGTCAAGAAATCACTAGTTGTGTGACTCTGGGCAAGTCACTTAAGCCTGTTTGCCTCAGTTTCCTCACTTGTAAAATGAACTGGAGAAGGAAATGACAAACTACTCCAGTATCTTTGCCAAGAAAACCCCAAATGAGCTCACAAAGAGTTCTACACAACTGAAAAATGACTAAACAACAAATAAGAATTTGTTTGTATATATGTGTTGCTCATTTTATTCTCCATTAAATTATGAGCTCCTTGAAACTGTCTTTTTCCTCTTTTTGTATCCCCAATGCTTAGCACAGTGACTGGAATATAGAATGTGCTTAATAAACTGACTAACTGACTACCTCCAAGAAATTTAAGGAATTGATTCAAATACATAAGAAAATGAGCCATTCCTCGGCTGAAAAATGTTCTAAGGATACAAACAGACAATTCAAAGGAAAAAAATCCAGGCCATTTAAACCTACTATGAAAAAATGTTCTAATTCACTAATTAGAAAACGGAAATTAAAGTAATTCTTAGATTCCACCTCACAGCCATAAAAATGGAAAGATGACCAAAAAGGAAAATGATAAATGTTGGAGCAGCTGTGGGATAACAGCACATTGTTGGTAGATCCAAAAATCATTCTGGAAAGCAATTTGAAATTATATGAAAAAAAGATACTAAAGGCTGTCCTTTGAATCACTGCTAGACTTCTTCCCAAAAGAAATCTAAGAAAGAAGAAAAGGTCCTGTATGAAAAAAAAAGTATAGTGACTTTTGTGTGTGGTAGCAAAAAACTAAAAATGAAGGGGTTATCTGTCCAACAACTGAAGAATGGTTGAATAAACTGTGGCAAATGAATGTGATTGAGTACTATAATGTGGCAAGAAAAGGGGAAATAAAAGATTCATTTCAAAAAGATAAAGAAAGACATATGAAATAATGCTTACTCAAATGAGCAGAACCAAATGAAAAATTTCTATCATAAGTCAGTATTATAAAAATGAATAATTCTGAGGACTTTTATAAACTAATAAAGAATTAAATGAGCAGAACAGGAGAACAGCTTATACAATGATAACAACACCATGAAAACAACTTCCAAAGCTGTAAGAAGATTCACACAATAACCCTTCATGATTCCAGATGACTGATGATGAAACCTTCTATCCACTACAGAGATGTCATTGATTTAGGGTTTAGAATGAGATATTAATATATTTTTTCTATATTGCCATTGGGAAAAAATTTGTTTTGCTTGACTATACATATTTGTTACAAGAAATTTGCTTCTTTGTTTCTTTTTTTTTCCCAGTGGAATAATATAGGAGGGGGGAAAGGTAGGTTTCTCTTAATTCATTTTTTTTTAAAATAAACAGTTGGAGGGAATTCTATAAATGGGGAAGGCTTCAGATGAGGTAATTATTATTAGTTTTACATAACTGTTTTACTTTGTTTTAAGGGATATCTCACAAAATAGAAGTAAACTGTCAATGTAAATAATGTGAAAACATCAATAAAACTGAAAATGGCAAGAAAAAAATTTCCAAGTCTTCAAAAAGTATTTCCTAGTCTTCCTTAATTTTTGTGTCTTCCCTTTGTGATTATTTCCAATTTATCTTACATATATACCCTTTGTACATAAGGTTTTATGTTTTTCTTTTTGTTGTGTTTTTTGTTCTGTTTTTGCCTGCTGACTCCCCCATTAGACTGTTAGTTCTTTGAGAGCAGGGACTAAGTTTTTTATTGTTAACTTTCTTTGTATCCTGAGCCCTTAGCTGGTGCCTGACAGGTACTTAATAAAAGCTTCTTTCCTAAGCACATACAGAGCAGCTTCATGAGACAGAAAGCACTAACAATTGGGGAATAAAGACAAGTGTTTTGTAGACTCTGTGGCACCAGAAATTGAGGTTTAAGAGTGAATGCATTTTATACTGGAGAAGATGTGGGAAAATTGGAACATTAATGTGTTGTTGGTGGAGTTGGGAACTGATCCAACCATTCTGGAGAGCAATTTGGAACTATGCCCAAAGAGCTATAAAAACGCGCATACCCTTTGACCCAGTAATACCACTTCTAGGACTGTATCCCAAAGAGATCATAAAAATAGGGAAAGGATCCACATGAACAAAAATATGTATAGCAGTTCTTTTTGTGGTGGCCAAGAACTGGAGATTGAGAGGATGCCCATTAATTAGGGAATGCCTAAACAAGTTCTGGCATATGAATGTAATGGAATGCTATTTTTCCATAAGAAATGATGAGCAGGTAGACTTCAGAAAAACCTGGAAAGACTTACATGAACTGATACTGAGTGAGGGGAGCAGAACCAGGAAAACATCGTACACACTTATAGCCACCTTGTGCAATGACTGACTTTGACAGACTTGGCTCTTCTTGGCAAAGCAAGGTTCTAAGACAACTCCAAAAGGCTCGTGATGGAAAATGCTGTCCAAGTCCAGAGTAAGAATTATGGAGTCTGAATGTGAATCGAAACATACTACTTGCTCTCTCTTTTTTGTTTTGTTTTGTTTCTTCTTTTTCATGATTCATTCCATTGGTTATAATTTTTCTTTACAATATGACCAATGTGAAAATATGTTTAATATGAATATATATGTAGAGTCTATATCAGATTGCAGGTTGTCTAGTGGAAGGGGAGAAAATTCACAACTTAAAAGCTTGTGGAACTGAATGTTGAAACCTAAAAATAAATTAAAAATGATAAAAGAAAATCAACCAGTTAAAAAAATGAATGCATTTTAAACAGGAGGGAATGCATATGCAAAAACATGAAGCAGAAAATGGAATGTCATCCTTGAGGAATGTTTAGAAGGCCAGTTTGACTAGAACAGACAGTATGTGAAAGGGAATAGAAACAATAAAAATGGGAAATATAGGCAGGAGACCTTTATGGGTCAGACTGAAGTTTTATAATTTATTATAAGAGTAAGAGGCAATAAGAATCCACTAATGGTTTTTGAACAGAGGAGGGACATTTTCAGGTCTGCGATTGTTTTAGAATGTTCTCACAGCTCAAGGGCTGCTCGGCTTCCCTGGGGAAGGGTCTCTGGCCAGTGGGGACCCCGATCAGGAACAATGAAGAGACAGGGAGACAGAGGTGGAGAAGTCTTGTTTATTCAAGGAAGCAGGAAAGCTTTTATAGGAGTTTTTAGCCAATGCTAGCTCGGCACCTGCAAGGAGGCTTATTGCCAATTATGTAAAAGGTTTAGTGGTGTGTATGCTCTCGCGGATTCCCTGCGCATGGTCTCATGCTCAGGTGTTGCTGAGAGTGTGGAGACCCGACCCAGCCTGTTTGGCCTTGATTGGGAATGGAGGCAGTTCTCTTTTCCCACAGGACGGGCTGTGAGCCTTCGACAGCACTTAACAAAGGGCATTACCAGAAAGACTATGCTGAGATTTCTCATTGAAGTTATACAAATTTTAAGTATTTAGATGCATAGATTCAGCAAACTTTCCTACTAATTCAGGCCTGCACAACCTGTGGCCCACCAAGGGATTTATGGTGGCTTATAAAAAAAATGTAAAAATATTCTACATTTTTCACAGGCTGCCAGAAATCCTTTGGCATGCCTGCAGGCTCTAAACAGCCTGCTGGCCACAGATTGTACAGGCCTGTACTAATTGATCTTTTCCGATGTCATAGAATTTGCCGAAAGTACAGAGCTATAGATACCTGTTAAAATCAACACAAGGTAAAATCAAGATTATAATTTTCAAGGCCAAAGCATGAAGGTTTCAATATTAAATATGAAGGTCAAAATCTCTCTTGCCAATAAGGTCTTACCTGTAAGTTGCAGAAGAAACTATTTTAATTTTTATTCTATAACCTAGAAAGGCCCAACCTATTTAGTTCAGTTCTGCTGCAAAGAAAACATTTAGAACTATTCCAAGAACAATCACAAAGCATTATTTTAACTTCACAAATCAAAGAAAATGATAATTTTAAACTTTATTTTGTTGCACTTAATTTTATTTCCCATCTTTTCACTGCAATACAGGTCAAATATAAGAAACTCTAATTCCTTTCATATCCTGAAACCTATTTTTATGAACAATTAAGTGTGAAAGTTACTTAGGCTCATAAGTAATGAATCTCTTCACATGTCTCAGAATTACACAATAGATAAATTTGGACAAATGAAATTTTCCAGCATTATAGGAGGAAAATCCAGATGGAGAAACTGTTTAAAATAGGTGGTAGGTGAAATACTCTGTAATATTTCCTTTCTTACTCTGGCTTTTGCCATTGTATTTTTCTATGGTGGAGCAGAGCAGGGCTTCTTAAACTTTTTCCACTCATGAACTCTTGTTTCCCAAGAAATGTTTAAACAACCCCAGGTATGTAGGTATAT